>NC_083330.1:33078408-33407296 GCF_963455315.2 Globicephala melas
CGTTATATAAAGATATTAAATTAATCATCATAACATCCTGTGAGATGGGCATTAAATTAGACTAAGCAAGATGAAGCAACTTATCCAGAATTGTATAGTTGGTACTTTCCAGAATTTAAACCAGGTATTTTCCCAGTTCCACTCTACGTTATATATTCATTTCATTAGTTGAAATGAATTTTGAGTCTTCATTTTGCTTAGTTTCTGAAGTTACATGGGGATAGAATGGAGTTGGATCTTTTCAGTGACATTCACACATGGGGAAGGAAATTGAGTCCAGAAGCTTCAGCAATGTTTCCATGGAGAACACTAACAACAGAACCAGAAACACCGTTATCCTTTTGGTTCAGTGATCTTTCCTGAAGCACTACAAGAATCAATCTTAAGAAGCCCAGTGCTTTCCAAACTTTCACCAATGGGCTCTGTAGGGTCCTCTAACAGTATCTAAGAGACTAACTAGTTTCACATCCCAAGCCACTTAAGACAAGGAGTTCTGATTGTTCTCTGTGAGGAAATCAAGTGACAATCATAGCTGGTGATTTAGGATAGTTTCTTCAGGGCCCAGGCAAAACCTAATACACAGTAATAATCATTGTTAACTGCATCTTTGACAAGGATTAATCAGGTATCAAAGAGGTCTATAAATTGGGAGAAATTATGATCAAAGAGAAACACAGACCACAGATATTTAATTAATGCTCAATTATTTATGAGTTTAACTTTGGTTAACCTAATTTTCCTTCTTCTAGACAATTTCCAATTCGTCTCCACAAAGAGACCAGAATAAGCACCTTCCAGTACAAGATTTATTGTGTTGCTTTAATTTAAAGCATACAGTGACTTCTACATTCACTCCACCAAGTTTTGCCAGGAGAGAAAAGGAGACGTTATAGTTTGTCTTGAATTAGATATGCCACCATACTTGACTTAGCTCATCCTACTGGAAGCACTTTGAGGGCAGATTCTACAGTCTTGTCTTACATCCTCTACGGAATCAAGCCAAGGGAATCACACACAGTTACAGCTGGAAAAACATTTGTTCTGGGTTAATACTTTTAGCCTTTACCACCAAGACTTTATCACCAAGACCTACCTTTACAGTCTCTAAACAGGAGACCTTCTTGCCTTCCCTTTTCATATTGACTAGGAAGGTAAAGGGAAGAACTGAGAAGTACCCAAAGTCAGCTAGCAGCCAGCACAGATAAATCGTCTGTGGAGATATTGTTTCTTTCAAAAGATATAAACATAAGAGGAAGTCCTAGTGTTTGAAGCAACTGTGCATAATAAAATTCCATGAAAACCTAGAAATCCAGATGCAGATCAGTAACATATTGGTTAAATAAGCTGTTATGTTCATGCAATGGACACGTGTACATACATTAAGAAGAACGAGATACTCTTTTCTATGAGATTCTCTTTTCACTGAACTCATCAGTGCTGCAAACACAATGTTACATAATACTTTTTCTTTAACATTATATCAGGCATCCTCAGCTTGTCCTGCATTTATTGCCAGTGTTACTAAAGTCTATCACTTACCTCTTTCTCTTTTAGACATATAATTTCTTCTTACTTTGGAAGCATTCATCAATCCCTATTTTACTCTTTCTTTTAAATTACAAATGAATATTGAATTTTATAAAATATCTTTTGGGGGATATTTCAAGTGATTGTGTACTTTTGCTCTCCTTTGACCTTGTTATATGGTAAATTATATTTTGTTATTTTATATTATGCTATTTATTATATATTGTATTATGTTTACTAATGACATTTATTATATTATAATTACATTATTTTTAAGGTAGCATTTTGTTTTAGATAGACAAAACAACCAGTGAGATAGGAAGCATCTTAAAATTAGATGCGAGAGCATAAGGGAATTGAGATTAAAATAAAATTCACGTTTTGGATCAGCAGCAAAAATTATTCAACAAAAGTGGGAAAATATGGCTATCATAGAATTACTAAATTCTAGATACAGCAACTAGTTAAAAGTGAAAAAATAATGAAAGTGTAAAAGTATCAGAAACCTGGGAGACTTGAAATAAATTATTCATGAGGAATACCTTTCTAAGATACAAAGAAAAAAGGATACATTTAATTATATAAGAATTAAAATTTTCCTCATGGCAAAATGCACTACAAAGGTCAGAAAACAAGCAAAAGAAATTGGGAAATATATTTAGAAATGGATATGCCTTCTTTACAACTTTTGAGAGAAGCACGTGTTTCTTTTTCCTTTAACCTGTTATGTGGGTATTAATCTATAATGTAAGTGCATGGTTCCTTTCCTTTAACCTGTAATGTGAGATTTAATCTATATGGTAAGTGCATGGTTCCTTTCATCTGTAATGTGAGCGTCAACATGGGGCACTGTTTCCAAGCACAGACTTTGGATGTTCCTGTACTGGTCCCGTCACTGACCATCCACAAAAACTTACAAATGTTGCTTTACTTTCCTGGGGATTAGAGTCTTAGCTAAGAAATGGAAGCAAAATAGAACTTTCCCCCAGGGATGATAGAAGGTTTAAAGGAGTAAATATGTAAGTGACTTGGCACAGTGCCTAGTACAAGAGAGATCAATATAAGTACTTAGCAATTTTTTAAAGAGACAGAGGAAAGAAATAAAATGTGGTGATTTCAATCTACTGATATATATTCTTGACATTAAACTACATTGGATGACCTAACTTGCTCGTGCTTTTTCTTACTCTAGTGAACTTGGGTAGCTAATATCATAGTTTAAAATTTTTCCTTTTATATTTACAAGTAAATTTGACCTGTAAATTTCTTTTTCCTTACAGTCCTAATCTATTTTCAGTATTAGGATTTTATAGACTTCATAAGATGAATAAAGGAGCATTCTTCCTTTGCTACTCCCTAGAAGTTTTTCTTTGTTAATATTGATGTTATCTGTTTAACAGAAGTTGGATAGAATTCACCTCCCAAATGATCTGGCCGGGTCTGGTATTTTCTTGGTGAAAGCTTGTAAACTATTGACTTAATTCCTTTACTGGTGCAAGAACTCCAGCTACAAATTTCCTCTTGTGTCAGTTTTGGTAAACTTTAGGAGCTAGGAAATTGTCCACTTTACAGAAATGTTCAAATTTACTGGCATTTCATATATTCTCTGTTTGTACTCTCTGCTATAACACTGTCCTGATTCTTTCTGTATATTGTTTACTTACGTTTTTGTTTTGCTTAATCAAAGTTTGTTTTTTTAAATCTTTTCAAAGAATATTCTTTTGACTTACTAAATCACCTCAATTTTATACTTTTTTCTGTTTTATTAAGTTCTGCTCATATCTTTATTGTCTATTTTTCTATGTTCTCAGGGTTTATTGTTTTACTCTTCTGATGTCAATTAAAACACTTGGTTATTAATTTTAATAAATCTTTTTACTTATAAACAGTTGAACTTTTTGAAGGTTCCAGCTTAGTTGTACGTATCTAAGGGTCAGCTCCTCCTCACAGTTGCTGGCCTAAGGCTTAGCTCACCCTATAGCAATGTATATACTGACATTTTTTCCCCTCGACTTTCTGTGTTTTGCTACTTCTCACTTCTCTTTGCAGAGAAGCCCTTTGAAATACCCTTAACTTATTTTACAGCCAATAAGTCTTTAAAATACTGTGTATTTTTTAAGATAAATCAACTTATATAATTAGGCAGGAAATCTGATCTGCCATATTTTTAAAAACAGCATAATTTCACTCTTCTCCACGATTAATCTGCTGTATTACACGACCTTCGAGTTTTTAGCTTTATCAATGACATGTACTTTAAAAATGTTTGAAAGATCCTACCCAGTCTTTTAAAACATCCTCGCTCCTTGTTTCAGTTCTAGTTTTATGTATATTTTCTGCCTGGCACCTGATTATTCCAACATCTGATGGATGGCCTTGGGAATCTAATTCTGGTATTGATTGTTTTTGCTGATTCTCTCCACTCGTAGCTGATTTCTTCATTATTGTGTAAATTTAGATCATGAGCTCACGTTTAGCTAAACTTTATCTGTGGGAACGCTGTAGGCCTGTGTTGAAGGTCTACCTCTCCAGAAAGGGTTTAGTTTTGTGTTTGGAATACCACCGATTTGGGAGCATTTTAAGTTAATTTCTTAGCTTCTGTTTGCAAGACCGCAAATAAATTTGCAACCCAAACACTGTGAACACAGATCTGCGGTTCAGAATTCTCAAGATTTCCTACCTGTTTCCTACCCAGAGCAGAGGCCAAGAGAATTTGGTCTTAGTCTCCCTTTGCCAGCAGATATTTTTTTCTCCTGGCACACCCTTTCATTACAGGTGAAGCCAGGGATAGGTAGGTTTAGTTCTAACTTCCCATCTAGTAGGGATGGAGTCTTACCTCCTGCCTCCCATGTGGTCATGGCCATTTAAAAACAAGTCTCTATACCAGGTGTGTCATTCAACTACGGCCTGTATTCCAAATCCAGACAGCTGCCTATTTTTTATGGCCTATGAGCTATGAATAATTTTCACGTTTTAACTGGTAACATTTTAAATGGTTACCTAAGTACCTAAATAATATCCTCAATTTTGCCTCTTTGGTCTACAAAGCCTAAAATATTTGCCATTTGGCTCCATAAAAACAGGATTTCCAGCTTCTGTTCTAAGCTATCAAGATCTTCAATGCACTCTTAATAGAGCTATAACTCTCACACATGTACCACCCTTCCTTCATGGGTCCTGGAAATTTCGACTGCACACTTCCAAAATCAACCACGCACTTAAAAATAAGTTGTGTACATTTAACCTAGCATACCTAACCCTTTTCTTTTAGGAGAGTTTTTCAAGTAATCTTGCCCACCGTATTCTTCAGAACTTCATTAATAATGGCAAAAAACTGGGCTTACCTGGTGGCGCAGTGGTTGAGAGTCCGCCTGCTGATGCAGGGGACACGGGTTCGTGCCCCGGTCTGGGAAGGTCCCACATGCCGTGGAGCGGCTGGGCCCGTGAGCCATGGTCTCTGAGCCTGTGCGTCCGGAGCCTGTGCTCCGCAACGGGAGAGGCCACGACAGTGAGAGGACTACGTACCAAAAAAACAAACAAAAAACAAAAAACGGCAAAAAATTAAAACAACTTAACATTCAACAAAAATGGGAAATGTTCATAACAATTATAGAAGCACATACAGTAGAAAACTATAAACTTATTGAAAGAGTGAGACATAACCTTTTATTCTTAGAGAACTATGTTTATTTAGGTCCCTTTTGTTTAAATAAGTGTATTTCTGTGTATGTATGTATACAGTCATGTATTTATATACACATACATTATTTGTATGATATATTTATATAAACATATGAAATACATACCTATACACATACATACCTATACACATACCTTTGATTTATATTTGTATACATACACAGGAATATAATTATATATTATATATTTATATACATTGAACTGAAAACTGGTAGTATACATATATATCGTGTATAAACGTGTGTCTACGTGCATGTGTAGAAAAGCAGGTTGAGAGATATGGAAGCATGAGTTAGACAGGGTTCAAGATTTTAAAAGTAGTTATGTGTAGGTAGTGAGGTTAAGGCCCATTTGATTGAAAATATTGCATATTTTTACATCAATTGTTATGATGACCAGATTCCTTTGTAAATAAAATTATAAATAGCTATACATACTCGTATGTGTAATGTATAGCTAAAAGATATATAGTTTTATATATGTATTATATTTATATTATATAATACAATTATACTAATACATTATATATTGTGTTATACAGAATATATTAACTATAGTGTATTATATCAGATGATAATAATTATATATTATGATATAATTGTTTCATAATCAATATTACAGGATATATCATATTAATATTATGAACATATTAACCATAGAAATACATTTCATTACTCATATATTTTGTATATAATATATGCTAGGCAAAAATATATATTAATATAATACATAATTGTTATACATTAATATAAATATTAGTATATTACATTTATACATCAATATAATATTTAATATTGGTATATTTATATTATTTTTAATATATACATAGCTAATGCTCTTTAAAGCCATCTGCTACAAGTAGAATAAGACCAGGAGTATGGCCAAAGCAAATTGTAAAAATATTAGATTACTTATATTCATTTATATGTCATTTTCCTGGAATCTGCATCTGGCTATTAGAGAGGACACACAGCAAAAACAACAAAAAGTGCCCAGGACATAGGATCCTTTATTCATTGGAACCTCAAAGGAAACACAGTGCTATTCAGTCCCCCTTCAAAGAACCAAGAGCAAACCTTGAAGCACCCAGTAAAAGCCAATTCAAACAAGAAAGCTTTCCCACTTAAACTGGAAAATGTTAAGTTCCCAAGAGACCCCCTACATCAACCACTGAAGCTCATTTGGCAGTAAAAACAATAATGTTCACCGAACAACAAGAAACGCAAAACAATAGGTGTTTTACCAAAAACACAAAAAAGCAGCTAATTAGTGTCTTTCCTGTTTGAGAGAAGGGGGTGGGAAGTGGGCAGAAGACCTGATAGGAAAGATAAAAAGAAAAGGAAAAGGAAAATAACAGTTTCCAGTTTGACACTCAAGCTGTCTTCTGCATCCATTTCGTCAAGACCACCAAGTCAATGTGGAGGCTTTTTCCTCCTTCCCTTTTCTTTTCATGAGACCCACCACAACCAGCACTGCAGATTCCATCGAATTAAGGAATGCTGTTGCCTACATGTGTGAATGAGCTGTGAGTAAAGTACTGAAGTAGAGGACACCTAAAGTGAAACGATTTCATGAATGTCCACGTGGCTGAGCAGCAAGTTAACCTTTCATAGATGTGCTAAAGAAGAAGAGTTGGGTTTTATTTTATTTACTTTTCCCTGGACTGTGTTGAATGACTATCATCGACAAGTTCAGGCTACTTTTTGCTGAGGATCAATGCACTGGGAGAGCTGAGAGAACACTGAACAGTAGAGCTGTCTTTTTCTTGACCAGTTCACCTTAGTTTCCCAAACTCTAAGTCTTTCCCTAATTCTTTCTCCTTTTTATTGTAGTAAAATGAACATAACACAAAATTCACCATTTTGATCATTTTACAATTCACTGTACCATTCAGTGGAATTTACTACTGTCACAATGTTGTGCAACTATCACCACTGTCCAACTACAAAACATTTTCATCACCCCAAGAGGAAACATACACCCATTTTGAGGAGTCATTCCCTATTTCCCTCTCTTCCAAACCCCTGGAAACCACTAATGTATAATATTTTCCGTGTGTATGGATTTGCCACTGCTGGACATTTCATATAAATGGAACCATACAATATAGAGCCTTTCGTGCCTGACTTCTTTCACTTAGTTGCATCCATGATGTAGCATGTATGAGTAATCCATTCACTTTTATGGCTAAATTCCCTGATCCTGTTTTCTTCATACTGTTTGAATACAACATTTAAAATAAGTTGAGAGTGAAGCTCTGTTTTAAGGGCACATCTACGAGGCCAATTCTTTTAAAAAAGGTGAAAAGGGAGATATTGTTGTGAAATGATAATCGTTGAGAAGCCTCAGCCAATTTGATAATGAAAAGTTTGGGAAATGTTGCAAAAAATTATCTGCTTTATATTAAAAGCCTCTTAAGCAAGGATTCAGGAGATTGTCTTTTTCTTGCAGGTAACTTAAATGTGTCAGAAGGAAATAACTGCGCTTTAAAACAGATTTTGAAAGGATTCTATTTATTCTTAATAGACGAATGGGAGTACAAGTAGTTCACATCCAATATGGACTCCCTGTCCAAACACTGTTTATCGTTTTAGCCACCACTATCGAATTATATTTCTTGAGAGTAAGGCAGCTCCATTCCTGCATATTACTTTTTTTTCCTGCATATTACTTTTTAAAATTCATCTATCAAATTCATCAATCCATTGATACAGTATAAACAAGAGATGTTCGTGTTTCAGTGCAGTTCAAATATCAGGTATAAAGAACCACCAGCAAGAAAAAGAATCCTATATCTCTTGCCAGAATGTGGTCAGCTCTGGGGTGCTTTGCTAGCTGAAACACACTTTCATTGTTAAGAGGATAGAGGCTGTTTAAGAGGGATGAGAGCCAAAAAATGTTAACTACGTGTATGTGTTAAGAACAGTGCTAGGTTATCTCATATTCTATATCAGCCAAGGCTCACCATTTTACATATGTGAAAAGCGAAGTTAAAAGTGTTTTAGTAGGGCTTCCCTGGTGGTGCAGTGGTTAAGAATCTGCCTGCCAGTGCAGGGGACGCGGGTTTGAGCCCTGGTCCGGGAAGCTCCCACATGCCACGGAGCAACTAAGAGCATGTGCCACAACTACTGAGCCTGCACTCTAGAGCCCGTGAACCACAACTACTGAAGCCCACACACCTAGACCCCATGCTCAGCGACAAAGAGAAGCCACCACAATGAGAAGCCCGCGCACCGTAACAAAGAGTAGCCCCCGCTCACCGCAACGAGAGAAAGCCCGCGCATGGCAAGGAAGAGCCAACGCAGCCAAAAATAAATAAATAAATCTTTTTTTTTAAAAAAAAGTGTTTTAGTAACTTACTAAAAGGCACGCAATCAGTAAATCTGAGCAAGAATTCAATCCCAAATCTGTCACACTGAAGTTTAAGCTAATACATGAGATTAATAAAAACAGCACTAAATTAAAAGTTCAGAGATATTTTTAATTTCATACTCTTTCACTAACGCTCTTTGGAGATAAATCATTTCTTTTATATGGGCCTTAGTTTTCACAACTATAATAGTTGGAAGCTTGACTAGATGATCTGTATGTAGTCTTCCAATTCTAAAATGTTCTACTCATTTGGATTCCTACAATAATTGCCCTTGCAATACATGCATGCTGCCACCAAGTAGCCGTAGAGACTATTAGTTCCTTTTATATCCCTAGTGGGGAGTGCATTTTGACATCAGACTTACCGGTCAATAGTACAACCTGTTACTATAACTATAAAATAACAAAATAATCTGGTATTATTTCCTGTAAAGCAGAAGCTTTACATTGTCTGTGAATCATATCAGAATCACCTGTAGGTTTGTTTGGTTGTGTTTTAACATCTTTAGTGGAGTATAATTGCTTTACAATGGTGTTTAGTTTCTGCTTTATAACACCTGTAGGTTTTTAAACATAGAGGAAGTCCATAACCCACTGAATGAGAATCTTCAGAGACAGGACATGGGCATCTGGATTTTTGGGCTCCCATCATCCGTATATTTTATTTTATTTTATTTTTTGCCTATGTACAATATTTGTCACATCCTCTTGAATCTTTAAATGTTTCTTTTTGTTTTAAAATTTTAGCATATTCTATAATCTTCACCTACTTTTCATAAGCTGTTATCTGTTATGTTTATTCGATCTTGTGCTTCTCCTGGTTGTCTTCTTTATTTTCTTTTTTTTTGGCGGGGGGGGGGGGCCCTGCCTCATGGCTTGCAGGATCTTAGTTCCCTGACCGGGAATTAGACCCCAGGGCCCCAGCAGTGAAAGCGCCAAGTTCTAACCACTGGACCACCAGGGAAGTCCCAAGACTTCTGTTTTAAATGACTTTTTTCCCACTCTAATTCATTCCTGGGATCAGTTTCATCCAACATCAAACCAACCTTGCATTACTAGAATAAAGCTACTTTGATTGTGATATATGATTGTTTTACATACCATGGATACAGTTTGTGCTTCTGTTTACACATTTTGCATGCATGTTCAAAAGAGAAACTGGCCTGTGATTCTATTCTTGTAATATTCTTTTTAGTTTTGATCTGAAGCTTATGTTGGCCTTATAAATATTTTGAGCAATATATACTTTTCTGTTTCCTGGAAGATTTTTATGTAAGATTACCAATATTTCTTCCCTAAATATTTGGAACAATTCACTTGGAAAGCCATTTATCCCTGGAAATCATTTTCTGTAAAGGTACTTAATTATACAAACAACTTTTGCAGTAGATATAGGTTTTTGAGATATGTTTTCTTTCTTGGGTTAGTCTTGTTAGCTTGCATTTTTAAAGAATTTGTCATTTTCGATGAATTTTCAAATTTATAAATATAAAATTATCATAATTTTAACAGCTTTATTGGGATGTAATTTACATACCATAATTTCAACACTTTAATGTATACAATTCAGTGGTTCTCAGTGTAACCACTAAAAGACTTGTGTAAGCATCACAACAATCCAATTTTAGATTTCTGTCCCCCCACAAAAAACCCATTACACATGAACAAGCTTTTTTCAATCTCCTCAACCCTCTCAGCCCTAGGCAACCACTCGTCTACTTCCTGTCTCTACAGATTTGCTATTCTGGGCATTTCATATAAATGGGACCGTACAATATGTGATCTTTTGTGAGTGGCTGCTTTTACTTTACATAATGCTTTCATGGTTCATCCATGTTGTAACATGGACCAGTAGATCATTCCTTTCTATAGCTGAATGCTATTCTATTGTATGGATATTCCACATTTTGTTTATTCATTTATCCGGTTGTCATTTGAATTATTTCCACCTTTTGTTTTTAGAAATAGGCTTCTATGAACATTCACGTACAAGCTTTTGTGCAGACGTAAGTTTTTATTTCTCTTAGGTATATATTTAGTAGTGGAACTGCTGGGTCATAGGGTAACTCTATGTTTAACACTTGCAGGAACTCTCAAGCTGTTTTGTAAAATGGCCGCACCATTTTACATTCCCACCAGCAATGTATGTGGGTTTCAATCTCTTCTCTTACAGCCTAGCATGTCATCTATGCTGGAAAACGTTTCACATGTAGTTGAGCAGGATGAGTATTTTACTGTTTGGTTGAGTGTTCTGTAAACATTTATTAGGTCTTGTTAATTCATAGTCTCGTCCAAGTCTTCTATATCGTTGTTGATCTTCTGCCTAACTGTTCTATCCATTATTGACTGTGGAGTACTGAAGCCTCTAACTAATGATGTGCAATTATCTATTTCTTCCTTCAATTCTTCATGGATTTTGGTATTTTCTTCTTCATGTATTTTGGTTTTACTTTATTCAGGGCAAATATGTTAAAGATTTTTGTATCTTCCCTTTCTTTATCATAAAATGTTCCTTTTCATATCCAGTAACCTTTTTGTTTGTTTTAAAGTCTATTTTTTCTGGTATTAGTATAGCCACTTCAGCAACGCTTACGGTTGCTATTTGCATGAGGTATATTTTTTCATCCTTTTACTTTGTACACATTAGACTTTTGAATCCAAGCAGTGTCTCCTATAGAAAACATTTTTTAATACCCAGTTCGACAATATCTGCCTTTTGATTGTACTGTTTAATTCATTCACATTTAGTTTTTATTATTGATATGGTAGGATTTATTTATGTCTATCATTTTACCTTTGGTTTTCTACATGTCTCATGTTTTTGTTTTTTTGTTATTGTTGTTGTTCCTCCATTTTCCTTTTATAGTAAGTAGATATTTTCTGCTGTAACATGTAATTCCTTTAATGATTTTTAACCACATTGTTTGAGTAATGGCTGCACTAGGGCTTATGGAATACATCTCAGAATCTCTTCAGATTTTTAGTAGGTTCATTCCAGATAGAAACAGAAACTGTACTTTTATAGAGCTGTATGCCTTCCCCTCTTTTTTGTTTTTATTACATTTATATATGTTACATACTTAACAACATATTATAATAATTACTTCTCACAAGCTTATTTTTTCAAAGAGCTTAGAGAAGAAAGTTGAGCAAATAAATATTTTTGAGTTTGGCGGGTAATCTATTTACCATTTCTGGTTCTCTTCCTTTCTTCCTGCGGATTCAGCTTATGATCTACTGTCATTTTTATTCTAACACAGCTTTGTTCTCACTGCCTTCGTTGTGCCATATCATCAAATATATGATTTTTTTTATGTTATATAGAGAACAATCCAAATATAGTCATATTGGTTAGGCACTTACTTTTTAAATTTGTTAAGAGAAGAAATTTGAAATTACAGTATCTTTTATAATTCCCTACACAACTGCTCTAGTCAGCATTCTTTGTTTTGTTTTTATGGCTTGAGTTACTGTCTGCTATCATTTGAAGAACTTCCACTAGTATTGCTTGTGAAGCCCGTCTGCTAACAGTGAACTCACTCAGTTTCTGTTTCTGTTTCTGAGTTATGGTGAAGTATTGATGACAAGTTGTGGAGTGGTAGGAAAAACTAAAATGCGATGTGCTGTATGATGTATGTTTCACTGAAGTGTCTTGGTCAAATTCTAATGATTTATGATAGAAATCACATAAAGCAAGCATCACAATTCTCCAGGAATGTTCTGTAGAATGCTAATGTTAATGATGAATATGTGATCCCAAATCTTTCACTTGTATTGACCTTATCTCATTAATTCTTCTCCCAACAATGCCATAACTAGAGTTGAGTTCTAAAGTGTACCTTCCTCTTTTCCAATAGAAATGGTCCCACAATTTCAGAAAGTTCTCAAAGGTGAAAAAGTGCACACGGCGCTTATCACGTTTGCAAATGCCAATGAAAATGCTAAGGTAACACTGTCCAAAAGGCAATATTCTTCTGTGAGGGCACCCAACTTTAAACAAATACACATATTCTAAATACAGCTTAGATCTGTGACATGTTTTGGCCAATGAAGTGTGAGCAGACATGATGGCCTTCAATGAGCAGCAGAGGCCTTAAATGGGCTTGTGCAGTTGGGCTCACCTCTTATGTTTCAGTGAACTTTGTGAGAAGACAGGGCCTGGGAGCTGCGGCCTCACAGTTGGGCTCCAGAGGAACATGTGTGTTACAGACCTCAAACTGACCCAAAACACGGAGCAAAACCAGCCATCTAGAGGTCTAAAAGAGAGCCACTGCAGCTAGCCAATAGGTCCAAGAAAAATAAATTCTTGTTTATGGAACTGAGTTTTGGGTCGATTTGTTCCAAAGCATTATCACAGCAAGAGCTCACTAACACAACATCCTCCAAATCACTGTTATGTAAATGGCTGCCACCATGCCTACAAGTAAGGCAATTGTGTACTCAAATTGTGAGAGTCCTTGAACTCTTGGTGCCTCTCCAACACAATGTACATGGCTAAATTTCCACAAATAAGTTCACTAATATACCACAAAGATCTCCCTAAGCTTTTATTAAATGTAATGCAAACTTCTTTCTTTTCATTTTCTGCTTCTACATAGTTAAAATGCTTTTTATCAATGTAAAATGGCTCTTACCTTTTGGCTTCTGTCGTGAGAGTCTTTTGAACTCTGAAACACTGTAGGATATCACCTATATATGGAATCTAAAACAGACAACAATTGAACGAATATAACAAAAAAGAAGGAGAGTCACCGATATAGAGAACAAACTAATGGTTGCCAGTGCGGAGGGGGAGGAGGGGGCAATACAGGGGTGGGGAAGTGAGAGATGTAAACTACTGGGTGTACGACAGGCTCAAGGATGTATTGTACAACACAGGGAATATAGCCAATATTTTGTAATAACTGTAAATGTAAAGTAACCTTTAAAAAGGATATAAAAATTTTTTTAAAAAGAACTCATACTTGAAATTCGAAACAATTTAAATGTCCATCAACAGGAAAATGCACATATAAATTATCGGATTTCCCTACATGGGAATCCTACGTAGCGAGGAAAGTACATGAACTAGACAGATCTTTACGTGTCAGCATGGATGAACCTAGCAAAGATAACACTAAATAAAGCAAGTAACAAGAGAAAACAAAATAGAATACGATGTGCAGTTTAAGAATACTTAAAATTGTAGCCTACATAGAAAGACATCCATGCCACTGATGGAGACCAAGTTCAGAGGAGTGGTTACCCAGGGTCAGCTGGGGAATTGCTGTGCTTGGGAAAGTGGTCACCCCTGAGACTCTTCAACAGGAATGGTAATGTTTCACTTCACACGCTGGCTGGAGGACGGAGGAGTGTCTGCGGATGTTATAATGTGAGCACGCTGCATGTAAAACCCATTGCTGACCACACCTAGGGGAACTGATGCATGGGAGCTGGTAGTGGGTGGAGGCATCCAGAAGGTGGTGGTAGAAGAGGAACGTTGTACACGTAACGCCTAAGGCCTGACCAGAGGACGACCACTGCTCTAGAAACTGGACACAAATCCAACTTCTACGGCCAATCTTAGAAGACAAACTGAGGCATATTTAAAATTTTAACACTTTATGTGCGCAAAAATAGATTCAATTCAGGCACCACAAAGCGGAAGAGGTGAGGAGCACTCCAGCCACAGGAGCTGCAGAGATGTTTATTTTAAAAGGGCAGAAGCAAAGCAAGGAAAAGAGTGATTTGCTATGGCTTTAACGCCTAGTTGGTGGTTTGTGACTGGGTGTCCTCAGCGCTGTTCGTCACCCTGAGGCGCTGACAGGCTTAGATTTTGGTTGGTTTAAGTAGGCGGCCGCATCGCTAGAGCCACCGCAGGCTAACGGCCTCCTTGCAGGGTTAATTTACTAACACCAATTGTCTGAGTCCTTCCTCTTACTCAGTCACTTCACTTCCTACGCCTCACTTTCTCTTCTCTAAAGTGGATATTCAGTAGTAAATTCTCTGTGGAGGTGTCAGGACAAAACAAAGTGATTATTAGGAACCACGATCATGTCCTGAATGCACGGAACACGTCACCGTTTGCCAACCACCGTGTCAAGTCAGCAGAAACGACAGAAATTAAGAGCTCTCCACAGAAATTCACACACCTGTGCACCAGGTAAGGGACCACAGGCAGAGGTTCACTCAGCCTTTCCTGCGTCCCTCACGGAGTTCACGCTCTCTCCTGGGCGGAGCGAGCACAGACACTTTGCGGGAGTTTAACTACTTTTAAAATGCACTGATACAACCATGTCTCACTTTTGTTTGGATCAGTCAGCAAACGCTTTTTGGAAACCCCAAATTTTCCACACCTCCTACCTTTCGCGCTGCCGTAGTCTCGAAGCTGCCGACACCGCTCCTCCGGCCGCGTCGTCAGGAGAGGCGGGTCTGCGTGCTGCTCCTCAAGCCGCGTCGTCATGGGAGGCGGGTCTGCGTGCGGACGCACGGCGAGCGCGCAGAAGTCCTCGAGCCCCGCCCCCACGGGCCCGCCCGGAGGCTTAAGCCGCAACCCCGCGGCTCGGGAGGGCGTTGATGCCCGCGCCAACACCAGGCCGCGCGTGGGCTCCGGAGCGCGGCATGGAGGGCTCGGCCTAGCTGGGGCCCGTGGCCCTATGTCTTCTGGCTGCGACGCCGGTCCTGCGCACGATGCGGGGCCGCAGCTGCCGGGTCGCAGCCGCCGGGCGGCGGGCGCCCGAGGGGCTGGGAGGCGAGCCGGGACCCACAGGCGGGTGTGGGCATCCTGTCTGCAGCCAGCGTCCCCGAGGCCGCGCTCAGGCCATGATCACTCGGTGAAGCTGCGCCCGGACAGCACGGCCGACTCCTTCTCGCGCTCTGAGGACCTGTGCGCGCTGCAGGACTCGGTGCCTCTGCCCTCCGTGCGGGCTTCCCTGAGGGAGGGCCTGCTGGACTTAACGCCGACCGCCTCCGCGGGGTAGACTGGGCGTCACCCCTGAGCACCCTCTGCCCCTGATCTGTATCCAGAGCTTCTTCCAGCCACGGCTTGTCGAGACAGGTTTGTACTTCCCGCTTCCAGGGGCCCTCGTGTGGGCGCTGAGAAGCGGGGTTTTAAATGGTTGAAGGTGGAGGGTGGGCACTAGAACCGGTGCCCAGTGACCGGGTGTACGTGCACTAGACGGGGCGTGCGGCCTAGGACTCCTGCCAGCTCGGTGACCCCGGCCGAGTGCCTTAAGGCTTCAAGGTCTCAGTGTTCTCATCTGTAGCGTGGGCTTAACAGGACCCAGCCTCTGTGGCGGTTACAAGGATGCACTGTGTTAATGCTTCTAGACTCTACAAAGTAGAACACTTAGCACAGTTTGGAGTATCGTTAATTGTTGCACAGATGTTACCTGGTCTGTTGAATGACTTTGCCTGGTACACACCAAAGCGATTAGGAAATGGATATATCCCAGCTTCATTTCCTTTCCATTCAAACGGGGCTCAGGAAAAAAAAAAATTTTTCAATAGGTGTATCATATATAGTGGGAAGAGCACCGGTGTCAAGGCAGCTTAGGGTTTGAATTCCAGAGCTTATGCTCTCTGTGGCCTGGACAGGTTTCTTTTGCACTACAATCCCCACACTTGTAAAATGACATTAAAAACCACTCTTTCTGTGGGTTCTTAGAATTAATTAAGCAGGTTATGTGTGTAAAGTATCCTGGCACTTGAATGAGTTGTCAGAACCAAGGGCTGCTGGAGACCATGCTTCTGCCCTAGGTAATCTTCCCTTCTACTGGGCAGCAAGTAAACACAAGCACAGGAGTCAGTGCTCTGGAAGAAGTGAGTTCTGCTGCTACAGAGCACAGAATCTCTTTTTTCTTTGATTTAATTTTTATTCTATATTGGAGGATAGTTGATATACAATATTGTGTTAGTTTCAGGTGTACAGTAAAGTGATTCAGTTATACATATATCCATTCCTTTTCAGATTCTTTTCCCGTACACTTTGTTACAGGATATGGAGTAGAGGTCCCTGTGCTATGCAGTAGGTCCTTGTTGATTATTTTATATATAGTCGTGTGTATATGTTAATGCCAAACTCCTAATGTATCCCTCCCCGCCATCTTTCCCCTTTGCAGAGCACAGAAACTTGGAAGGGCAAGTTCAGGGTAGGATTCTTGGAGGAAGTGCCGTCCTTTCTAAGGATATGTAGAAGCTCCTGGGGTGGCAGGAGAAAGCAGTGTGTGTTGAAGTTTGAGAAATGTAAGAAAATATGGCAAAACTAATGTACAGGACTGGAACTCAGGGTTTGGGAAAGAAATGAGAGTCGATACTGAAAACTTAGTGGGGCCCAACAGAAAGGCGCCTTGTTTGTCCTGTCAGAAGTTTGGATGTTTATCCTGAAGGCTGCGGGAAACACCAAAGAACAGTGAAATGGAATTCTGGTTTAGAGGCTCACTTGGACCTCCATGTGGAAGGCAGTTGATTGGGTGCAGGGTGAATTGTAATCTAAGGGTCCCACTTAAGTTATAAAAGGTGGGACCAGGTTTTGCAGATCTGAGAGAGAATGGGTGAGGCCTGGTGACCAGTTAGAAAAGGGAGGGCAGCAAGCGTGGGTGACAGTTTACAGCTGCATCTTTTTGAGAGATACAGAGCACAGTAGAAAGGGATTGGGGGTGGCGAGAGGATCTTACTTCATCTTCAGTGCTTTAGAGGGGCCTGGTAGACAGGTCTGGGCCCAAGGTACAGATGTGGGCTTTTGGGAGGACAGGTGTTTGAAGGCATGGTAGAGACTTAAGTTATCCACAAGAATATCCAAAGAATCATAGGTCTGAGAGTTTTTTTAAGTGGGTATATTTGAGGATGTTTATAAGCTGAGAGAAAGTAGCCAACAGAAGAAGGGTGTAAAGATCTAGGAGAGGAAGTGATTGTTCATTTGTTTTTGAAAAGCTGAACACTTATCGTGTGCCTGGCCCGTTTCTAGGATCTGGGGTTCACACCATCTGTTATCTCTTCCGCAAGGACAGTTCAATTCATCCCCTGGTGAACAGAAGTCAGATTATTCTTTGCATCCCATTCAGGTGTAAGAACTGTTTTGTACCTCTGAAGGGAAGCAAGCTCTATCCTTTGGTCACCTGCTGATGATAATAGCATTGGCTGAGACCTGACCATTTACAACGAAGGCACTTCTGTAGGTAATAAGTTCCAGGAGGGCCCGAACTGAGTATGTCTGTTTCAGCATTTAGCATGGTTTAGCATCTGAGAGGCCGGTACATTACTGGCATATAGTAGACTTAAAAATGAGTATTTGTGGATTGTCTGAATGAGTGGATGTGTGTGATTCACATCCTATTTGCAGGTCCTATGCCCTGCAATGGATTTTCAGTGTCAGGTTGTGAAAGTATTTATGACGGGGATTGGCATTGTTCCCTATCTAATGGATAAAGATTACACATGAAAGGACTTTACACTGACATCCCAAAAGCCTCATAGGAATTACTTAACAAAAAAATAAAATTGGATTCTGTATAATTTCTAATTTGTAAGCTGGCCAGAACACTGGTATTTCAGTCAGTCCTCTGGTAGTTCCGATGACGTCCCCATGATCACCCAGGCATAATCAGAATGGCTTTAGGATTTGGGAGCCAAAATGTTCCTCAGTATTTACGGCTTTGCTCGTCCATTTAAGAAAATGGACTATTGAAAAAAGTAGCTTCAGACACAATATGGCATTTTATGATTTAGCATGAAATCTGAGAAATATAGAGGTTATCGGAAGCCTGCAATGGTAAAGTTCCCTCTGCTATTGAAGTTATTGTCTTTAAACAAAGATTCTACATCACTAATGCTATATATATATTTTTTATGACATTCAGGTTAATTTCCAATTCTAAGGAAGTAATTGGTTGGTTGGTATGAGAGATGGTGTGGCTTCCAAAGGTGAAAAGTATTATTTTGTTGTAATTTCCGGCTACCTAAGGATGGGAGAGGCCCGGGACACTGCAGTCAGTATATTATGTGGAGCAGGTTATATTGTGGTTTATTTATGAACTTTTACGTGTTTATTTTCTTCTTTGCGGTATGCGGGCCTCTCACTGTTGCGGCCTCTCCCGTTGAGGAGCACAGGCTCCGGATGCGCAGGCTCAGCGGCCATGGCTCACGGGCCTAGCCACTCGGCGGCATGTGGGATCTTCCCGGACTGGGGCACGAACCCGTGTCCCCTGCATAGGCAGGCAGACTCTCAACCACTGCGCCACAAGGGAAGCCCACGTGTTTATTTTCTATGCAACTTTGTGTGCTCCTTTTTGAGTTTTGGTAGATAAGTGTTTTGTAACTTTGGAATACTTGGAGTTATATATATATATATATATATATATATATATATATATATATATATATATATATACTAATGTAGTGATTAAAGCCGTGGAGAGTGTACTAGTCTACCTAGTACTCCCTGTCGGAATGCCACACTTGAGGCCAGATGCCAGCCTTCCCAGAACATTTGTGGTCTCCTTTCAGGTTTTGACCTGCTCAGATTGAGTCCCTGTGGACTCTTCCTCAGCTTGAAACCTGATCTTCTACTCCTTCCCTGACCTTGATGGTTACCTTCCTACTTTAGGCCTCAGGTGCTTTAGCTATAAAATGATATAGTTGCCCTTAATTCTAAAGTTTTCTTTCTAAAGGGCTACAATGTGGTGGCTCCTTGAAAATGTTTCTCTTTGCTGGTTTTAATTTTGTAGAGAATTAAAACCCCAGCCACTCTAAAAGACAGTAAGTTACATTGGATAAGGAAAGTGTGCTTTTGTAGTTAGATTAACAGGGATGGAAGATGACTTAATATGTTTTAAGATACTCATGATCCGTTCTCGTGAGAGTCGGGGGAAGAAGGGGAAGAGAGTTAATAAAATACCAAACGACTGTGACAAATTAAGTTCACCAAGATGTAGGTGATTAGTTACTACTTGAATAAGCCACACAAATCCAATTCAAGTTGTCCTTTATTTTTCTAAGAAGGATCCCAGTGAACTGAGTCCCATGTTCAGTGACTCCACGTTCAATGGCTTAGTCTTTAAAAACTGTTATGTTGCTGGAAGAAGAAATATTGCCCATCATCCTAATTGATGTTTAGCTATCACGCACATTTGAAATAAATTTATTACTTTGCCTGATCTCAGTGTAATACATTCTAAAGGGGCAAAGAGCACACGAAAAGTTATGGAGTCTCCATCTTCTACACTAAAGTGTGCAATAAATTACATATTATTTGGCTGTGAAATTCACAAGCCATAGAAACCACACCATTAGCAATGTATACAGTGGTAAACAGCAGGTAATGAGAATGATATAAAATAAAACACACTGTGTATGTTGGCACTGCTGCCAATAAAACAATCATTCAATGCATTCATATGCATCTACGCTAGGTAAGCTCTTTAGGGCAATTGCTATGAGTTCTACATACCTGTCAGGATATTATATATAGCTCACTTTCTACGGCATTTATTCAAAGACTCTGAGAAAGCGTTACTCTGGGTAAATTCAGACCTTTTCTCAATATAGAATTTGGTCAACATGCATTCTGAACAGCAAAATTTCACAGTATTTTCTACACTAATTTCCACCTCAGCAAATGCAGGATTAAGTATAATGGATTATAAGGAGTTAGAAAGGAAAGATGGAAGAAAAGAAGGAAGGTAGAAAAAAGGTGGGTATGGAGTACTTCAACATTTACGTAAAGAGTGGACCTAAAACTAACCTGAGGTTTCCCTGAGCTATTAGCATACGCTATAGAAACTTAAATGAAAAAATAAAAAAAACAGCAAGGGACACTCAAAGATTCTTTGTTTTTTCACTTTACTGCATACACACGTCCACCTTAAACAATCTATATGCTTATATCCAATAAGAGAGCATTGTTTTGCAAGGCTATTTGGGTTCTATCAGCATGAAAAGGTCGGACAACTCAACTTTAGCAGAGTTAGCCTTCAGGTGAATAATTGCTTCTTTAAGGTTGCGAGCATTTGAATTTTCCAGAAATGTTTCCCAAATATGAAAACTAAAAGAAGGGTCCTAGGACAGCGTCCTTTAGAAGTTTTATAGTATCAAGCCTTTTGGAGGAAGAGAATCTTTGTCGATTATCAACACAATGATTCCAAGCAGGTCAATATTTGCTGACAATATTGTATAACAGAACCCACTTCACCTCCATTATACTGACAATGATCTTCCTTACTTCAACCTTGTGCTTCTTAGTAAAGTTGAAAATACTGAGCCAAGAACAGACAGTGACAATGCCAGAGACTCAGATGTACCTATAGGTGCCTTCAGACAACATCAGCCACCCAGGCTAAAGTCCTGGTTTAAAACATCCCAACATGAATGAATCTCAAAAACCATATGCTGAGCAAGTGAAGCCAGATCAGAAGGGCACCCACTGTATTATTCAACTTACATGAAATTGTAAACTGGGCAAAAGTCATCTCTAAAGATAAAAAACAGATCCGTGGTTGCCTTGGGGTAGGAGATGGGGATACTTTTGCAAAAGCCTAGGAGGAAACTTTCTAGGGTTTTAGAATTGTTATCTATCTTTATGGGAGTGGTAGTTAAACAAATGTATACATTAATTAAAAGTCACTGAACCGTTGACTAAAAATGCCTGCATTTTATTGTATGTAAATGATACCTTAATAAGGTTGATTACAAAATGAACCAAAACCAAAACAAAGCAGAAGAAAAACCTCTCAAGACCTCAAAGGAAATACACTGTTTTCTCCCAGGGTACCAGATTGGAAATGAGGCATTGGTCTCTTCTACCCTCAGATTATCCCTAGGATTATCTAGTCTATTTTAAAGCACTAGAGTCCCCTATCAGGAAAACTCACCCCATGTTTAATTACTTTGATTTCTTCTCTGCCTCTTCTCCCAAGACAGTGAAGCCATTCACGGAAGGAAAACAAGCTTTTTCCAACTTTGCATCACCACATATTCTTTCCAAAGCTATTATTTATGGAATGGAATTTGGCTACACTTTGTAAAAATCTAGCTTTTTGAGGCTTACAAATCTTAACAGTTAACCTATTGCCTCCACTGGAATTTGGAAAAAACTTATTTTGAAAAGGAATAGCTGAGACTTGACATTTTTTGTGTGTGATTTTCTCTTCCCCTAAGATAGAAGTGAGTAGGAATGAGAAACACATACATAAAGAAAAATAAATTATCTTGCTGCCTTTGCATGGTTATAATTTATAGGAGGCCCTTTTCAACAATAATCTATTATCAGAATCAATAAAACATAATCACCATGAAGGCCAGGCCAGGATATTTGTCCTTTTTTCAGCAGATTGCAATACAAACCACATTCATGGATATGCTTCTTGATGATCTTTGTAATACTGGAACAGTTGCCCATTTCCTCATGCCTCTTCACCTTAACTTCAACCTGGTTTTTCACCAATGACCTCACATTTCCTTCTCTATCACTTGGTTGTGGGCCTCTTTTCCAACTCCAACTCCAACTCGCATTTCACTCTGGAACCAAAGGAAGACTCACACCTTCCTGCTTTTTAGTCATACCTCAAGGTCATTACCATATTGTGATCACCCTGAAGAATAGCCAGACAATTGTTATTTCAGAGCCATCTGACAGTTTGTAGCTCTAAAAATTAACTAAGAACCACATTTGTCAAAAATATCCTAGTTTAAGATTTTGGTAATACAGCAACAGTAATTCCGAAGTCATTTATGACAATCAGTGTGGGAAGCACCCTCCTTCAGGAAGATCCTTTGCCATACAATACTCTTTCCCTGTCTGGTAATAAGGAAGAATGGCCGTGGAAAGTAACCTTTTGTGGAAAGAAATACTTGGCTTCAAGAAGGCTTGCAGTTCATACATTTTTCTTGAATTAGATTCCCCATTAATTACTTTATCCACAAAGAGGTAATTATCAGAGTTATGTAAGCAATTAAGGAGCTGCTACTCCACATTCTTTCAGCTTGTTGACCTTTCTCACTTTATTTCATGTGGCTATCTGAAACATCAGTGATTTACATGCCTTTTTTTTTTTACAGATTTCTCTGTGTGTGTGTCCCCATGATTAAAACATCATTAAAGTAAAATATCATGAATAGACTCTTAAGAAGCAGAGTCTACTGAAAGTCCTGGAAAATATGAAAGCACTAATATTCATGAACAACTCTACACTCTGAAAGTTACTCCAAATTTTGTTGATCTCTCTTTTGTCTAGGAGTTTTTCATATTTTCTACCATGATCATTTGTTAGTTTTATAATTACATAATAAAGGCATTACATCATACAATCTTTTGTTATCCATTGCAGTTTTAAAACTATTCCTTTCCTTGTCCTCAGCAGATATGTCATAGATTACTAGTACACAAGCAAAGACTTTCAACGTAACAGTACTTTATAGTGAGAAGAACTATACTGAGCTATCTCTATCCTAAGACAATGCACTAGGAAAGCACTAGGAATTCTTAAGCACTAGGAATACAGAGACGATCAAGGGGCAAGTTCCTTGCCTTCGAGTATACATGATCATTATAGCAAATGCTTAAATAGCACTTAGTATGTAACTCACCACAGCAGTCTTATTATCCTCCTTTTTAATAGGTGAGCAGAGGAAGCCACAGGGAAGTCATAGGGTAAAGCCAGAATTTGAACCTAGGTAGACTAGTACACTCTCCACGGCTTTAATCACTACATTAGTATATATATATATATATATATATATATATATATATATATAACTCCAAGTATTCCAAAGTTACAAAACACTTATCTACCAAAACTCAAAAAGGAGCACACAAAGTTGCATAGAAAATAAACACGTGGGCTTCCCTTGTGGCGCAGTGGTTGAGAGTCTGCCTGCCTATGCAGGGGACACGGGTTCGTGCCCCAGTCCGGGAAGATCCCACATGCCGCCGAGTGGCTAGGCCCGTGAGCCATGGCCGCTGAGCCTGCGCATCCGGAGCCTGTGCTCCTCAACGGGAGAGGCCGCAACAGTGAGAGGCCCGCATACCGCAAAGAAGAAAATAAACACGTAAAAGTTCATAAATAAACCACAATATAACCTGCTCCACATAATATACTGACTGCAGTGTCCCGGGCCTCTCCCATCCTTAGGTAGCCGGAAATTACAACAAAATAATACTTTTCACCTTTGGAAGCCACACCATCTCTCATACCAACCAACCAATTACTTCCTTAGAATTGGAAATTAACCTGAATGTCATAAAAAATATATATATAGCATTAGTGATGTAGAATCTTTGTTTAAAGACAATAACTTCAATAGCAGAGGGAACTTTACCATTGCAGGCTTCCGATAACCTCTATATTTCTCAGATTTCATGCTAAATCATAAAATGCCATATTGTGTCTGAAGCTACTTTTTTCAATAGTCCATTTTCTTAAATGGACGAGCAAAGCCGTAAATACTGAGGAACATTTTGGCTCCCAAATCCTAAAGCCATTCTGATTATGCCTGGGTGATCATGGGGACGTCATCGGAACTACCAGAGGACTGACTGAAATACCAGTGTTCTGGCCAGCTTACAAATTAGAAATTATACAGAATCCAATTTTATTTTTTTGTTAAGTAATTCCTATGAGGCTTTTGGGATGTCAGTGTAAAGTCCTTTCATGTGTAATCTTTATCCATTAGATAGGGAACAATGCCAATCCCCGTCATAAATACTTTCACAACCTGACACTGAAAATCCATTGCAGGGCATAGGACCTGCAAATAGGATGTGAATCACACACATCCACTCATTCAGACAATCCACAAATACTCATTTTTAAGTCTACTATATGCCAGTAATGTACCGGCCTCTCAGATGCTAAACCATGCTAAATGCTGAAACAGACATACTCAGTTCGGGCCCTCCTGGAACTTATTACCTACAGAAGTGCCTTCGTTGTAAATGGTCAGGTCTCAGCCAATGCTATTATCATCAGCAGGTGACCAAAGGATAGAGCTTGCTTCCCTTCAGAGGTACAAAACAGTTCTTACACCTGAATGGGATGCAAAGAATAATCTGACTTCTGTTCACCAGGGGATGAATTGAACTGTCCTTGCGGAAGAGATAACAGATGGTGTGAACCCCAGATCCTAGAAACGGGCCAGGCACACGATAAGTGTTCAGCTTTTCAAAAACAAATGAACAATCACTTCCTCTCCTAGATCTTTACACCCTTCTTCTGTTGGCTACTTTCTCTCAGCTTATAAACATCCTCAAATATACCCACTTAAAAAAACTCTCAGACCTATGATTCTTTGGATATTCTTGTGGATAACTTAAGTCTCTACCATGCCTTCAAACACCTGTCCTCCCAAAAGCCCACATCTGTACCTTGGGCCCAGACCTGTCTACCAGGCCCCTCTAAAGCACTGAAGATGAAGTAAGATCCTCTCGCCACCCCCAATCCCTTTCTACTGTGCTCTGTATCTCTCAAAAAGATGCAGCTGTAAACTGTCACCCACGCTTGCTGCCCTCCCTTTTCTAACTGGTCACCAGGCCTCACCCATTCTCTCTCAGATCTGCAAAACCTGGTCCCACCTTTTATAACTTAAGTGGGACCCTTAGATTACAATTCACCCTGCACCCAATCAACTGCCTTCCACATGGAGGTCCAAGTGAGCCTCTAAACCAGAATTCCATTTCACTGTTCTTTGGTGTTTCCCGCAGCCTTCAGGATAAACATCCAAACTTCTGACAGGACAAACAAGGCGCCTTTCTGTTGGGCCCCACTAAGTTTTCAGTATCGACTCTCATTTCTTTCCCAAACCCTGAGTTCCAGTCCTGTACATTAGTTTTGCCATATTTTCTTACATTTCTCAAACTTCAACACACACTGCTTTCTCCTGCCACCCCAGGAGCTTCTACATATCCTTAGAAAGGACGGCACTTCCTCCAAGAATCCTACCCTGAACTTGCCCTTCCAAGTTTCTGTGCTCTGCAAAGGGGAAAGATGGCGGGGAGGGATACATTAGGAGTTTGGCATTAACATATACACACGACTATATATAAAATAATCAACAAGGACCTACTGCATAGCACAGGGACCTCTACTCCATATCCTGTAACAAAGTGTACGGGAAAAGAATCTGAAAAGGAATGGATATATGTATAACTGAATCACTTTACTGTACACCTGAAACTAACACAATATTGTATATCAACTATCCTCCAATATAGAATAAAAATTAAATCAAAGAAAAAAGAGATTCTGTGCTCTGTAGCAGCAGAACTCACTTCTTCCAGAGCACTGACTCCTGTGCTTGTGTTTACTTGCTGCCCAGTAGAAGGGAAGATTACCTAGGGCAGAAGCATGGTCTCCAGCAGCCCTTGGTTCTGACAACTCATTCAAGTGCCAGGATACTTTACACACATAACCTGCTTAATTAATTCTAAGAACCCACAGAAAGAGTGGTTTTTAATGTCATTTTACAAGTGTGGGGATTGTAGTGCAAAAGAAACCTGTCCAGGCCACAGAGAGCATAAGCTCTGGAATTCAAACCCTAAGCTGCCTTGACACCGGTGCTCTTCCCACTATATATGATACACCTATTGAAAAATTTTTTTTTTTCCTGAGCCCCGTTTGAATGGAAAGGAAATGAAGCTGGGATATATCCATTTCCTAATCGCTTTGGTGTGTACCAGGCAAAGTCATTCAACAGACCAGGTAACATCTGTGCAACAATTAACGATACTCCAAACTGTGCTAAGTGTTCTACTTTGTAGAGTCTAGAAGCATTAACACAGTGCATCCTTGTAACCGCCACAGAGGCTGGGTCCTGTTAAGCCCACGCTACAGATGAGAACACTGAGACCTTGAAGCCTTAAGGCACTCGGCCGGGGTCACCGAGCTGGCAGGAGTCCTAGGCCGCACGCCCCGTCTAGTGCACGTACACCCGGTCACTGGGCACCGGTTCTAGTGCCCACCCTCCACCTTCAACCATTTAAAACCCCGCTTCTCAGCGCCCACACGAGGGCCCCTGGAAGCGGGAAGTACAAACCTGTCTCGACAAGCCGTGGCTGGAAGAAGCTCTGGATACAGATCAGGGGCAGAGGGTGCTCAGGGGTGACGCCCAGTCTACCCCGCGGAGGCGGTCGGCGTTAAGTCCAGCAGGCCCTCCCTCAGGGAAGCCCGCACGGAGGGCAGAGGCACCGAGTCCTGCAGCGCGCACAGGTCCTCAGAGCGCGAGAAGGAGTCGGCCGTGCTGTCCGGGCGCAGCTTCACCGAGTGATCATGGCCTGAGCGCGGCCTCGGGGACGCTGGCTGCAGACAGGATGCCCACACCCGCCTGTGGGTCCCGGCTCGCCTCCCAGCCCCTCGGGCGCCCGCCGCCCGGCGGCTGCGACCCGGCAGCTGCGGCCCCGCATCGTGCGCAGGACCGGCGTCGCAGCCAGAAGACATAGGGCCACGGGCCCCAGCTAGGCCGAGCCCTCCATGCCGCGCTCCGGAGCCCACGCGCGGCCTGGTGTTGGCGCGGGCATCAACGCCCTCCCGAGCCGCGGGGTTGCGGCTTAAGCCTCCGGGCGGGCCCGTGGGGGCGGGGCTCGAGGACTTCTGCGCGCTCGCCGTGCGTCCGCACGCAGACCCGCCTCCCATGACGACGCGGCTTGAGGAGCAGCACGCAGACCCGCCTCTCCTGACGACGCGGCCGGAGGAGCGGTGTCGGCAGCTTCGAGACTACGGCAGCGCGAAAGGTAGGAGGTGTGGAAAATTTGGGGTTTCCAAAAAGCGTTTGCTGACTGATCCAAACAAAAGTGAGACATGGTTGTATCAGTGCATTTTAAAAGTAGTTAAACTCCCGCAAAGTGTCTGTGCTCGCTCCGCCCAGGAGAGAGCGTGAACTCCGTGAGGGACGCAGGAAAGGCTGAGTGAACCTCTGCCTGTGGTCCCTTACCTGGTGCACAGGTGTGTGAATTTCTGTGGAGAGCTCTTAATTTCTGTCGTTTCTGCTGACTTGACACGGTGGTTGGCAAACGGTGACGTGTTCCGTGCATTCAGGACATGATCGTGGTTCCTAATAATCACTTTGTTTTGTCCTGACACCTCCACAGAGAATTTACTACTGAATATCCACTTTAGAGAAGAGAAAGTGAGGCGTAGGAAGTGAAGTGACTGAGTAAGAGGAAGGACTCAGACAATTGGTGTTAGTAAATTAACCCTGCAAGGAGGCCGTTAGCCTGCGGTGGCTCTAGCGATGCGGCCGCCTACTTAAACCAACCAAAATCTAAGCCTGTCAGCGCCTCAGGGTGACGAACAGCGCTGAGGACACCCAGTCACAAACCACCAACTAGGCGTTAAAGCCATAGCAAATCACTCTTTTCCTTGCTTTGCTTCTGCCCTTTTAAAATAAACATCTCTGCAGCTCCTGTGGCTGGAGTGCTCCTCACCTCTTCCGCTTTGTGGTGCCTGAATTGAATCTATTTTTGCGCACATAAAGTGTTAAAATTTTAAATATGCCTCAGTTTGTCTTCTAAGATTGGCCGTAGAAGTTGGATTTGTGTCCAGTTTCTAGAGCAGTGGTCGTCCTCTGGTCAGGCCTTAGGCGTTACGTGTACAACGTTCCTCTTCTACCACCACCTTCTGGATGCCTCCACCCACTACCAGCTCCCATGCATCAGTTCCCCTAGGTGTGGTCAGCAATGGGTTTTACATGCAGCGTGCTCACATTATAACATCCGCAGACACTCCTCCGTCCTCCAGCCAGCGTGTGAAGTGAAACATTACCATTCCTGTTGAAGAGTCTCAGGGGTGACCACTTTCCCAAGCACAGCAATTCCCCAGCTGACCCTGGGTAACCACTCCTCTGAACTTGGTCTCCATCAGTGGCATGGATGTCTTTCTATGTAGGCTACAATTTTAAGTATTCTTAAACTGCACATCGTATTCTATTTTGTTTTCTCTTGTTACTTGCTTTATTTAGTGTTATCTTTGCTAGGTTCATCCATGCTGACACGTAAAGATCTGTCTAGTTCATGTACTTTCCTCGCTACGTAGGATTCCCATGTAGGGAAATCCGATAATTTATATGTGCATTTTCCTGTTGATGGACATTTAAATTGTTTCGAATTTCAAGTATGAGTTCTTTTTAAAAAAATTTTTATATCCTTTTTAAAGGTTACTTTACATTTACAGTTATTACAAAATATTGGCTATATTCCCTGTGTTGTACAATACATCCTTGAGCCTGTCGTACACCCAGTAGTTTACATCTCTCACTTCCCCACCCCTGTATTGCCCCCTCCTCCCCCTCCGCACTGGCAACCATTAGTTTGTTCTCTATATCGGTGACTCTCCTTCTTTTTTGTTATATTCGTTCAATTGTTGTCTGTTTTAGATTCCATATATAGGTGATATCCTACAGTGTTTCAGAGTTCAAAAGACTCTCACGACAGAAGCCAAAAGGTAAGAGCCATTTTACATTGATAAAAAGCATTTTAACTATGTAGAAGCAGAAAATGAAAAGAAAGAAGTTTGCATTACATTTAATAAAAGCTTAGGGAGATCTTTGTGGTATATTAGTGAACTTATTTGTGGAAATTTAGCCATGTACATTGTGTTGGAGAGGCACCAAGAGTTCAAGGACTCTCACAATTTGAGTACACAATTGCCTTACTTGTAGGCATGGTGGCAGCCATTTACATAACAGTGATTTGGAGGATGTTGTGTTAGTGAGCTCTTGCTGTGATAATGCTTTGGAACAAATCGACCCAAAACTCAGTTCCATAAACAAGAATTTATTTTTCTTGGACCTATTGGCTAGCTGCAGTGGCTCTCTTTTAGACCTCTAGATGGCTGGTTTTGCTCCGTGTTTTGGGTCAGTTTGAGGTCTGTAACACACATGTTCCTCTGGAGCCCAACTGTGAGGCCGCAGCTCCCAGGCCCTGTCTTCTCACAAAGTTCACTGAAACATAAGAGGTGAGCCCAACTGCACAAGCCCATTTAAGGCCTCTGCTGCTCATTGAAGGCCATCATGTCTGCTCACACTTCATTGGCCAAAACATGTCACAGATCTAAGCTGTATTTAGAATATGTGTATTTGTTTAAAGTTGGGTGCCCTCACAGAAGAATATTGCCTTTTGGACAGTGTTACCTTAGCATTTTCATTGGCATTTGCAAACGTGATAAGCGCCGTGTGCACTTTTTCACCTTTGAGAACTTTCTGAAATTGTGGGACCATTTCTATTGGAAAAGAGGAAGGTACACTTTAGAACTCAACTCTAGTTATGGCATTGTTGGGAGAAGAATTAATGAGATAAGGTCAATACAAGTGAAAGATTTGGGATCACATATTCATCATTAACATTAGCATTCTACAGAACATTCCTGGAGAATTGTGATGCTTGCTTTATGTGATTTCTATCATAAATCATTAGAATTTGACCAAGACACTTCAGTGAAACATACATCATACAGCACATCGCATTTTAGTTTTTCCTACCACTCCACAACTTGTCATCAATACTTCACCATAACTCAGAAACAGAAACAGAAACTGAGTGAGTTCACTGTTAGCAGACGGGCTTCACAAGCAATACTAGTGGAAGTTCTTCAAATGATAGCAGACAGTAACTCAAGCCATAAAAACAAAACAAAGAATGCTGACTAGAGCAGTTGTGTAGGGAATTATAAAAGATACTGTAATTTCAAATTTCTTCTCTTAACAAATTTAAAAAGTAAGTGCCTAACCAATATGACTATATTTGGATTGTTCTCTATATAACATAAAAAAAATCATATATTTGATGATATGGCACAACGAAGGCAGTGAGAACAAAGCTGTGTTAGAATAAAAATGACAGTAGATCATAAGCTGAATCCGCAGGAAGAAAGGAAGAGAACCAGAAATGGTAAATAGATTACCCGGCAAACTCAAAAATATTTATTTGCTCAACTTTCTTCTCTAAGCTCTTTGAAAAAATAAGCTTGTGAGAAGTAATTATTATAATATGTTGTTAAGTATGTAACATATATAAATGTAATAAAAACAAAAAAGAGGGGAAGGCATACAGCTCTATAAAAGTACAGTTTCTGTTTCTATCTGGAATGAACCTACTAAAAATCTGAAGAGATTCTGAGATGTATTCCATAAGCCCTAGTGCAGCCATTACTCAAACAATGTGGTTAAAAATCATTAAAGGAATTACATGTTACAGCAGAAAATATCTACTTACTATAAAAGGAAAATGGAGGAACAACAACAATAACAAAAAAACAAAAACATGAGACATGTAGAAAACCAAAGGTAAAATGATAGACATAAATAAATCCTACCATATCAATAATAAAAACTAAATGTGAATGAATTAAACAGTACAATCAAAAGGCAGATATTGTCGAACTGGGTATTAAAAAAGGTTTTCTATAGGAGACACTGCTTGGATTCAAAAGTCTAATGTGTACAAAGTAAAAGGATGAAAAAATATACCTCATGCAAATAGCAACCGTAAGCGTTGCTGAAGTGGCTATACTAATACCAGAAAAAATAGACTTTAAAACAAACAAAAAGGTTACTGGATATGAAAAGGAACATTTTATGATAAAGAAAGGGAAGATACAAAAATCTTTAACATATTTGCCCTGAATAAAGTAAAACCAAAATACATGAAGAAGAAAATACCAAAATCCATGAAGAATTGAAGGAAGAAATAGATAATTGCTAGAGGCAATTAATAGATAATTGTTAGAGGCTTCAGTACTCCACAGTCAATAATGGATAGAACAGTTAGGCAGAAGATCAACAACGATATAGAAGACTTGGACGAGACTATGAATTAACAAGACCTAATAAATGTTTACAGAACACTCAACCAAACAGTAAAATACTCATCCTGCTCAACTACATGTGAAACGTTTTCCAGCATAGATGACATGCTAGGCTGTAAGAGAAGAGATTGAAACCCACATACATTGCTGGTGGGAATGTAAAATGGTGCGGCCATTTTACAAAACAGCTTGAGAGTTCCTGCAAGTGTTAAACATAGAGTTACCCTATGACCCAGCAGTTCCACTACTAAATATATACCTAAGAGAAATAAAAACTTACGTCTGCACAAAAGCTTGTACGTGAATGTTCATAGAAGCCTATTTCTAAAAACAAAAGGTGGAAATAATTCAAATGACAACCGGATAAATGAATAAACAAAATGTGGAATATCCATACAATAGAATAGCATTCAGCTATAGAAAGGAATGATCTACTGGTCCATGTTACAACATGGATGAACCATGAAAGCATTATGTAAAGTAAAAGCAGCCACTCACAAAAGATCACATATTGTACGGTCCCATTTATATGAAATGCCCAGAATAGCAAATCTGTAGAGACAGGAAGTAGACGAGTGGTTGCCTAGGGCTGAGAGGGTTGAGGAGATTGAAAAAAGCTTGTTCATGTGTAATGGGTTTTTTGTGGGGGGACAGAAATCTAAAATTGGACTGTTGTGATGCTTACACAAGTCTTTTAGTGGTTACACTGAGAACCACTGAATTGTATACATTAAAGTGTTGAAATTATGGTATGTAAATTACATCCCAATAAAGCTGTTAAAATTATGATAATTTTATATTTATAAATTTGAAAATTCATCGAAAATGACAAATTCTTTAAAAATGCAAGCTAACAAGACTAACCCAAGAAAGAAAACATATCTCAAAAACCTATATCTACTGCAAAAGTTGTTTGTATAATTAAGTACCTTTACAGAAAATGATTTCCAGGGATAAATGGCTTTCCAAGTGAATTGTTCCAAATATTTAGGGAAGAAATATTGGTAATCTTACATAAAAATCTTCCAGGAAACAGAAAAGTATATATTGCTCAAAATATTTATAAGGCCAACATAAGCTTCAGATCAAAACTAAAAAGAATATTCCAAGAATAGAATCACAGGCCAGTTTCTCTTTTGAACATGCATGCAAAATGTGTAAACAGAAGCACAAACTGTATCCATGGTATGTAAAACAATCATATATCACAATCAAAGTAGCTTTATTCTAGTAATGCAAGGTTGGTTTGATGTTGGATGAAACTGATCCCAGGAATGAATTAGAGTGGGAAAAAAGTCATTTAAAACAGAAGTCTTGGGACTTCCCTGGTGGTCCAGTGGTTAGAACTTGGCGCTTTCACTGCTGGGGCCCTGGGGTCTAATTCCCGGTCAGGGAACTAAGATCCTGCAAGCCATGAGGCAGGGCCCCCCCCCCCCGCCAAAAAAAAAGAAAATAAAGAAGACAACCAGGAGAAGCACAAGATCGAATAAACATAACAGATAACAGCTTATGAAAAGTAGGTGAAGATTATAGAATATGCTAAAATTTTAAAACAAAAAGAAACATTTAAAGATTCAAGAGGATGTGACAAATATTGTACATAGGCAAAAAAATAAAATAAAATAAAATATACGGATGATGGGAGCCCAAAAATCCAGATGCCCATGTCCTGTCTCTGAAGATTCTCATTCAGTGGGTTATGGACTTCCTCTATGTTTAAAAACCTACAGGTGTTATAAAGCAGAAACTAAACACCATTGTAAAGCAATTATACTCCACTAAAGATGTTAAAACACAACCAAACAAACCTACAGGTGATTCTGATATGATTCACAGACAATGTAAAGCTTCTGCTTTACAGGAAATAATACCAGATTATTTTGTTATTTTATAGTTATAGTAACAGGTTGTACTATTGACCGGTAAGTCTGATGTCAAAATGCACTCCCCACTAGGGATATAAAAGGAACTAATAGTCTCTACGGCTACTTGGTGGCAGCATGCATGTATTGCAAGGGCAATTATTGTAGGAATCCAAATGAGTAGAACATTTTAGAATTGGAAGACTACATACAGATCATCTAGTCAAGCTTCCAACTATTATAGTTGTGAAAACTAAGGCCCATATAAAAGAAATGATTTATCTCCAAAGAGCGTTAGTGAAAGAGTATGAAATTAAAAATATCTCTGAACTTTTAATTTAGTGCTGTTTTTATTAATCTCATGTATTAGCTTAAACTTCAGTGTGACAGATTTGGGATTGAATTCTTGCTCAGATTTACTGATTGCGTGCCTTTTAGTAAGTTACTAAAACACTTTTTTTTAAAAAAAAAGATTTATTTATTTATTTTTGGCTGCGTTGGCTCTTCCTTGCCATGCGCGGGCTTTCTCTCGTTGCGGTGAGCGGGGGCTACTCTTTGTTACGGTGCGCGGGCTTCTCATTGTGGTGGCTTCTCTTTGTCGCTGAGCATGGGGTCTAGGTGTGTGGGCTTCAGTAGTTGTGGTTCACGGGCTCTAGAGTGCAGGCTCAGTAGTTGTGGCACATGCTCTTAGTTGCTCCGTGGCATGTGGGAGCTTCCCGGACCAGGGCTCAAACCCGCGTCCCCTGCACTGGCAGGCAGATTCTTAACCACTGCACCACCAGGGAAGCCCTACTAAAACACTTTTAACTTCGCTTTTCACATATGTAAAATGGTGAGCCTTGGCTGATATAGAATATGAGATAACCTAGCACTGTTCTTAACACATACACGTAGTTAACATTTTTTGGCTCTCATCCCTCTTAAACAGCCTCTATCCTCTTAACAATGAAAGTGTGTTTCAGCTAGCAAAGCACCCCAGAGCTGACCACATTCTGGCAAGAGATATAGGATTCTTTTTCTTGCTGGTGGTTCTTTATACCTGATATTTGAACTGCACTGAAACACGAACATCTCTTGTTTATACTGTATCAATGGATTGATGAATTTGATAGATGAATTTTAAAAAGTAATATGCAGGAAAAAAAAGTAATATGCAGGAATGGAGCTGCCTTACTCTCAAGAAATATAATTCGATAGTGGTGGCTAAAACGATAAACAGTGTTTGGACAGGGAGTCCATATTGGATGTGAACTACTTGTACTCCCATTCGTCTATTAAGAATAAATAGAATCCTTTCAAAATCTGTTTTAAAGCGCAGTTATTTCCTTCTGACACATTTAAGTTACCTGCAAGAAAAAGACAATCTCCTGAATCCTTGCTTAAGAGGCTTTTAATATAAAGCAGATAATTTTTTGCAACATTTCCCAAACTTTTCATTATCAAATTGGCTGAGGCTTCTCAACGATTATCATTTCACAACAATATCTCCCTTTTCACCTTTTTTAAAAGAATTGGCCTCGTAGATGTGCCCTTAAAACAGAGCTTCGCTCTCAACTTATTTTAAATGTTGTATTCAAACAGTATGAAGAAAACAGGATCAGGGAATTTAGCCATAAAAGTGAATGGATTACTCATACATGCTACATCATGGATGCAACTAAGTGAAAGAAGTCAGGCACGAAAGGCTCTATATTGTATGGTTCCATTTATATGAAATGTCCAGCAGTGGCAAATCCATACACACGGAAAATATTATACATTAGTGGTTTCCAGGGGTTTGGAAGAGAGGGAAATAGGGAATGACTCCTCAAAATGGGTGTATGTTTCCTCTTGGGGTGATGAAAATGTTTTGTAGTTGGACAGTGGTGATAGTTGCACAACATTGTGACAGTAGTAAATTCCACTGAATGGTACAGTGAATTGTAAAATGATCAAAATGGTGAATTTTGTGTTATGTTCATTTTACTACAATAAAAAGGAGAAAGAATTAGGGAAAGACTTAGAGTTTGGGAAACTAAGGTGAACTGGTCAAGAAAAAGACAGCTCTACTGTTCAGTGTTCTCTCAGCTCTCCCAGTGCATTGATCCTCAGCAAAAAGTAGCCTGAACTTGTCGATGATAGTCATTCAACACAGTCCAGGGAAAAGTAAATAAAATAAAACCCAACTCTTCTTCTTTAGCACATCTATGAAAGGTTAACTTGCTGCTCAGCCACGTGGACATTCATGAAATCGTTTCACTTTAGGTGTCCTCTACTTCAGTACTTTACTCACAGCTCATTCACACATGTAGGCAACAGCATTCCTTAATTCGATGGAATCTGCAGTGCTGGTTGTGGTGGGTCTCATGAAAAGAAAAGGGAAGGAGGAAAAAGCCTCCACATTGACTTGGTGGTCTTGACGAAATGGATGCAGAAGACAGCTTGAGTGTCAAACTGGAAACTGTTATTTTCCTTTTCCTTTTCTTTTTATCTTTCCTATCAGGTCTTCTGCCCACTTCCCACCCCCTTCTCTCAAACAGGAAAGACACTAATTAGCTGCTTTTTTGTGTTTTTGGTAAAACACCTATTGTTTTGCGTTTCTTGTTGTTCGGTGAACATTATTGTTTTTACTGCCAAATGAGCTTCAGTGGTTGATGTAGGGGGTCTCTTGGGAACTTAACATTTTCCAGTTTAAGTGGGAAAGCTTTCTTGTTTGAATTGGCTTTTACTGGGTGCTTCAAGGTTTGCTCTTGGTTCTTTGAAGGGGGACTGAATAGCACTGTGTTTCCTTTGAGGTTCCAATGAATAAAGGATCCTATGTCCTGGGCACTTTTTGTTGTTTTTGCTGTGTGTCCTCTCTAATAGCCAGATGCAGATTCCAGGAAAATGACATATAAATGAATATAAGTAATCTAATATTTTTACAATTTGCTTTGGCCATACTCCTGGTCTTATTCTACTTGTAGCAGATGGCTTTAAAGAGCATTAGCTATGTATATATTAAAAATAATATAAATATACCAATATTAAATATTATATTGATGTATAAATGTAATATACTAATATTTATATTAATGTATAACAATTATGTATTATATTAATATATATTTTTGCCTAGCATATATTATATACAAAATATATGAGTAATGAAATGTATTTCTATGGTTAATATGTTCATAATATTAATATGATATATCCTGTAATATTGATTATGAAACAATTATATCATAATATATAATTATTATCATCTGATATAATACACTATAGTTAATATATTCTGTATAACACAATATATAATGTATTAGTATAATTGTATTATATAATATAAATATAATACATATATAAAACTATATATCTTTTAGCTATACATTACACATACGAGTATGTATAGCTATTTATAATTTTATTTACAAAGGAATCTGGTCATCATAACAATTGATGTAAAAATATGCAATATTTTCAATCAAATGGGCCTTAACCTCACTACCTACACATAACTACTTTTAAAATCTTGAACCCTGTCTAACTCATGCTTCCATATCTCTCAACCTGCTTTTCTACACATGCACGTAGACACACGTTTATACACGATATATATGTATACTACCAGTTTTCAGTTCAATGTATATAAATATATAATATATAATTATATTCCTGTGTATGTATACAAATATAAATCAAAGGTATGTGTATAGGTATGTATGTGTATAGGTATGTATTTCATATGTTTATATAAATATATCATACAAATAATGTATGTGTATATAAATACATGACTGTATACATACATACACAGAAATACACTTATTTAAACAAAAGGGACCTAAATAAACATAGTTCTCTAAGAATAAAAGGTTATGTCTCACTCTTTCAATAAGTTTATAGTTTTCTACTGTATGTGCTTCTATAATTGTTATGAACATTTCCCATTTTTGTTGAATGTTAAGTTGTTTTAATTTTTTGCCGTTTTTTGTTTTTTGTTTGTTTTTTTGGTACGTAGTCCTCTCACTGTCGTGGCCTCTCCCGTTGCGGAGCACAGGCTCCGGACGCACAGGCTCAGAGACCATGGCTCACGGGCCCAGCCGCTCCACGGCATGTGGGACCTTCCCAGACCGGGGCACGAACCCGTGTCCCCTGCATCAGCAGGCGGACTCTCAACCACTGCGCCACCAGGTAAGCCCAGTTTTTTGCCATTATTAATGAAGTTCTGAAGAATACGGTGGGCAAGATTACTTGAAAAACTCTCCTAAAAGAAAAGGGTTAGGTATGCTAGGTTAAATGTACACAACTTATTTTTAAGTGCGTGGTTGATTTTGGAAGTGTGCAGTCGAAATTTCCAGGACCCATGAAGGAAGGGTGGTACATGTGTGAGAGTTATAGCTCTATTAAGAGTGCATTGAAGATCTTGATAGCTTAGAACAGAAGCTGGAAATCCTGTTTTTATGGAGCCAAATGGCAAATATTTTAGGCTTTGTAGACCAAAGAGGCAAAATTGAGGATATTATTTAGGTACTTAGGTAACCATTTAAAATGTTACCAGTTAAAACGTGAAAATTATTCATAGCTCATAGGCCATAAAAAATAGGCAGCTGTCTGGATTTGGAATACAGGCCGTAGTTGAATGACACACCTGGTATAGAGACTTGTTTTTAAATGGCCATGACCACATGGGAGGCAGGAGGTAAGACTCCATCCCTACTAGATGGGAAGTTAGAACTAAACCTACCTATCCCTGGCTTCACCTGTAATGAAAGGGTGTGCCAGGAGAAAAAAATATCTGCTGGCAAAGGGAGACTAAGACCAAATTCTCTTGGCCTCTGCTCTGGGTAGGAAACAGGTAGGAAATCTTGAGAATTCTGAACCGCAGATCTGTGTTCACAGTGTTTGGGTTGCAAATTTATTTGCGGTCTTGCAAACAGAAGCTAAGAAATTAACTTAAAATGCTCCCAAATCGGTGGTATTCCAAACACAAAACTAAACCCTTTCTGGAGAGGTAGACCTTCAACACAGGCCTACAGCGTTCCCACAGATAAAGTTTAGCTAAACGTGAGCTCATGATCTAAATTTACACAATAATGAAGAAATCAGCTACGAGTGGAGAGAATCAGCAAAAACAATCAATACCAGAATTAGATTCCCAAGGCCATCCATCAGATGTTGGAATAATCAGGTGCCAGGCAGAAAATATACATAAAACTAGAACTGAAACAAGGAGCGAGGATGTTTTAAAAGACTGGGTAGGATCTTTCAAACATTTTTAAAGTACATGTCATTGATAAAGCTAAAAACTCGAAGGTCGTGTAATACAGCAGATTAATCGTGGAGAAGAGTGAAATTATGCTGTTTTTAAAAATATGGCAGATCAGATTTCCTGCCTAATTATATAAGTTGATTTATCTTAAAAAATACACAGTATTTTAAAGACTTATTGGCTGTAAAATAAGTTAAGGGTATTTCAAAGGGCTTCTCTGCAAAGAGAAGTGAGAAGTAGCAAAACACAGAAAGTCGAGGGGAAAAAATGTCAGTATATACATTGCTATAGGGTGAGCTAAGCCTTAGGCCAGCAACTGTGAGGAGGAGCTGACCCTTAGATACGTACAACTAAGCTGGAACCTTCAAAAAGTTCAACTGTTTATAAGTAAAAAGATTTATTAAAATTAATAACCAAGTGTTTTAATTGACATCAGAAGAGTAAAACAATAAACCCTGAGAACATAGAAAAATAGACAATAAAGATATGAGCAGAACTTAATAAAACAGAAAAAAGTATAAAATTGAGGTGATTTAGTAAGTCAAAAGAATATTCTTTGAAAAGATTTAAAAAAACAAACTTTGATTAAGCAAAACAAAAACGTAAGTAAACAATATACAGAAAGAATCAGGACAGTGTTATAGCAGAGAGTACAAACAGAGAATATATGAAATGCCAGTAAATTTGAACATTTCTGTAAAGTGGACAATTTCCTAGCTCCTAAAGTTTACCAAAACTGACACAAGAGGAAATTTGTAGCTGGAGTTCTTGCACCAGTAAAGGAATTAAGTCAATAGTTTACAAGCTTTCACCAAGAAAATACCAGACCCGGCCAGATCATTTGGGAGGTGAATTCTATCCAACTTCTGTTAAACAGATAACATCAATATTAACAAAGAAAAACTTCTAGGGAGTAGCAAAGGAAGAATGCTCCTTTATTCATCTTATGAAGTCTATAAAATCCTAATACTGAAAATAGATTAGGACTGTAAGGAAAAAGAAATTTACAGGTCAAATTTACTTGTAAATATAAAAGGAAAAATTTTAAACTATGATATTAGCTACCCAAGTTCACTAGAGTAAGAAAAAGCACGAGCAAGTTAGGTCATCCAATGTAGTTTAATGTCAAGAATATATATCAGTAGATTGAAATCACCACATTTTATTTCTTTCCTCTGTCTCTTTAAAAAATTGCTAAGTACTTATATTGATCTCTCTTGTACTAGGCACTGTGCCAAGTCACTTACATATTTACTCCTTTAAACCTTCTATCATCCCTGGGGGAAAGTTCTATTTTGCTTCCATTTCTTAGCTAAGACTCTAATCCCCAGGAAAGTAAAGCAACATTTGTAAGTTTTTGTGGATGGTCAGTGACGGGACCAGTACAGGAACATCCAAAGTCTGTGCTTGGAAACAGTGCCCCATGTTGACGCTCACATTACAGATGAAAGGAACCATGCACTTACCATATAGATTAAATCTCACATTACAGGTTAAAGGAAAGGAACCATGCACTTACATTATAGATTAATACCCACATAACAGGTTAAAGGAAAAAGAAACACGTGCTTCTCTCAAAAGTTGTAAAGAAGGCATATCCATTTCTAAATATATTTCCCAATTTCTTTTGCTTGTTTTCTGACCTTTGTAGTGCATTTTGCCATGAGGAAAATTTTAATTCTTATATAATTAAATGTATCCTTTTTTCTTTGTATCTTAGAAAGGTATTCCTCATGAATAATTTATTTCAAGTCTCCCAGGTTTCTGATACTTTTACACTTTCATTATTTTTTCACTTTTAACTAGTTGCTGTATCTAGAATTTAGTAATTCTATGATAGCCATATTTTCCCACTTTTGTTGAATAATTTTTGCTGCTGATCCAAAACGTGAATTTTATTTTAATCTCAATTCCCTTATGCTCTCGCATCTAATTTTAAGATGCTTCCTATCTCACTGGTTGTTTTGTCTATCTAAAACAAAATGCTACCTTAAAAATAATGTAATTATAATATAATAAATGTCATTAGTAAACATAATACAATATATAATAAATAGCATAATATAAAATAACAAAATATAATTTACCATATAACAAGGTCAAAGGAGAGCAAAAGTACACAATCACTTGAAATATCCCCCAAAAGATATTTTATAAAATTCAATATTCATTTGTAATTTAAAAGAAAGAGTAAAATAGGGATTGATGAATGCTTCCAAAGTAAGAAGAAATTATATGTCTAAAAGAGAAAGAGGTAAGTGATAGACTTTAGTAACACTGGCAATAAATGCAGGACAAGCTGAGGATGCCTGATATAATGTTAAAGAAAAAGTATTATGTAACATTGTGTTTGCAGCACTGATGAGTTCAGTGAAAAGAGAATCTCATAGAAAAGAGTATCTCGTTCTTCTTAATGTATGTACACGTGTCCATTGCATGAACATAACAGCTTATTTAACCAATATGTTACTGATCTGCATCTGGATTTCTAGGTTTTCATGGAATTTTATTATGCACAGTTGCTTCAAACACTAGGACTTCCTCTTATGTTTATATCTTTTGAAAGAAACAATATCTCCACAGACGATTTATCTGTGCTGGCTGCTAGCTGACTTTGGGTACTTCTCAGTTCTTCCCTTTACCTTCCTAGTCAATATGAAAAGGGAAGGCAAGAAGGTCTCCTGTTTAGAGACTGTAAAGGTAGGTCTTGGTGATAAAGTCTTGGTGGTAAAGGCTAAAAGTATTAACCCAGAACAAATGTTTTTCCAGCTGTAACTGTGTGTGATTCCCTTGGCTTGATTCCGTAGAGGATGTAAGACAAGACTGTAGAATCTGCCCTCAAAGTGCTTCCAGTAGGATGAGCTAAGTCAAGTATGGTGGCATATCTAATTCAAGACAAACTATAACGTCTCCTTTTCTCTCCTGGCAAAACTTGGTGGAGTGAATGTAGAAGTCACTGTATGCTTTAAATTAAAGCAACACAATAAATCTTGTACTGGAAGGTGCTTATTCTGGTCTCTTTGTGGAGACGAATTGGAAATTGTCTAGAAGAAGGAAAATTAGGTTAACCAAAGTTAAACTCATAAATAATTGAGCATTAATTAAATATCTGTGGTCTGTGTTTCTCTTTGATCATAATTTCTCCCAATTTATAGACCTCTTTGATACCTGATTAATCCTTGTCAAAGATGCAGTTAACAATGATTATTACTGTGTATTAGGTTTTGCCTGGGCCCTGAAGAAACTATCCTAAATCACCAGCTATGATTGTCACTTGATTTCCTCACAGAGAACAATCAGAACTCCTTGTCTTAAGTGGCTTGGGATGTGAAACTAGTTAGTCTCTTAGATACTGTTAGAGGACCCTACAGAGCCCATTGGTGAAAGTTTGGAAAGCACTGGGCTTCTTAAGATTGATTCTTGTAGTGCTTCAGGAAAGATCACTGAACCAAAAGGATAACGGTGTTTCTGGTTCTGTTGTTAGTGTTCTCCATGGAAACATTGCTGAAGCTTCTGGACTCAATTTCCTTCCCCATGTGTGAATGTCACTGAAAAGATCCAACTCCATTCTATCCCCATGTAACTTCAGAAACTAAGCAAAATGAAGACTCAAAATTCATTTCAACTAATGAAATGAATATATAACGTAGAGTGGAACTGGGAAAATACCTGGTTTAAATTCTGGAAAGTACCAACTATACAATTCTGGATAAGTTGCTTCATCTTGCTTAGTCTAATTTAATGCCCATCTCACAGGATGTTATGATGATTAATTTAATATCTTTATATAACGTACAGTGTTATGTAATTTCTTCTTCGTTTTCTTGAGTAAATTCATATCCTTAAGCAACTCACTGTAAACAATAGTTACTTACTTGCTTAAATTACTCTTATCTTCTATTATCCGCTGAATTGTGTCCTGCTCAAGTTAATATGTGGAAGTCTTAACCCCCAATACCTGGTAATATGACTGTATTTGGAGATAAGGCCCTTAAGTAGGTAACTGAGGTCAAATGAGGTCAAATGGGTGGGCTCTAATCCACTATGACTGGTGTCCTTATAAAAAGAAAATATTAGGACACAGACATGCACAGAGAGAAGACCATGTGAAGACAAAAGGAAAACATGGCATCTACAAACCAAGAAGGGATACTTGAGAAGAAATCAATCCTGCTGACACCTTATCTCAGATTTCTAGCCTCTAGACCTGTGAGTGAGTAAATTTCTGTTGTTTAACCTCCTCAGTCTCTGGTACTTTGTCATGGCAGCTCTAGGAAACTAATACAACTTTTTATGGCCTCCTTGTCTCAAGTTGAAAGTTCAATATTTGGCATCATAGCTAGGAAACAAAAATATCATCTACATTCCTTGTTGTAGTCTTTCTTCCCCATTCTCATTGCTAGTAATTTCCATATTTGGGTCTCTTTTCTGTGCCTTGTAAACAGAGCGTTACGCTCATTTCTGGTCTTACTGCTAATATACAGTAAATGTGCAGATACTGAATAGATTTTGGAGAAGTGCAGCATATAGTTGGCACATGTGTGTATGTGTGTGTATTCATATAATTTATACTTTTTCTCTATTTTCTTCCTTTGGTGTGAGCTAAGATTCTCTGCTTTTGTGACGAGTACTCCTGAGTACTAATCCCTGAATTTAATTCACCAAAAATTGCCAAAAATAATAATAATATGGGGAAAGAGAGAGTGATAGAGGGAGAAGAACAAACAATCAGGCAAGGGCACTGCTGTGAATTATTAGGGTCTTATTAATAAGATTATGTTAGTCTAGAGGAAATGACCGTAAATATCATCAGTGAGCCCAGTTGGTCTTTACTGACTGCTAGACACATCCCCGAGTTCTGTTCTTAGTCCCCAACTGTATGATTACTACTGTCTGGAAGTATCATTTGAACAACTAAAGTCACTTAATGGAAAAGGAATATGTCTTTAGAGAGCCAACAGTAATTTTTCTATCTGATTAAAAAGGAATGTTGACTGTCTGGCAACCTCAGTCATATTTGTAAGCAGGAAAGCATTGGTTATTAAAAGTGGATGATGTAAAGTGATGAACAGAAACTTTGGCGATAGGTATACCTGGATTTAATTCTCACTTCTACCGCTTGGTAGCTGGATAGCCTTAGGCAAGTTTCATACCTCCCTGAAATTGACTTAATTCAGTCTGTAAAATGGCATAATAACTTATTATAGCATCCTTTTAGGAATTTTAAATCAGTTCTTGAAATAAAAGTACACAATATATAGACAAGTATGGATTCCTCAATAGGTGTTTGACCTTTCATTTCTCCAGTATCCCACCCGCATCAAATAAAGAAAAATACTTTTTTAAAATTTACGAATATTTCATTGTTCTAAAGTTAAAGCCATAAAAATAGAAATAATCAAATGGCCTACTATCATACCATTAGAAGAAAAAAAAAGTGTTCATGAGAGTTCCATATTAGAATACAAATTTTCCTTAGGCACCTGTTTATGTATGCTATTCTGCTCTTTACAATAAATAATTAAATTTAAAAGACTTAATTCCTCACTTTTAAGACCTTATTAGTTTACAAATTACATATTGACCTATGCTAAATTTTATACCGACCCATGCTAATGAATTCAGTACAGAAAACAAAACACACTGCACTCAAGCAAACTACATATATATATAACTTAAATGCATTTATATATAACTTAAATGCATTTATATATAACTTAAATGCATATATATAACTTAAATGCATTTATATCCTACCATGTCTCATAAAGCATTGTGGTAACTCACCTGAATACAGACAATCAAATATAATGGCAAAAGCACTTAATATAAACAGGGCCAAGGAAACATAGACAGAAGATGAAGAAAAGATGAGGGAAATGTGAACAGGAGGACGTGTAGTTAATCGAGTTGTATGTTTTGACCTTAAGATTCTCTGTGTGGGGACTTCCCTGGTGGCACAGTGGTTGGGAATCCTCCTGCCAGTGCAGGGGACATGGGTTCGGGCCCGGTCTGGGAATATCCCACATGCCGCGGAGCAACTAAGCCCGTGCGCCACAACTACTGAGCCTGTGCTCTAGGGCCAATGAGCCACAACTACTGAAGCCCGCGTGCCACAACTACTGAAACCCCAGTGCCTAGAGCCCGTGCTCCGCAACGAGAGAAGCCACAGCAATGAGGAGCCCGCACACCACAATGTAGAGTAGCCCCCACTCGCCCCAACTAGAGAAAGCCCATGTGCAGCAACAAAGACCCAACACAGCCAAAAATAAATAAATTTATTTTTTTAAAAAAAAGATTCTCTGTGGATAAAACAACATGTAAATAATTGGTTACAAAGCCACATTATTTAAAGGTGCCAGACTGCACATTAACAGTCTGACACAAAGGGACAGCACAGGAAAACTATTCAAAGATAAAGATTTTTAAATCTTTGCAGTTTGAAACCTTTTAGAGCAAGTGTAATGAGCTCGACACACATTTCAACACTCCACATGTTAATCACATGTTCAAAGCATGTCTCAAAGTCATTGGAAATAGTTGCTGTCTGTGTCTCTGATATGTAAAACAGATCTGTGATGTGTAAAACTCAGGAGGTATTGATATCCACTTTTTGGCATCTGAACAGGAAACAAAGTTGTTTCGCAGTGATAATAAAGAATGAAGTAAATGCAACAGTGAAATAAAAGACAAAGTACTGAGGGAATGTATTAACAAAACGAATCCAACTAAATTCTGGTGACCTGGGGCCTACGATTGTACACACTGCATGGAAATACCCCAGCCTAAATACTGGCATAGGAGGAAGGGTACTGCTAAGCCCATCACAGTATAATCCTTTTAAATGTCCCTTTCAAGGTTGTCTCCACTCAACACTGAGTATAGGAAATCTTCCCATCAGGCAGAAACACTGGCTGCCCAATGATTGACCAAGAAATTAACACACTAATGAATAAATGATGCTAATTTATTTCTATCCCTGACAACGGGAAACAGCACACACTCTGTGTCAATGGTATGTCCTCTTTCCCACTTTTCTAAATGGTCAATTATGTTTTCCCCTTCATTGCTTTATATCATGTGTGGCAGGCATGATGGGAAATGGCTACCAATGGTTCTGTTATTGATTTCTACCTTCCTTTCACTGTGGCTAAAGAAGATACTTTGTATGATTTCAGTTTCTTAAAAATGTATTGGTACTTGTATTGTGGCGTAACATATGGTCTTTCCTGGAGAATGTTCCATGTGTACTTGAGAAAAATGTGTATTCTGCTGTTGTTGAGTGGAGTGATCTATATATGGCTGTTAGGTTTAGTTGGTTAAATGTGTTATTCAGTCCCCCTACCTCTCTACTGATCTGTCTAGATGTGTTATCCATTATTGAAAGCAAGGTATTGATCTCCAACTATTATTTTAGAACTATCTATTTCTTCCTTCAATTCTGTCAATGTCTGCTTCACATATTTGGGGGATGTTTGGTACATATATGTTTATAGTTGTTATATCTCCTTGATAGATTGAACTTGTTATCAACATATAGTGGCCTCCTTTTCCTCTTGTGATAGTTTTTGATTTAAAGTTTATTTTGTGTGATATTAACGTAGCCATCCCAGATCTATCTTCCTTCCTTCCTTCCTTCCTTCCTTCCTTCCTTTTTCTTTCTCTCTCTTTCTTTCTTTTTGTTACTATTTGCATGGGATATTTTATTCTGTGCTTTAACTTTCAACCAACTTGTGTCTCTTGAAATCAAGTGAGTTTTTTGCGGACAGCATATACTTGGATTATGGATGTTTTTAAGGTCCACTCTGCCAATATTTATCTTTTTATTGGAGAGCTTAATCCACTTTTTCAAAACTTACTGATGAGGAAGAACTTAATTCTGTTTCCTGGTTGTTTTCTGTACGTCTTATGCATTTTTTGCCCCTCATTTACTCCATTACTGACTTCTTCTGTGCTTAGCCGATTTTGTTGTCGTGAACTCTTGATTCCTTTTTCATTTCTTTTTGCATATAGTCTATTGATATTTTCTTTGTGGTTATCAAGAAGATTACATTTACCCTTCTAAAGTTCAACCAATATCATTTGAATTGAAACCAACTTCAATAGCACACAGAAACTCTGTTCCTCTACAGTTCCATTCCTCCTCCTTACATTATTGTTGTCACAAATTACACCTTTATACTTTGTGAGCCCAATAACATGGATTTATGATTATTTTATGCATTTGTTTTTTCAATCATGTAAGAAATAAAAAGTAGAGTTACAAGCCAGTAGCACAATACTGGCTTTAGTATCTGCCCATGTATTTATCTTTACTGGAGATTTCTATTTCTTTATACAGCTTCGAGTTGCTGTCTAGTGTCCTTTCATTTCAACCTGAAGGTTCAATTTAGCATTTGTCATAGGGCAGTGTTAGGAAGTTGTAAAACAAACGCCCTCAGCCTTTGTTCATCGGGGAATGTGTTAATTTCTCCCTAAGTTTTGAAACCAGTTTGGCCAAATATAGAATTCTTGGTGGACAGTTTTTTTCTTTCAGCACTTTAAATATGTCTGGCCTCTTGCTTCCGTGGTTTCAGATAGGAAATTAGCTATGAACCTTTTTGAGGATCCCTGCTTTGTAACAAATTTGTTTTTTCTTTCTCCTTTGGGAGTAAAGATTCTTTCTCTGTCTTTTGGCATCTGAGAGTTTGATTATACTGTTTCTTGTTGTGGCGTTCCTTGAGTTTCTCTTAGTCCTGAAATCAGGCAAAGATTTACAGCAAGCAAACACATACTGAACCAGGGAAGAGGCAATTTGAAAATGGCAGGAAAGCTTTGTGGCATTTTTACTTGCCCTTGCCCCATCTACTCTTAGTGTAGTGATGGTCTTAAAGTGGTGGGGTCTTAATGCAGTGATAGTCTTAAAGTAGCAGCAGACCATTCCTAGTATGGGGCCCTCAATCCTGCTTCAGGAGAGAGCAGAAGAGACCATACTCTCGGATTATTGTGTGTATCTGTTCTAACCTGTCTGGGAGCTACCTGAAGGACTGACACAAGATGCTTATCTCTGTCTTAGCTAACCTGGAACACAGTCTGGAAAAGCAGCGGTCATTGCTCAAAAAAAGTGCAAGGTGAACTAACAAAGCAGAGATGGCTGGGGCAGAAGACTGTGCATTGAAATACAATAGACCACATAAGATGCAGGAGCAAAAGTTGGGGGAGATTCTTTGGGAACTTAGAACATACAAAACGTACACATGTGTCCAGAGAAATTAAGAAAGCCACATGCATACTCAAGATAAGATGCATGTTCTGAAAACACCAGAGGAGTCTCTAAGCTTTTACCATGGGCTGAGCCCTGACCTCAGTGCAGGTCAGCTAAATGTTGAAGGAGTGATCCAGCAATCTGCACAATGGGGAGAGGTGTGTGGTTTTGAGTGTGCATGTGGATGTGCTTGTGTATATTTGTTTTTGTTTGTCTTAGGTGTGGGAATTCAAGGACATCTCTGTCAAAACATTAGCTAAACATGAACTAAAGGAACAGAGACTTCAGTGCCTACATATGATAAGGAGTACACTCATTGCAAAACTAGTTTGGAAAGGTCCCTAAACAAACAGACTACTACAGCCTTCAACAATCCAAAGCCCAGAAAACCCTGGGAAAGTGGGAGAATCTGATTTCCATAGACACCACATTATAATATTTGAAAGCCAAATGTTCAACCAAAAAACTCACAAGGTATACAAAGACATGGAAAAGTATGGTCCATTTAAGAAAACAAATTAATTGATGAAACCATCCCTAAGGAAGCCCAGACTTTTCTCCATTGCATATTCTTGCCTCCTTTGTCATAGATTCATTGACCATAAGTGCATGGGTTTCTTTCTGGGCTCTCTATTCTGTTCCAGTGATGGATGTTTTTGTGCCGGTACCATACTGTTTTGATTACTGTAGGTTTGTAGCACAGTCTGAAGCCAGGGAGCATGATTCCTCCAGTTGTGTTCTTCTTTCTCAAGACTGTTTTAGCTATTCAGGATCTTTTGTGTTTCCATACAAACTTTAAAATTATTTGTTCTAGGTCTGTGGAAAATGCCCTTGATATGTTGATACAGACTGCATTGAATGCGTAGATGTCCTTGGGTATGACGGTCATTTTAACAATATTAATTCTTCCACTCCGTGACCATGGTATATCTTTCCAGCTGTTTGTGTCATCTTTCATTTCTTTTATGAGTGTCATATAGTTTCCTGGGTACAGGTCTTTTACCTCCTTAGGCAGGTTTATTCTTATGTATTTTATTCTTTTTTATGCGATTGTAAATGGGATTGTTTCCTTAATTTCTCTTTCTGATAGTTCACTGTGAGTGTATAGAAATACAAAATTTATATATAGAAATCTATTGTATCCTGCAAATTTAGCAAGTTCATGTTTGAGCTCGAATAGTTTTTTGATGGTGTCTTTCAGATTTTCTATGTATCATGCCATCTGCAAACAGTGACAGTTTTACTTTTGCCTTTCCATTTTGGAGTCCTTTTATTTATTTATTTTTTCTTGTCTGATTGCTGTGGCTAGGACTTCCAAAACTCTGTTCAATAAAAGTGGTGAGAGTGGGCATCCTTGTCTTATTCCTGATCTTAGGGGAAATGCTTTCAGCTTTTCACCATTGAGTATGATAGCTATGGGCTTGTCATATATGGCCTTTATTATGTTGAGGTATGTTCCCTGTATGCCCGCTTTCTGGAGAGTTTTTACCATGAATGGATATTGAATTTTTTCAAAAGCTTTTTCTGCATCTATTGAGATGATCGTATGGTTTTTAGTCTTCAGTTTGTTACTGTGATGATAAGAGACCTAAGACAGCTACAGAGGCTAAGTGACCTTTCCTTCCCTGAATGGGTAGGTATCCTTGTTCTGCCTTCTAATTGAGTTAGTATCTGAGTAAAGAACTGCCAGGTGTCATTTAGTTCACAATACACTGCTGTGGCAATATAGAAATGAATTTGCCTAAGTCATTTGGCTTTTCTCAATTATAGTAAATGAATATACTGAATGAATACTTCAACTTAAGGAAATGTTCTTAAAAATATATTAATGTAGGCAACTTCAGTGGAGAACTGAAATCAAAACAAAGCATTCAGATAAAGGGTTGAAATAAAAGTACACTCAGTTGTATCCAGTTTCCTCTTGTAAATCTCTCTTTTTAATTTGAGTGGACAGTCACCTGAGAATATCTGACTTGCGGCTAAGGAAATCTAAGCCTTCTTGGCCACACTGTATTCCCTTATGTCATTTAATAAAGACACCAGTTGGGTTGCTGAAAAAAGCGTGGGAAAAATCAATCCCTCACATCCAAAGGGCGGCTCTTGAAACTATGTGTGTTGTTGTAGTTATTTTGCTCTTCTGGCCTCAGAAGTTCTAATCTTAACCTTAGCCCCTCATGGAGAGAGACTTTGTAAACCAATTCCCACATTACTCATCATGTGACCGTTGAAAAAGAGCAACCCAGCTCTTTTCCTGTGCTTTCAACCAGTTATCTTCTTCAAAAATCTGTTTGGATTGTTATACCTTAATCTTGCCTGGCAAGGGACTTATGGGAAGGTTCTTATTGTTTGAAAGTTTGGTGCCAGTATCTGCAAATAAAGAAGAAAGATGTGTTTATCAAACATCCCAATAGTGAAGGTGTGTGAAAGCAACTTTTGAAAAAGTTAATCTGTCAGAGTTTAGCCGTATTATTACATTTTATTTTATTCATTGAAAATAAACAATTATCAATGAATCCTTTCTAGATTTTCTAGTTTCCCAAAGTTCCCTGTATTCACATTCTAAGAGGAAAAATGGTATTTTAAGTCACTGCTCTCCACCTTACGTTATTTATAATCACTCCTCGTGACCTCTTCCTTCCAAGAAACTTGATCCTGAGAAGTGTCCTTTGTTTGTCTTTGTGGAATGAGTGATGAGGATGCATCCTGGAGACCTGTGAGATGTTCAACTTGTGGCATAATGAAACTAGGATGGAGAGTTCTGGAAAGATCTGGAAAGGTGGCTGGTAGAGTGTGGCCAGATGTGGGAGAAGAGAGACGTACAGAGAGAGGGAGAGGAAATTTTCAGAGGGAGAAAATGAAACAAATAATTAAATAAGTTTTGTTGTGTGGTGTGGGACGCAAGCCTTTCTCTCCCCCTTTCCTTCACAATGTCTTCGTTAAAGACTGTGTTTTTCATTAGTTTTACTAAGATAGGATTTGCCGTTTTGTTTGGGTACTGAGAATGGACCCATGGAAACAGTTACATTTGGGTTATCTCTGACTGTCTTTAATGAAGAACATAAATATTGGCCACACTATCTATGCACATGCTATCACCATGCCTTTTTTGTTCTCTGTTCATATATCTAAGTCCTCTTCTTTCTTTAAGGTCAATCTCAAATCTCATCTGAAATGTACATTTATTGATAGATTCAACCCATAATGAACTGTCCCTTCTTTGTCCTCCTTAGGCTCTGATTATTTACAAAAACTCATTTTTGAACTTAGAAACTGTCCAATATGATATATTAGTTATTTCACCAGCATATGTTATATCCTCAACACAATTATACGCTTTTGTGGGGCTGGGATCATACATTCTGTAATTTTTCTCAGTACTTACACTTACTTTGATAAAAAGCGCATTCATTCATCTAAACATCATTTATTGGGTGTTAATTAAATATCTCAACTCAGTAAATATTGTTTGAATGAATGCATGCATGAATGAGGGAGTGTGCAATAGGTAGCCTAATGTACCGCCCAATGTGAGAAAACCAAAAACATAAACACAAAAGCAAGCCAAAAAGTGGACCAGGACTTTCTGTAAAATATCCTGCTTTTTGTTGGATGATGCCATGATAATCAAGATGCTCCTGAAAGGTCTTAATAGCTGACCAAGAATAGTAAACAATTGAAATTCTCTCAGGCTTCTTCAACCCTATCACTGGACACATTTATACCTCTCAGGAATGGTATTAAAAGAAGAGATTAATAAAGCTTTTATAGATGAGTTGATAAATCTCTAAAGATTTAAGTCTTCATTGCCTCCTAGGTTTTCTCTATTTTGGGTTTCCAAAAGATTTCAATAAACCACAGGATAATTAAAAATTAGACATTATCTTTCTTACCTTGACGTTTTTTGATGGTAAACACCTTTTTATTGTCTCCATAGTGCTGCCCAATTTCCACCAGTACAGTACTTAAGTGAATTTTGCTCTGGATGGTGGGATATAGAAGATGTAAACGAATTGTTTGTATATGTTTTAGAATTCTTCAAAAGGGCCTGGCCATGGAAATGCATTGAATATTACTTAAATAACTAAAGTAACTTCCTCAGAATTATTATTCTGTTCTGGTTAGGATACTATCTGCTCTGGTTTGTTAAAATTTCCCTTTAGAGTGGTTTTAATTTTGTTTCTGATAGGGTCCTAGGATTTATTGCCACACCCATCCTGCATCTGTTTTTCTTTGAATTACTCTCCTTGCAGTTTCTGATTCATACAGGGCCTTACAGGTTAGTGACAACCTGGCCATCACAACGCTGGAAAGGAGAGGCCTACTTTTCAGAGGTGTTGCTGTTTTCTGTACCTGAAGGTTTTCAAGAGATATCAATCTTCCTCACCACCGCCCTTGGCCCTCTTAATGGACTAAGCAGTTCCTCATGAAATTTCTGTAGGATATCTGTACCAACTTCTCAATATTGTTCCATCCTGAGTCTATAAATTCCTGGCCACAAGGTAATGTTAGATTTCTTGCTCCAGCCCCTATTTACATAAGGCCTATACTAAGGAACGGAACCCACAGACATCAGTCCGCTCTTCTTTCTCTGGATTTAATTTCTCTGTTACTTTCTGAAACATGCAGGTGTTCCTTTCTTTCTTTTAATCTCAGCTATGTGCTTTTAACTTTTTCAAAATTGACCCAGAATTTACATGTGTCTCCAGTAAGAGTACATTAAATTGAGCTTAGTCTGCTATTCTACTGGCATATTTGAGATCCAGATAATTTGCTACTTAACTGGATTCAATGACCTGTATATTTCAGGCATCTAAAACTCACCATGTTCCAAATATCCCTCCTTATAGTTAGTAATTTTCTTGGGAATCTGGATGAGATTAAATGGAATAAAGTTAGTGAGTGGCCCAGGAATGCCTGAAAGTTTGTTTGTCAGAGTGGCCAGGGAAAGTTAAGCAAGGAAGAAAAGCAAATGAAAAACAGAATCACATTATTATGGCTGAGTTTACTCCCAGGATTCCATGCAGAGCTCTCTGTAGAGCTGCGATGGGTTATAACTTATGCCAGAGCTCTACGTGGGGCTGACACCGTCTCATGCCAAGCTCTCAGTTCTGGGCTCACGCCATCTCTGGTCCACTCTGTGGAGTGGAAACTTTGGAGGAATGGCCAATGTGTTCCACGGCGTAGGAAGAGGGAAATTGTGAATGTGACTTTCTAAATTGTGGAGGAACTAACCACTGTAAATGTGCCGTGAACTATGTTGTTTAATTTGACCAGTCAGATCAATGACTTTCCCCTTGAATGAAATGCTGCTACGTATATGAGCAGAAAAACAAAACTGGTATAAGGAATAGATAGCTAGTGGGAAGCAGCCGCATAGCACAGGGAGATGCGCTCGGTGCTTTGTGACCACCTAGAGGGGTGGGATAGGGAGGGTGGGAGGGAGGGAGATGCAAGAGGGAGGAGATATGGGGACATATGTATAACTGATTTACTTTGTTATAAAGCAGAAACTAACACACCATTGTAAAGCAATTATACTCCAATAAAGATGTTAAAAAAAAAACTGGTATAAGGAGATGGAGAGACTGGGAGTCTTATTTTCCCACCAATTAACTTTGCCTCTGACCATGACCTTCCCTTTGAGTCTCCTAGACCTTGGGGATGATCGCAGCCCCTTGGGTTGGGTGACGGCAACCCCATCTTCACTAGAACCTCTATAGTTAACTTTGATTTTTCCCACTCCGTCTATCCATCCCATGTATGCAGTCAGACATTTGATCTTGGACTTTGCCTGACAAAATATGCTTGAATATAACCATTTCTTTTCACTCCCACTGCTACTGCTATTGTCACTGCCTTAACTAGGGCTTTATCTTTAAGTTCTTTATATAAATATCTATATATAAATATAATATACAAATAAATAAAATATAATATTAATTCTGATGATTTTAAAGTCTTTTCTTGATAAAGACTTTTCCTGATAAAGATACACAATATCTTATATAAATATTTTTGTATTATCTGCTCTTTTCTTAGAATTTTAGCCATATGATTCTATCTCTTGGTTTGTCTAGAACTTTTTGATTGAATGCTGGCTATTTTATTTGGCTTTTTTTGTTTTTCTCAGTGGAAACGTTGTTTTGCTTCAAAATATTTTATTCTACCTGGAAGTAGCAAATCTTCAAATTACAATTTTTTAAATGCTTTCAAATATCAATACTATAGGTGTCACAAAATCTAGAAAAATGACATTTAAAAATGAACTACTGCCAGATGTGTCTCCATAAAGCTTTTCCCCCACTCTTTTAGCTATATATTCTTTAACTGCCTCCTCATATGACAGTTTATGTATTTTCGAAATAAAATTTTAAGAAATAAACTTTGTAGTTTTTAGACATAGATTTCTTGTAACATGGTTGATTAGAATTTGCTTCTAGTTATTAATAGTTTAGAAAAGTTTATTTCAGCTTCACAATTTATTATTGATAATGTCACATTAATTTTCATTGTTAACTTTGAGAAAACCTCTATGGATTACTTCCTCATAAGTATTTACTATTATAAATGCATTACTGATTTCAGTACTGCTATAGGTTTGTGCATTACAGGGATTCTGATAAAATACTCATTCACACCATTCCATTACACACATTGTTGATGGAGTATATTCATTCATTCATTCATTCATTCATTCATTTATTTTTGGCTGTGTTGGGTCTTCGTTGCTGTGTGCAGGCTTTCTCTACTTGCAGGGACTGGGGGCTACTCTTTGTTGCGGTGCACAGGCTTCTCATTGCGGTGGCTTCTCTTGTTGCAGAGCACGGGCGCTAGGCACGGAGGCTTCAGTAGTTGTGGCTTGCAGGCTCAATAGTCGTGGCTCACGGGCTCTAGAGCGCAGGTTCCGTAGTTGTGGCACACCGGCTTAGTTGCTCCGTGGGATCGAACCCTTGTCCCCTGCATTGGCAGGTGGCTTCTTAACCACTGCGCCATCAGGGAAGCCCCTGGAGTATATTCTTGACAGAAGAAAATTTCCGTTTTGACTAAGCATTGATGAGAACTGAATCTTTGACTTATCTTTCACATGCCTGATGATTGAAATAATTTTCCACAGATTAGCTTCTGGTTTTGTACTTTTCAGTTCTTTTTTTCTTCTTCAAACGCACATGCTTTGAGAGCTGTGAAGTGCAAGACATGGCTATATTGTAAGGTGGTTTTTGTCCTTATGCTTCTGTGTCTTGTGCTAGGTTAAGTCAGTAGAGTAGTCAGTATGAGTACTGGAAGTTATTCCTGTAATGGGATAGTATATAGTCAATTACAAATGGCGGTGTCTGAAAATCACATAATAGCCTCACTTAAAACATCTCCTTAGGGCTTCCCTGGTGGCGCAGTGGTTGAGAGTCCACCTGCCGACGCAGGGGACACGGGTTCGTGTCCCGGTCCGGGAAGATCCCACGTGCCGCGGAGCGGCTAGGCCCGTGAGCCATGGCCGCTGAGCCTGTGCGTCCAGAGCCTGTGCTCCACAACGGGAGAGGCCACAACAGTGAGAGGCCCGCGTACCACAGAAAAAAGAAAATCTCCTTAGCCAGATTTCAAAAAAGCCTGTGGCCATTCCAATATGATCCAACATAACGGAATATGATAGAAGGAAAATTGGCAAAGAAAGAGACGCTGGTCTTACCTGATGGAAGTTAAAATATCTCACTTTTGACAATTTTGCAAAAACTTATAATTCCATGAACTAATTTCTAGGGTTCTTCATAGGACCTAAAGAGGAACCCATAGAGTTGTGGAACAACAATAGAAGCTGCTGTGATGAGAAGTCCAGGCACCGCAACAAAGAGTAGCCCCCGCTCGCCGCAACTAGAGAAAGTCTGCACGCAGCATTGAAGACCCAACGCAGCCAAAATAAAAATAAATAAATAAAGATAAATAAATTTATTTTTAAAAATGTAATACTCAGGTTTGAGGCATGAGAAGTATGATGAGGAGAAATTAGCTAATCCTTTCAGAACTTTTAAAATATCAAACTCAGTCTCTAAGATTTTAGCATTATATACAACATCGGTTACTTATTAGTGGTTTGGGAAGGCCAATTTAAAATTTTCTGATCTTACTGTATTGAAATTCACGGCCCTCATGTTTTCCACATTGACTATGTGAATGATGAAGTAAAGTCAATCATGTATTTCCTTTCCAACTGGGCAGAAATCAAAATTTTGAAAAGTGTTTGGACTACTGACTTTAGATTTCTTCTAAGGCAAGAGTATAGGTAATTTTTATTCCCTGATTAGGAGAAAAATGGTGGAAGAGGGCAGGGTTAAGAATTAAGATTTCAAGAGCGTGAGAGTTAGACGACCAACCAGAGTTCCTAAGGTTCGGTGCCTGTAACTGTCGCCGCCGCTTAAGCCTGTCAAAGCAGTGGTACGGCTGCTGCCCTCGTACTTGCTACCTCTAGAAATATTCTTGCCAGTAGTGGCGGCAGCGGGACTCAATTACCCCCTTTTCTCACTCTCTCCAGAAGCTCCAGATGGCGTCTTCTGTGGGCAACGTGGCCGACAGCACAGAACCAACGAAACGTATGCTTTCCTTCCAAGGGTTAGCTGAGTTGGCACATCGAGAGTATCAGGCAGGAGATTTTGAGGCAGCTGAGAGACACTGCATGCAGCTGTGGAGACAAGAGCCAGACAATACTGGAGTACTTTTATTACTTTCATCTCTACACTTCCAGTGTCGAAGGCTGGACAGATCTGCCCACTTTAGTACTCTGGCAATTAAACAGAACCCTCTTCTGGCAGAAGCCTATTCGAATTTGGGGAATGTGTACAAGGAAAGAGGGCAGTTGCAGGAAGCAATTGAGCATTACCGGCATGCATTGCATCTCAAACCAGATTTCATCGATGGTTATATTAACCTGGCAGCCGCTTTGGTAGCAGCAGGCGACATGGAAGGGGCAGTACAAGCTTACGTCTCTGCTCTTCAGTGCAATCCTGATTTGTACTGTGTTCGCAGTGACCTGGGGAACCTGCTCAAAGCCCTGGGTCGCTTGGAAGGAGCCAAGGCATGTTATTTGAAAGCAATGGAGATGCAACCGAACTTTGCAGTAGCTTGGAGTAATCTTGGCTGTGTTTTCAATGCACAAGGGGAGATTTGGCTTGCAATTCATCACTTTGAAAAGGCTGTCACCCTTGACCCCAATTTTCTGGATGCTTATATCAATTTAGGAAATGTCTTGAAAGAGGCACGGATTTTTGACAGAGCTGTGGCAGCTTACCTTTGTGCCCTAAGCTTGAGCCCAAATCATGCAGTGGTACCTGCCAACCTGGCTTGTGTATACTACCAGCAAGGCCTGATAGATCTGGCAATAGACACCTGCAGGCGAGCTATTGAATTGCAACCACATTTCCCTGATGCTTACTGCAACCTAGCCAACGCTCTGGAAGAGAAGGGCAGTGTTGCCGAAGCAGAAGAGTGTTATAATACAGCTCTGCGGCTGTGTCCCACCCATGCAGACTCTCTGAATAACCTAGCCAATATCAAAGGAGACCAGGGAAACATTGAAGAGGCAGTTCGCTTGTATTGTAAAGCATTAGAAGTCTTCCCAGAGTTTGCTGTTGCCCATTCAAATTTAGCAAGTGTATTGCAGCAGCAGGGAAAACTGCAGGAAGCTCTGATGCATTATAAGGAGGCTGTTCGAATCAGTCCTACCTTTGCTGATGCCTATTGTAACATGGGAAACACTCTAAAGGAGATGCAGGATGTTCAGGGAGCCTTGCAGTGTTATACTCGTGCCATTCAGATTAACCCTGCACTTGCGGATGCCCACAGCAATCTGGCTTCCATCCACAAGTATTCAGGGAATATTCCAGAAGCAATTGCTTCTTATCGCACTGCTCTGAAGCTTGAACCTGATTTTCCTGACGCTTATTGTGATTTGGCTCATTGCCTGCAGATTGTCTGTGATTGGACAGACTATGATGAGCGAATGAAGAAGTTGGTCAGCATTGTGGCTGACCAGCTGGAGAAGAATAGGTTGCCTTCTGTGCAGCCTCATCATAGTATGCTCTATCCTCTTTCTCATGGCTTCAGGAAGGCTATTGCTGAGAGCCATGGGAACCTCTGCTTGGATGAGATCAGTGTCCTTCATAAACCACCGTACGAACATCCAAAAGACTTGAAGCTCAGTGATGGTCGACTGCGTGTAGGATACGTGAGTTCTGACTTTGGGAATCATCCTACTTCTCATCTTATGCAGTCTATTCCAGGCATGCACAATCCTGATAAATTTGAGGTATTCTGTTATGCCCTGAGCCCAGATGATGGCACAAACTTCCGAGCGAAGGTGATGGCAGAAGCCCATCATTTCATTGATCTTTCTCAGATTCCATGCAATGGGAAAGCAGCTGATCGCATCCATCAAGATGGTATACACATCCTTGTAAATATGAATGGTTATACCAGGGGTGCTCGAAATGAACTCTTTGCTCTCAGGCCAGCTCCTATTCAGGCAATGTGGCTGGGCTACCCTGGGACCAGTGGCGTGCTTTTCATGGATTATATCATCACTGATCAGGAAACTTCACCTGCTGAAGTTGCTGAGCAGTATTCTGAGAAACTGGCTTATATGCCCCATACTTTCTTTATTGGTGATCATGCTAATATGTTCCCTCACCTGAAGAAGAAGGCAGTCATCGATTTTAAGTCCAATGGGCACATTTATGACAATCGGATTGTGCTGAATGGCATCGACCTCAAAGCATTTCTTGATAGTCTCCCAGATGTGCAGATTGTCAAGATGAAATGTCCTGATGGAGGAGACAACGCAGACAGCAGTAATACGGCTCTTAATATGCCTGTCATTCCTATGAATACTATTGCAGAGGCAGTTATTGAAATGATTAACAGAGGACAAATTCAGATAACAATTAATGGATTCAGTCTTAGCAATGGACTGGCAACTACCCAGATCAACATTAAGGCTGCCACTGGAGAGGAGGTTCCCCGTACCATTATTGTAACCACCCGTTCTCAGTACGGGTTACCGGAAGATGCCATTGTGTACTGTAACTTCAATCAGTTATATAAAATTGACCCATCTACTTTGCAGATGTGGGCAAATATTCTGAAGCGTGTTCCCAATAGCGTACTGTGGCTGTTGCGTTTTCCAGCAGTAGGAGAACCTAATATTCAACAGTATGCACAAAATATGGGCCTTCCCCAGAAGCGTATCATTTTTTCACCTGTTGCTCCTAAAGAGGAACATGTTCGGAGAGGCCAGCTGGCTGATGTCTGCTTGGACACTCCACTCTGTAATGGACACACCACAGGGATGGATGCCCTTTGGTCAGGGACACCCGTGGTGACTATGCCAGGAGAGACTCTTGCTTCCCGAGTTGCAGCTTCCCAGCTCACTTGTTTAGGCTGTCTTGAGCTTATTGCTCAAAATAGACAAGAATATGAAGACATAGCTGTGAAACTGGGAACTGATCTAGAATACCTGAAGAAAATTCGTGGCAAAGTCTGGAAGCAGAGAACATCTAGCCCTCTGTTCAACACCAAACAATACACAATGGACCTAGAGCGGCTCTATCTACAGATGTGGGAGCATTACGCAGCTGGCAACAAACCTGATCACATGATTAAGCCTGTTGAAGTCACTGAGTCGGCCTAAATAATGACTGTGTGCACAGGAGAATTACCCTGTACCTGAGCCTCAACCTTCTGGGGGAAAGGGAACTACTTTTTCCTTATCTGTACAATACCATGCTGCAGATGGGTGACAGACAATGATAAGAAATAGCACAGCCAGACTTGCTTCCTGCATGATCACGATCACGATAGGGAGAGACACAAGAGATGGGAAACTGCTGTTGCACAAGGAGTCTCCATAGAATTTTGCAGCAGCCAGGTGTCTGGAAGGTCTGGAAGGTAAGTCTGGAAGGTCTGATCTCCCTTGGTCTTCCATGGGATGGATGGTTAGTGTGGAAGGGAGATAGAGATTGCCCAGCCGTTTTGTGATTATCATGGATTGATTGAGTCTTCTGAATTAATATTTTTCTTTATATTTTGGGTATTGGAGCTTTTAAAAATGTTTGGTTTCGGGTATTTGTATTCATGTGAAGTGTGTATGATTCTCTTGAGATAAGCTTTTAAGCTAAAATATTCCTTGTTTTAGTTTCTGAACTCTACAGATAAATGGGGACTTTGCTGGTGTAGTCTTTTTATAGGTTTTATAAACCACTTGAGCCTATATCAGTCATTTTAGTTTCTGACATAATGTTTGGAACTATCAGTGCTTTGTTGGTTTATAGATGATGGCTTAAATTCTTTTCCTGGTCCGTTTCCTTCTTCCCTTCCCCCCACTTTAAAAATTCTCCTGTAACTTGGCTAACAAAAAACCAAGTCTGATTCAAAACCTCCCAGAGTGTTTCTCTTAACCGCATCATCTGGTGCCAAATGAAGATTCTTAGGAGCGATTATTAATTCTGAAGGGCACAGTTGTGGTACTGTCACTGATGATAATAATAATGGATTTTTGGCCTAGAGTTTTGACCTATTTCACCAGTGTTTTACCGTTGGCTGCCCCTCTATGCTGCTTCCAAAAGTGATAGTGTGTGTTAAGATTTTTACTTTCATTTCTAATGTTTGTTTGTTTGTTTTAGTGAGTCCTGTTCTTCCTTTTTCTTTCAGCAGAAATGAAATCCCAGGTAAGTATAAGTATTCAAATATTTGATCAGTAAGTCACAGTTATCTCCAGTACATTAAATAACTTTCATCAAAAAACATGTTATAGGTAAAAAGCTCTGAAGGACCAGCTATGTATATGATAATTATGTTTCAGACCTTCTAGGGTATTATAGATAATAACTTGTCTTCTGGACGTGGTCTTGAAGTCTTTATGGATTCAGTCTCAGTAGTAGCGAACTGCACTGCTACTTGGTTTGGAGTACAAATTAGACTTTAGCCCTCCTGGAGGTTGAGTTTTTGGTATTGAAAACCATAGGAATGAAATTATTGTATTTCAACAAAGGATCGAGCGCTTGAGGCTTAAACAAGGCAACATACGTGTGGGAAGCAGTCAGCCTTGAGGGCAGGTAAGGACATGCCAGGCATGCGGCCGCTGCTCGAAGGGACTGTCCCTACTTGTTCCCCTCCTTGTTCCATTCCATGGGAGATAAATCACCAGGGCCCAGAGGTCAGAAAGAATGTAAAATGAGACAAGCAAAGCTGTCTCCCCCCTGCACATGCAGGTTATTTTTGATGCTTCTGGGTTTATGGGTTTCCTCCCAGGGAAGTTAACCTTGAGCCGAGACAGTCTGTAGATAATGTAAACCACCATCTGGCAACCTTCCGATTTCTAGGCTAGATAATCTGCAACTGTAGCATAATAAAATTTGCCTTGCAACCATCAGTTGTCTTGGTCCTTCTGACCCCATGCGTCGGTGCTACTTCAGTTCCTTACCCCTTCCCTTCTGACCCTGGGCGGTGAGATCCTCTTTCTCCGGCTGGTCCGCGGCAAGTGGCACTCGAACAGGGACCTGAAGCGTGAAGGCAATTAAAAGAAAAAGAAAGTGCAGGTAAGAGAACCCTTATGCAAAATATGTGTGGCCACCAGTAAAAGTGGAACTAATAGAGGCATAAGGCAATAGTCAGAAGTAAAATAAGATGGGGCAAAAGGGCTCAAAGATGTATGAATTATTTGCTCAGGTTTTACTTTCGATGCTTAAAGCTCGGGGTAATAAAGTTTCTACCTCACAGTTGACTGAATTTTTACAGCATATCCATGGTGTATCTCCCTGGTTTCCTGATGGCGGCTCTGTTGGCATAGAAATCTGGCAGAAAGTTGGAGAAGATTAAAAAATTATTACAAGTCTCGAGGGCCTACTCATACTCCTGTTGTTACATATAGTTTGTGGAATCTGATAAAAAATATGTTTAGATTCTTCTCATGATAGTGTTGATTTGAATGTAAAGTCAGAAAAACATAAGCCTCTGACAGAAGGAGAGACTGTATTATCAGCTACTGTGTCGCCACTTCCTAAACCGAAAGAGCTAATTAATTTAAATATTTTAGATGAAGAGGAACATTTTGACTTAACGGATGAGGCTTGTAAACATAAAAGAGAGAAATATCCTGAGGATGATTTTCTAATGGCTGTGATAGATAAGTCAGTGAAAAAGCTGCAGGTTAATAAGGACTGTCTTCCTCAAAAATCCACATCTGTAAAAATGCTGAGTCCCTTGCAGCGCGCTGTACAAGGAGCAATAAAACGAGGAGAAGATCCTATTTTCTGTTGTCCCGTCATAGAAAGACCTGATCCTAATAATCCTCAACAAGCTACTAGGGGGCATCAGGCTCTCCCTTTGAAAGTTTTGAAAGATTGAAAATGTGCCTGTGCTCAATATGGGCCCACTGCTCCTTTTACTACTGCTATGGTTGACAGGAGAAGCTCTTCCCCCCGCTGATTGGAAGTCTATTGCACGAGCTTGTTTAAATGGTGGAGATTATTTAATATGGAAGTTTGATTTTTATGAACGGGCTGCTGAACAAGCAGACAAGAATGCTGCCCATAATATTCCAGTTGATTATCATATGCTGATTGGGGAAGGACAATATCTTTCTTTACAAGATCAATTAACTTATCCCTTTGTTGCTTATCCTCAAGTAAATCATTTGGCATTACAAGCCTGGAGGAAATGACCTTCTACACACAAAACTGAGGATCTTTCAACAATTAGACGGGGACCTGATGAACCATATGCTGATTTTGTAGATAGGTTGTCACAGGCGGTGGGGAGACTCATTGTGGACGGACTCACTGGTATGATTGTAGTTAAGCAACTTGCTTTTGAAAATGCTAATAATGCGTGTCAGGCTGCGATTCGACCTTGGAGAAAACGGGGAACATTGGAGGATTATATTCACCTTTGTGCAGACATTGGGCCTACTTATATACAGGGTGCTGCTGTGGCTGCAGCATTAACTAAAGTGGGGTTTAAAAACAATCAAAAGAAAACAAAGACTTGTTTTAAATGCGGAAAGGCAGGTCATTTTGCTAGAGAATGTAGATCTTTTAATTCTAACCCTAGTCCTTCCTTCCCTACTCAGAAACCTCCAGATGGTCAGAAAATCCCTGGTTTATGCCCTAAATGCAATAGGGGAAAACATTGGGCACAGATTGTTGCTCAGTGGCCCACAAGGATGGGCCACCACTGTCGGGAAACTCCTCCCGGGGCCTTCCCCGGCCCCAACAAATAATAAGGGTAATGTCTGTGTATCCTCCTCAAATTATCAATCAGACATTAACCAAAAACAAAAACATACAATATGCTCGCTCTCCAGAGCAACACCAGGAAGCGCAGGACTGGAGCTCAGTACCTCCGCCCGATATGTATTAACTCCTGAAATGGGTCCTCAGGCCCTCTCTGCAGGCATCTGTGGACCTTTACCCAAGGGTTTGATGGGACTATTATTGGGAAGAAGTAGTGTCACCATGAAAGGTTTAACTGTTATGCCAGGAGTCATGGTTTCTGACTACGAAGGAGAAATAAAAGTCATGGCACAAACTATTAAAAATATAATAACTATTTCTCCTGGTGATAAAATTGGACAATTGCTACTTTTGCCCTTTGTACCTCATGGACAAAGTTTACAACATCAAAAGAGAGAAACAAAGGCTTTTGGATCGTCTAATGCTGCCTACTGGATTCAGAAGATAGGGAAAGAACGTCCAGAAATGAAATGAACCATTAATGGAAAGGTTTTTTTCAGGTTTGTTAGACACTGGAGCTGATGTCTCTGTTATGACGCAGATACACTGGCCTAAACGTTAGCCCATTAGTCCTACTATTACAGAACTTCACGGAATAGGACAAAGTTCTTCTCCTATGCAAAGCAGTCAGTTTTTTTTATGGCAAGAAAGTGAGGGCCATTCAGGATATTTCCAGCCTTATGTTTTGCCTGGGCTGCCTTTAAACCTCTGGGGCCGAGATATATTAAAAGAAATGGGAGTATTACTTTATAGTCCAAACTCTCAAGTCTCTAATATGATGTTGGATCAAGGATTTCTTCCCACAAAAGCGCTGGGAACAAATCAACAAGGAACTGTCTATCCTATTGATGTGAAAATAAAATATGATAGACAAGGTTTGGGTTTTTCTTAGGGGCCTTGGATTCTCCTCCACTCACTGCTGATCCAATTATTTGGCTGACTGATGACCCTGTATGGGTGGACCAATGGCCCCTCTCAAAGGAGAAATGAGAAGCTGCAGAACAATTAGTACTGGAACAATTAGGGCATTTAGAAATTTCCAGTAGTCCTTGGAATACTCCTATTTTTATTATCAAGAAAAAATCTGGAAAATATAGGTTATTACAGGATCTAAGAGCTGTTAATAAAACTATGCTAATAATGGGAGCTCTTCAACCAGGCCTACCCTCTCCAACAGCTATACCACACAAGTATCATCTTTTAGTTATAGATTTAAAAGATTGTTTTTTCACTATTCCTTTGTTTCCTGAAGATAGAAAACATTTTGCTTTTAGCTTGCCTGCCTTAAATTTTAAGGAACCCATGAGGAGATTTCAATGGAAAGTATTGCCTCAGGGCATGGCAAATAGTCCTACATTATGCCAAAAATATGTGGCTCAGGCCTTGACTCCTGTGAGAAAAAGGTTTCCATCGTTATATCTCATACATTATATGGATGATATACTTTTAGCCACTGATAATATTTCTTTATTAGAGACTGCTTTTCAATTTTTACAACAGTCCTTACAATCATTTGGCTTGGTCATTGCCTCAAAAAAAATTCAAAGACAATCTCCATTTTTATATTTGGGAAAATATATTGATAACACTACTATTAGGCCTCAAAAACTGCAAATTCGAGTTGATAATTTAAAAACATTAAATGCTTTTCAAAAATTACTTGGCGATATTAATTGGCTAAGGCCTTCCTTAAAACTTACTACTGCTCAATTACAGCCTTTGTTTGATATTCTTAAAGGTGACTCAGATCCTTCTTCTTCACGCTCTATGACTCCAGAAGGATTTCAAGCTTTACAAATAGTCAATAGATCTATCAGTTCTACACAATTAACTAGAATTCATACTCACCTTCCAATTTTCTTAATAATTTGTCCAACTCCTCATGTGCCTACTGCCGTCTTATGGCAAACTGTTGGAATTATTGAATAGATTCATATGAAAACTACACCCTCTAAAGTTATTAACCCTTATTATGAACTTATTAGTAATTTAATAATGCAAGGTAGAACTAGATGCTTACAACCTATAAGTATAGAACCTTCTCAAATTATTATCCCTTATTCAGTTAGTCCACAAAATTGGCTTTTTCAACATAGTAATGAATGGGGTCTTGCTCTTGCAGGATTTTCACGTACCTTGGAATGCCATTACCCTGCTGATAAATTGATCCAATTCAGCAAACTTAACTCATATCTTTCCTTCTATAATTAGGCAACAGCCTGTTCCTCATGTACCTTTGGTTTTTACGGACGGTTCTTCTTCAGGAGTGGCTACTGTAATCATTGACGACGGAACAAACCTCGTTAAAGAAACTTCCTTGACTTCAGCTCAACGTGTTGAACTGTATGCTGTCATTATGTCTTTTAAACGTTTGCCTTCTATATCTTTTAATTTGTTTTCTGATAGTAAATATCTTATTAGCTTGTGATTTCTTCTGGAGACTGCGAGCATAGGACATACTAATGACCCTGAATTACCATCCTCTTTTCGTTTGTTTCAACAGCTTATTCGTTCCCATGATGGTCCTGTTGCAGGTCTGTATATCCGTGCTCATTCTAACTTGCCTGGTCCATTGACTAAACTTAATGCGACTGCAGACGTTTTAACTCGATCTAAACGTGATCTTTATCCTGTACATTTTCCTCCCAAGAATAGAGTTGAAGTTACTCCTCCTCCTCAATCTCTTTTCCCTAAAGCAGGACATGTCCCAATTTACCGTACTCCTCCTTTCCGTTCGTCATGCTGTCAAGAATGGCTAATATACTGCATTCATTATCTTCATACTCTTGATACTCATGGTCCATGTCCTGGACACCCTCATATTATGGTAAGTTATGATCAAACTGCTTCACAAGCAGCACAGCAGTTGCACGCTTTACACCGTCAGTCAGCGGCTACATTACACACACAATTTTCCCTTACTGGTGAAGCCGCCCCACAAATTGTTAAGCAATGCGCACAATGCTTACCTCACCTTCCTGTTCCACATTATGTTGTTAATCCTCGTGGATTATTACCTAGACATTTATGGCAAATGGATGTTACTCATATCCCGTCTTTTGGGAAATTACAGTTTGTTCATGTCACTATCGACACGTATTCTGGTTTCCTCTGTGCTACAGCACAGACCGGAGAAGCTACTAAACATGTTATCACTCATTTATTACACTGTTTTGCTTTCATGAACCTTCCCAAAATTATTAGAACAGATAATGGGCCCGCTGCTTTTGCAACATTTTGTAATTCATTACAAAATTACCCATATTACAGGCATTCCATATACCCCTCAAGGACAAGGTATTATAGAACGTGCAAATAGATCTTTAAAGCTAACTATTGAAAAAATAAACGGGGGAATTGTATAGAACAACGCCACATAACCTTATAAATGATGCTCTGTTTATTTTAAATGTTCTCACTGTTGACAAATTTGGCTGCTCTGCAGGGGGAAGGTTGGTGGCTGAGCCAAGATTGGCCTCTCAATCTCCGGAGGTCCTCTGGAAAGATCTGTTAACCAGCACTTGGCGTGGTCCTGATCCTGTGTTGATTTGGGGACGTGGTCACGTGTGTATCTTTCCCAGATCAGCGCCTGGACCTCGCTGGCTTCCTGAGTGCTTAGTCAAGCAAATAGATGGCTTGCCACAGCTCACCTAGTTCAGAAGATGAAGAAGCTCTGCACCTCTCCCGAAAATTTGACAGTGTTGATTGAGAAAAAGAAGAAGAAGAGGAGACCACTTCCCAGGACGACTCAAAGGAGTGATGTTCCAACTTGGGGACAAATTAAACAACTGGTTTCACGAGCTCAAGAGTCAGTGAAACAACAGAATAATCCTGTTACACCTGTAACTTTATTTTTGGCTATGTTGGCAACCATTTCATGTGTTCCCTCTGTTAATGCAGCAACTTACTGGGCCTATGTACCTGATCCTCCACTATTACAACCCATATCTTGGTCTGAAGCAGAGTTTCCTGTATTTTACAATGATAACTGTTTATGGGCCTCTTATTGGGAATATAAAACAAATCAATATGTCTGTAAATTATACTAACTGGTTTAGTACCCATCCTGTCTGTCTTAGCCCATTGAATCTGGAAACTGGATGTGTAAAGGCTATTAGTTATGAGCATACAGATGTTTATGAGGGAACGGATCAATCAATTAGTTTGTCAGGCTCTCCAGGCATCCTTCGTTTTACAGGAACCAACATTACTCTTACATGCCAGGCTACCAGCCGACGAGAGGATCTTAAGGATACCATCATTTGGTATAAAATGGGCAAGCTATTAATATTAGAGGTCAAATCTCATAGGCCTCACCACTTAGGGATTCCGCTATTACTATAGCCAAGGTTACAGGTGAAGATTCAGGAAATTATTTCTGTATGAAGCGTTTACTTGGAGGACAAGGGATACTTATAGCTGGACATAAGGTTACTATGCTTAACAGAAAATCAAAAAATCAATTGCCTCCCCTTATGACCGTTAACTTTCCTGGATCCAATTTTGAACGTTGCAATGCATCTTGGAATAATAACCAAATATGGTGTACTATAGATTATACCAAGCTGTCAATTCTTATCTCTTCTTTTCCCATCATAGATAGGTTTATCACATTTCAAAAGAACTGGGATATATGGAAACTAGCTCTAACTTATTCCAATACACCTGTTATAACTTGTGTTGCTCCTCCGTATACACTTTTGTTTGGTTCTATTAACATTGGTAATTCTTCCAAAGGAGGATATAATATTAGCTGTGTTAATTGTATTTTTAGCAGTTGTATGTTCCCTTCTGCAGGAACGCAATCTGTGCTTATACTAAAGCAACCCATGTATGTTATGGTGCCTGTACATCTGAGAGAACCTTGGTATGAAGATACTGGAGTACAGGCATGGGTGGAACTCTCTAAAGCCTTGCAGAGAAGGAGACGCTTTCTTGGGTGGCTAATAGTAAGTTTACTTGCCTCGGCTGCTCTGTCTGCTACTGTGGCTACTGCCGGTCTTGCTCTTTCACAGAGTATTCATCATGCTCACTTTGCTAATCAGTTATCTCAACATACCAGTCTTGCTTTATCTTTACAAAGTCACATAGATTTACAGATTAATAACAAGTTAGATGAATTTAAAAACGCAATTTTGGGGATTGGAGATCAGATAGAAGCATTAAAATTGAGGATGCGTTTAGCTTGTCATGCAAAGTATACATGGATGTGTGTTACTCCTTAAAAGTACAGTGACTATTTGGGAATGGGAAAAAGTAAAAATGCATCTGCTGAGTGTTTGGTCAGATAATAATATTAGTCTTGATCTTAAGAAATTAAATGCTGAAATTCAGGGTATACAAAATACACATCTTGATGATGTTTCGCCAGAAGATGTAATTCAAACTTTACTGGATCATTTAAAGTGGTTAAACCCTCAGTCTTGGATTACTGGAAGGTTGTCAGGATTTATTACCCTGGCCATAATTTGCCTATTATTGATAATAATCTTCTCATGTCTGTTTCGTATCCTCATGCAACAGTATACTACTCTCGGCACTAAACTTCATGGAATTATTTTGCAGCAAAAGTTAAAAAATAAAAAAGGGGGACCTGTGGGAAGCAGTCAGCCTTGAGAGCAGGTAAGGACATGCTAGGCATGCCGCCACTGCTCGAAGGGACTGTCCCTACTTGTTCCCCTCCTTGTTCCATTCCATGGGAGATAAATCACCAGGGCCCAGAGATCAGAAAGAATGTAAAATGAGACAAGCAAAGCTGTCTTCCCCCTGCACATGCAGGTTATTTTTGATGCTTCTGGGTTTATGGGTTTCCTCCCAGGGAAGTTAACCTTGAGCCGAGACAGTCTGTAGATAATGTAAACCACCATCTGGCAACCTTCCTTTTTCTAGTCTAGATAATCTGCAACTGTAGCGCAATAAAATTTGCCTTGCAACCATCAGTTGTCTTGGTCCTTCTGACCCCATTCGTCGGTGCCACTTTAGTTCCTTACCCCTTCCCTTCTGACCCTGGGCGGTGAAATCCTCTTTCTCCGGCTGGTCCGCGGCACACATGAATATATGTTTTTGTCTTGCTGTACTGCACCTGTGCTGTCTAGTAACATATTTTGTCTGCTAATAGTGTTCTAGATTATGTCTTTCCAAAGCACTGAGGCAGTGCACCTGTTCTGTAGTTGCAGCTGATGCCTGAATGTAGCCTAGTTGACAAATTATTGATTAATAAGAACTTGAATTTCTGAAAGATTTGTACTGTTAACCAAAATCTGAGCAAGGAGTCTCAAATGTAATTCTTAGCCAGAATTACATGTTAATGAACCATTTAACAGTGTGAATCAAGGAACATCAGTGTAAGGATTTCTTTTAATTTATTTTTTACCTGCTTGAGATATCAGTTAAAGTTTGCCAGCTTGGTTGCAGATGAACGGACGTTTGAAGTTCACCAAACTACTTAATGTGGGATAGGATAATAGACTTCCAGCGCCCTCAAGCCTGTGACCTTGCAGCCATTTTACATAGCACATCCTCCTCCTATAGGGATGAACCTTTCCCTGGCCCGAAAAGTAGCAGCTCTGTTGAAGCTTTGCTTATTGTAACAGGCTTTTGTTTCCAGGTTACATGTCTGTGGAAGACTTAATTCTGAATAGAGATATAGATATTACTGGAAACTAATTGTTTTTTCTATTATACTCTGATTTATCAAAAAAGTAAAACATTTAAACTGTGCTACAGAAATTCAGAAGTTGTCTTGCAATCTTTAAACAATAAATGAATGAGTTGCCCTTAAAAAAAAAAAAAAAGGATTAAGCAGTTAAGCTCTTGGTCCCACATCAGACAAATTATCCTTATACCTCCTGTCAATATTGTTAACAGAGACTGTTATTTTATTAATCCTTATGATCCCGTGATTCTTTCTTTCATGTTTCAGGGCACAGCAGGTGAGAGAGTGGATTTGTTAAGCTGGGTGGGTTTATCCTTCTTTTATGCGTTCATTCAATTTTATGTTCATTTACTTATTGTACACACATGGCAATAGAAGCTGCTAAAGCAATCATTGCTATTCTGCAAAACAACAAGGCACAGAAGCAGATGTCTTATTTCTGAGATTTCTCCCCCCAGGATTTTTATGATTAAAGATCCTTTCCCCCCACTCCCTGGAGAGGACAAGGGGCTGCTCGCTGGAGGTTTTTTAATGACTTGGGGAAAGGCTCAAATATCCCCCCATTATGGTAATCCACCCCAGGGGCAAACCACACAAGAATATTATGAATTTATTTTATTTTTCTATCCTTGCAAAGGTAATACTCAGCTCATTAGAATATGAAAACTATACTGTCAAATTTCAGAATTACATGGATGAAGAAAATCACCAAAGTGGCATCATATCACGTGTGTTATAGTTGTATTTACTATATTGACTATATTAACTATGTTGTGTTAACAATATATTGTATAACTATATATTGAAAAGGCAAAATGCTGTAACTTATTTCAGAGAAAATAATTATGTTGGCAAACCCCAAATTGTACACTGTAGACAGGTCCTAGGAAAAGAAGATTTAATTCATAGTGGACAAGAGGTTAGCTTCTGTTTTCAGCCATGTGCTATTTCAAGAATTAAACGTCATGAATAATACAGGATATAAGAGGAATAGTCTAAAGACGGAAAAGCACATTTTGATTAGGAAAGAGAATTTATGGCTTAAGTCTTTTTTTTTTTTAAGGAAAACTGCCTTATTACTATGAGATAAGAAAATTGTTTCCTTCTTTTCTTCCTTGCTTTCTTCTTTTTCTTTTTTTTAACCTTTTTAATTTTGGATATTTGACCTCTAAGCTGAGATGACTGAAAATGCCTCCTCTGGGCATCAACCTTTTTGAAAGACTTTTTCCCCCTCCCTAAGGGCTATTTGTCTCTTGGAGGCATTGCCTACATTACTCACCAAGAGGCAAGCATTTGTCCTTGCACTAAATGCTGACATCTCCTGATAAGAGGGAAGCTGCAAAGTAGAAGAATTGAAGGTCAATATGTTGATAGTGGTCTCAAGAGCATTGATGTACATTTGTGTATTGGGGAAGGGGAGAGAAGCTTGAGAGTGGGCCAGTGGGGAGGGGTAAATATTTTGTGATGCTGTCTACCTATGGGCTTATAAAGTTTACAGCTGCATTAGGAGGACAAGCATTACCATTAGCATGAAAAGTAGGGCAGACCTCAGTTGCAAAAGCTTCTAGCCATACACATAGGGCAATACGTAAATGATACACCTTATTGCATTCACCCATTCACCCTCCCCTGTTCATGCAAATTGGAAATTTCAGTCCATTTCAGAGAAGTAACACAACTATCGATCATTTTCCCTGGCACGAATCTTCCTAGAGCTCACGCACTAGCCCATGTGTCTTAGATTTAATATCTGATCACTAGCTGGATTGAAGCCAAGAGGTGGTTCCCAAAGTTGCTGCACATTAGAATCACCTGGGGAACTCTGAGCCCTCCCTGTGCCCAGGCTCCTCCCTAGACCTACTGAATCAAAATCTCTGGGGCTGGGACCCAGACACCAATGTTTTTCTTAAAAGCTCTTTAGGTCATTCAAATGAGCAGCAAAGCTTGAGAAGCAGCCCAATAACGGGAACAAACTTATTTCACACAGATAAAGTGGGGCAATTCATATGTTAAAAGAACATGAATATATGTCCATGCCTCTCTCACGCTTTGTCACAGTTTACCCTTCCCCCTCCCCATATCCTCAAGTCCGTTCTCTAGTAAGTCTGTGTCTTTATTCCTGTTTTACCCCTAGGTTCTTCATGACATTTTTTTTTCTTAAATTCCATATATATGTGTTAGCATACGGTTTTGTCTCTCTCTTTCTGACTGACTTCTACACTGTTGGTGGGGATGTAAATTGGTGCAACCACTATGGAAAACACTATGGCAGTTCCTCAAAAAGCTAAAAGTAGAGCTACCATATGATCCAGCAATCTTACTCCTGGGCATATATCTGGACAAAACTATAATTCGAAAACATACATGCACCCCTATGTTCACAGCAGCACTATTTATAATAGCCAAGACATGCAAACAACCTAAATGTCCACTCACAGATGAATGGATAAAGAAGATGTGATATATATAAAATGGAATACTACTCAGCTATAAAAAAGAATGAAATAATGCCATTTGCAGCAACATGGCTGGACCTAGAGACTATTATACTAAATGAAGTAAGTGAGAAGGAGAAAGACAAATACCATATGATATCACTTATATGTGGAATCTAGAATATGATACAAATGAACTTATCCATGAAACAGAAACAGACTCACAGACATAGCACACAAACTTGTGGTTCCCGAGGGGAAGGGGGAGGTGGGGGAGTGATGGATTGGGAGTTTGGGATTAGCAGAGGTAACCTATTATATATATGATGGATAAACAACAAGGTCCTACTGTATAGTACAGGGAACTATAGTCAATGTCCTGTAATTAACCATAATGGAAAAGAATATGAAAAATTATATATACGTATAACTGAATCACTTTGTTGTACAGCATAAACTAACACAACATTGTATATCAACTATACTTCAGTAAAATAAATTTTTAAAAAAGGAAAAAAAACATGAATATATATATATACATATATATATATTTCTTTTTTTCCTCTTTATTCTGTTTGTTTCAAATAGGCTTTTTTTTTTCCTTCTGCAAAAAGCGTTATTGTTTCCATTTGGTCCAAGGCTTGGGAGAGGGCTCCAGGGCGGTTACAGAGCTGCCTAGTAGCTGCAGAGCAAGGCTTCAGGCAGAAGCTCTGATGCCAGAGGGGCTCCTCAGAGGCCGCTGGACTTCAGAGACTCCTGTTTGTGCTCGAGGGTGAGCCTTTCAAAGAGATACTCGCCCAGCACAGCCTGCGGACCAGCCAGCCTACGGAGGTTGGTCAGGTGGTCGCCCATCTTCTTGATGAGTTTCACCTGCTCCTCCAGGAAGCGGCTCTGCAGGAAGTCACAGAGGTGGGAGTCTGCGCGGGCGAAAGCCAGGGCGCGCAGATGTGATAGTGCCTGGTGCAGGCTCTTCTCCCTAAGAATGGCGGCTTCCACAGCGTCCTGGGTTTTACCCCACTCATCTTGAGAAGGCTTCCGCGCATCCTGGAAGAGGGCGCGGCCACAGCCCTGGTTTTGCATTTTCAAGAGACGCTGCGCGCCCTCACACTTCTCCTCAGCCAGTTGGCGAAAAATGTGGCCCACACTGTCCAGAGTCCCATCGTTGCTGTCGAAATAGAAGCTCAGAGAGAGGTAAGTGTCCCCAGATGCATGTTGAACAGGCGGTGGACGGCGGCCTCCACCTCGATGGAATAATTCTGACGCACCTGGGAACTCGTGGTTGATCAGTGATAAAGAGCTAAGCTCAAAAAACGGTGTTGGCCTGTCCTGGAGGCTGAGGATAGCTGAGTGGCTGATTCCAAAGGTTGCGACAGGAAGAAAGGTTGGAGGGTGGTCGGGGGCTGGAGCAAGGAGCGTCCCTGGGTCTGTTCATTCCAAACACTGTTGAAGCAAAAGACAGAACTGCAGGACTGCCGAGCGCACTGCCTCAAATAGGCTTTGATATAAATGAACCAGAAGTCCAAGCAAGGACAAAACTTACCCTTCCCCCCACCAAAATAGCTGGCGATACTAGAATCTAGACCTGGGAAGGGATTCTTCCATTACTTTCTGAACATTCCAAGCCACTAGAGCAGTGGTTCTCAAAGTATGGTCACCTTGTAACCAAGCAGTACCCTATGGGGCCTTCCTAGGACAGACCCATCCCCCATATCCTCTGCTGTAGTTCCTCTCTGAAGTACTCAGATAATAGTATCTCAGGCATATTTCTTGAGTTTTCAGATGCTAAAAACCACCACCCAATGGAAGAAATTAACTCCTTGATGATCATGAGCACGTAGCCCCCAGACCTTCTGGCACCTAAGGATGGATAATGTTACCTGCCCTGTGGCCTCCACATCAACCAATCAGAGGATTGTGCACGAGCTGATCACATTCCCTGGGACGTCCCTCCCTCACCTGGCCTTTAAACATGCTTTGCTGAAATCCTTTGGAGATTTCAGGGTGTTTTGGAACTCGGGCCACCCCTCTCCTTGCTCGATCCTGCAATAAACCTTTCTCTGCTCCAGACTCCAACCTTTAGGTTTGTTTGGCCTCACTGTGCTTCAGACACACGAACCTGCATTCGGTAACAACCTGACCAGTTTTACCAGCGTCCCCTGATAATGTGTCAGATATTCAAGTTTTAGGGCCCTGTCCCAGCCCTATGCAATCAGCAACTCTGGTGGGGCTCAGTGATCTCTGTTATAACAGGCCCTCCAGATGATTTTTATTCACCTTAAAGTTTGAAAATATCTGCATTGTCAGCTGGCCACAGCGTCCACCAGCAGGTGAAGGGGAGTGGTGCCTGGAAAAGATAGGGACCAGCCAAGGCAAGTACAGCAGCATTTGCCGTGGTGGTAATGGAGAATGCCTTTTCTCCACTGGTTGGCACAGACTAGGATCTGGGAGCAGTGTCAGGGTTATTTAGGATGCTTTACATTTCAATGTAGAGGGACCGCTGTCCTGGTTTGCCAGGGACTTGCCCTGTGTGAGCACTTAAAATCTCATCCCGGCAAACCCCTTAGCCCTGGGTTTGAAAAACGTAGGGAATAACATGAAATTTAGGGGAAACATGATCTAGGTTTTGGGCAAGTCACAAGTGCTAATTAAAGCTAAGCAAGTATGGACAACACTAGCGTTCTTTAGCCCTTTGCGGGGAGGTAAATCTGATTGGGTGAAAGGACTTATTGTTAAGACATCTTTGTAGAAACATCCCCTTCTGCTTAGTCCGCTGGTTCTCAGTTCTGGCTAGACATTGGCATCGTCTGAGGAGATTTAAAATGATTTTATTGGTCTACGATGACCAACCGTCAGTGTGAGGGTTTTTAAAAAGTGCTTCAGATGATTCTAATGCACAACCAAATTTAGGTGCCACTGCTTAAGCTTTTGAACCGCTGCTGCATATTTTCACCTCATCTTCCTATGAGAATATCCAACTGTAGTTGAGGTTTGTTTTTTTTTTTCTTTTTCTAACTGTCTTATTATAAGATTTACTGTCTTAAATAAGGTTGAATGTACAGAAAATCTTGCTAGTCCATCTGGTATAGCTGGATACTTAGAATAATATAGTTAAGATATATACCATTTAAGTATTGTGACAGGCCTTTTTTTTGAAATTAACATATACATTGAATTAGTATGTTCTCTTTTGAAGTTGTTATGTTGGGGAGCTATACCCCTAATTTGCCATTGCTAAATATCTGGACACCTCTTATTAGGAATTGCTTTTAGAAATCTTTAGGGATTAAAACCAAGATTGCTGTATTATTTGTACTGGAACCACAAAAACCTCACAGAGTTCCCCCGCTGTACCTTCTACCCCCACTCTAACCCTTGGCAACTTCTACTCTGTTCTCCATCTCCACGGTTTTGTTATTTTAAGAATAATATGTAAACATAATCATTAATTACTTAATCTTCGGAGATCGGCTTTTCAAAATTTTTCCCTCGGCATCATTCCCTTGAAGTTCATTTCAATTTTTGCGTATATTAGTAATTTGTTCCTTTCTGTTGCTCGGTAGTATTCTATCATAAGATTTTATCACAATTTGTTTCAACATTCATCCACTGCAAGACATTTGGGTAGTTGCCAGTTTTGGGCTATTATAAATAAAACTGCTATGAACATTTATGTGTAAGTTTCTGTGGGAACTTAATTAAGTTTTTGTTTCTTTTGGATAAATGCTCAAGAGTACAATTACTGCGTTGTAGGGTGAATCTACTTTTAGGATTAAAAGAGACTGTCAAGCTGTTGATCAGAGTGGCTAAACCATTTTATTTTCCCACCAGTGATGTGATATAATTTTTCTATGTACTCGCCAGCATTTGATGTTGTCACTATACTTTAATTTTAGTTACTCTCTGACATCTCATTATGGTCTTAATTGGCATTTCCCTAATGGCTAATGATGCTGAGCATCTTTTCATGTGCTCCTTTGCCGTGTGTATATTCTCTTCCATGAAATGTCTGTTCCTGTCTTCTGCCTATTTTCTAGTTGGATTTTTTTAAGTTGTTTGGAGAGTTCTTTGTATATTATAGATACAAGTCATTTGTCTTATATGGGATTTTCAAATATGTTTTCCTACTGTGTAATTTGAGTTTTCATCCACTTAAAAGGATCTTCTATGAAGCATTTTTAACTCATTTTGATGAGATCCAATTTATCAGTTTTTGCCTTTATTGATCATACTTTTGGTGTCACGTCTAAGAATTATTCCCCCAGTTCTAGATGCCAGACATTTTCTCCTATTTTTTTTTCTAAAAATGTCCTGCTTTTACATTTAAGATTATGATCCACTTTGATTTAATTTTTGTGTAAGGTGTGGAGGTTAAGGTTCATTTTTTGTTTGTTTGTTTTTGTCGAGGGATGTCCAACTGTTTCAGTACCATTTTTTGAAAAGTCTATTCTTCCTTGATAGCTTTTGCACTGCTGTCAAAAACAAGTTATATGTATTGATGTCAGTCTGTTTCTGGGTTCTCTATTCCATTCCATTGATCTATGTATCTACCCTCCATCATTACTGCAAAATCTTGAAATTGGGTAGATTAATTCCTCCCATTTTCATCTTCCTTTACAAGTTGTTTTAGCTATTCTTCAGCCTCTTCTTACCATATAAATCTTAGAATAAGCTTGTCTATATCCACAAAAACCTTGAGGGCATTTTAAGAGTAATTGTGTTAAGCCTCTTAACTTGGGGAGAATTGACATCTTTATCATGTTGTGTTTTCTAATCCATGAACAAGGTATGTCTCCCTATTTGTTTGCGACTTAAAAATTTTTCTTCATCAGCATTTTGTAATTTTCAGTCTAGAGGTCCTATAAATGTCTTATTGGGCTTATATTTAAGTATTTATTTAGGTCAGTTGTAAATGGCATCACATATTTTTATTTAAGCTTCTACACATTTGTTATTAATATATAATTTGATAAAATTGTGGTGATCTTGTACTCTAAATCATTTACAAACTAATATTATTTCTCAAGCTTTTTGTGGATTCCTTGGTATTTTCTCCATTTAGATTATCATCTCATCTTCAGATACAGACAGTTTTACTTTTCCTTATTCAGTATAATAGGATATATTACTATTCAACATTCAGTAGGACATGTTCCTTCCTATGCAACGTAGTAGGAATAGTCCTTTTATCTTTTAAATAAACTTTTTAAAAATTTAACTTTTAAATTTATGTATTTATTTATTTTTGCTTTATTTTCTTACTAGAACCTCCAGTGATATATTTAATAAAAGTGGTGAGAGCAGATATCGGTGCCTTGTTTCTGATCTTACAGAGAAAGCATCCAGTCTTTCACAGTTAAATATCATGTCGGTATAGGTTGTTTGTAGATCATCTTTATGAGTTTCAGTATGTTCCTTTTCTATTCCTAGTTTGCTTGGAGTTTTTTTTCTTCTTTCTTTAAAATCATGAATGGGATTGGATTTTGTCAAATGCTTTCTCTGCATTAATGGATAGGATCACATGACTTTTCCCCCTTAATCTATTGGATATGGTGGATTACACTGTTTAATTTTCAAATATTTAACCAACTTTGCATAACTGGAATAAATCCCACTTGGTCATGGTATATTATTCTTTTCATATATTTCTGGATTTAATTTGCTAATATTTGGCTGAGGGTTTTTCAGCCAATTTCATAAAAAATATTGGTCTGTAGGTTTCTTCTTTCTATACTATCCCTGTCTGGTTTTGGTATCAAGGTAATACTGGCTTCATAAAATTAATTAGAAACTGTTCCCTCTACTTCTGTTTCTTATCAAATCATGTAAAATTGGTGTTAATTCTTTAAGTCTTGGGTAAAAGTGAAACATCTAAGCCTGAATATTTCTTTTGGGAGTTTTTAAATGAAAAACCAGTGTTTCTAATGGTTACAGGAAAATTGAGATTATCTATTTCATCTTGGCTGAGTTTTGGTAGTTTTGGGTGTAGAAACATTGGCCCATTTCATCTACATTTTTGAATTTATAGTGTAGACTTGTTCATAGTAACTTGTCCCTCATTAACCTGCAGGGTATGTCATGGTATCCCTGGTTGCATTTCTGATATCTGTGATTTGTGCCATCTCTCTGTTTATCTTTATCAGTCTTTCTAGATCTTTATTGGTTAGATTGTTTATTTCAAAGAACCAGCCTTTTGTTTCATTGATTTTCCCCCCTATTTTCCTGTTTTCAGTTCCAAGGATTTCTGTTTCATCTTTATTATGTCCTTCTTTCTGCTTGTTTAGTGTTTTTTCCTCTTCCTTTTTTACTATTTTAATATAGAAAATTAGATTATTGCTTTGAAATATTTTCTTTCCCAATTTAGTGCTATAAACTTCCCTTTCAGCATTGCTTTCACTTCATTCCGCAAACTTTGATCTGTTATATCTCCATTTTCTTTTATTCTATGCATTTAAAAATTTTTTCCTTGATGCTGTCTTTTTTACCCATGAGTTATTTGGAAGTGTGATGTTTAGTTTTCATGTGATTGAAGATTTTCCTGTTGTCTTTCTCTTATTGATTTCTAGTCTGATTCCATTATGGCTAGAGAACATACTCTCTGTGATTTTAATTCTTTTAAATCTGCTAATGTTTTTTTATCGCCCAGTATATGGTATATGAGTGAATGTTCCATGGACACTTGAATATGTATTCTGCTCTTACTGAGTGTGTTCTTTAAATGTCAGTTATATCCTGTTGATTGATGATGTTTTCAGTTCTTCCATATCCTTGCTGATTTTTCTCTCTGGTAGTTGTATAAATTGCTGTGTTGAAGTCTCAAATAATAATTGTGGATTTAAAACTTTCTCCTTTTACCTTTTTCAGTGTTTGCTTCATGCATTTTGAAGTTCTGTTGTTTGGTGCACACACATTTAGTATCACTAGGTCATCTAGGTGGATTATTTCTGTTATCTTTATGTAATGACCCTCTTTGCCCCTAATAATTTCCTTTGCTCTGACGTCTACTTTATCTGATATTAATATAGCCATTCCTGCTTTTTCTGATTAATGTTCACATGATATATCATTTTCATCCTTTTACTTTGAACTACCTATATCATGATGTTGAAAGTAAGCTTCTTATAGACAGTATATAGTTGGATCATGCTTGTGATTTTTTAATCTACTCTTCCAATCTCTGTCTTTGACTTGGTTATTTAGATCATTTTCCGGTAATGTAATTATTGCCATGTCAAAGATTTGGTCTACCATGTTATTTTTTGTTTTGTCTTTTACCTTAGTTTCTCAATCCTGTGTTTCCCTTATTTTTCCTCCTGTGGGTTACTTAAACATTTTTTAATAAGTCCATTTTAATTTAATTCATTTATAATCATTTGTGTATACTGTTTGTATAGTTTTCTTAGTGGATGCTTTTGGCATTACAGTATACATATGTAACTTACCATAGCCTACTGGAATCAGTGTTTCTTTACTTCAAGTGAAGTTTCAAAATTTTACTTCCATTTAGGTCTCTTAATATTCCCCAGTTTTAAAGTATGATTTTTTGTAGTATTTCCTTTCTCTACATTGAGAACCCCATCAGATGGTGTCATCATTTTTGCTTTGACCATCATATAGAATTTAAGAAACTCATGAGGCTAATGATAGTCTCTTATATTTACCCCATTTGTTTTCACCCATTCCATTGTTCCCCTTTTCTTTCTGAAGTTCCCAGTCTTCTGTTATTGTTTATGTTTTCATAACAGTAGGTGATATCTTGGATTTCCAGTGCAACTGGATATGAGTTTCAGGAAACACTGAGCCTGGCTCACTTAATGCTACTGAGTTGGAGGGTTTGTATATGTTGGGCCTGTTGGCACAGCAGATGCTAGCAGATTAGACTAATGTTGATGGGACTAGTGCCACAGGAGGATGGGTTCCCATTCAGGCTATGCTGCTGCTACAGTAGATCAAGTCCCCCTCTACCCCAAGTGTGGGGCAGTGACCTGCTGCTGTCACTGCTTTGTATTAGGCTCCTTTTGCCTCAGGTGTGTGGTGGGATCCCTTGGAAGCTGCTGCTGCTGCTGCTGTCAATCACAAGGTTAAATTCATTTCAGAAATACTTAAGTATAAATACATAGCCTGGCTCTTGTAGGACCTCTGTATTTTTTTTATTGCTTTTATACAAATTATCCCAAATTTAGTGACTGAAAGCAACGTAAATTTATTACCTTACAAGTCTCACATTGGTCTCAATTGAGTAAAGTAAAAGTGTTGGCAGGATCGACAGATGAATGGATAAAGATGTGGCACATGTATACAATGGAATATTACTCAGCCATAAAAAGAAATGAAATTGAGTTATTTGTAGTGAGGTGGATCGACCTAGAGACTGTCATACAGAGTGAAGTAAGTCAGAAAGAGAAAAACAAATACCATATGCTAACACATATATATGGAATCTAAAAAACAAGAAAAAATGGTTATGAAGAACCTAGGGGCAGGGCAGGAATAAAGACACAGCCATAGAGAGTGGACTTGAGGACACAGGGACGGGGAAGGGTAATCTGGGATGAAGTGAGAGAGTGGCATGGACATATATACACTACCAAATGTAAAAGAGCTAGCTAGTGGGAAGCAGCCACAAAGCACAGGGAGATCAGCTCTATGCTTTGTGTCCACCTAGATGTGTGGGATAGGGAAGGGAGGGTGGGAGGGAGATGCAAGAGGGAGGAGATATGGGGATATATGTATATGTATAGCTGATTCACTTTGTTATGAAGCAGAAACTAACACGCCATTGTAAAGCAATTATACTCCAATAAAGATGGTTAAAAAAGAAAAAAAAGTGTTGGCAGAGGTACATTCTTTTCTGGAGGCTCTTAGGGGTGTTTCTGTTCCCTGGACTTTATCCGCTTCCAGCGGTCACTTGTAGTCCTTGACTCAGAGTCCCCTTTCTCCACCTACAAAACCCAAAATGTTGCATCTCTCTGATTCTGCTTCTATTAGGACATCTCTCTCTTTCTCTTTCTACAGTTGGGAATGGTTTTCTGCTTTTAAGGACTCATGCAATTAGATTTGTTCCATGAGGTAATCCAGGATAATCCTTCTATCTCAAGGCCTATAACTTCAGTCATATCTGCAAAGTCCTCTTTACCATGTAAGGTAACATATTATTGGGTTCTAGGGATTAGGGTGAGGGCATTTTTAGGAGCCATTATGCTGCCTACCACACCCTTAACAAGTGACCTTGAGAAAATTACTGAGACTTTAAAGCCTTACTTTCCTCAAACATAAAATGGAAAGAAAGATAACTAGTTAATATCATGAAAGTGAAACAGTATATATGAAATCAACTAATTCAAAAAATAAGATTTCTTCTTTTTCTTTATGATTGGCATGATTCTCAGAGTTCAGTTACTTGAAGAGTTACTTTTTTTTAAACAGAACTAAGGCATTTCAGGGTTCAGGTGCTGTAAGAGTGTCTGAATTATCTGAGTAGCAATTAGCTAAGCACAGGTGTAAAGCATTTGATTTACTCCCTGGTGTCCTTTATCTTCTCATCCCACTAAATCCATATCCCTTGTCTAGCTCCAGCCAGTAGAGTCAGAGCTTGTTTTACTGTTTAACTAAAGTTCAATTTAAATTTGCTCTACATCTCCAGATTCTCAGCCCTGGTTGCATATTATAATCACCTGGGGAGATTTCAAGACCTACTTGATGCCAAAGTTTTACCTTTCATGGATATTTGAGGAGGGACCTGGAATGAAATGCTCTAGCTTATGGTTTGGGGGCCAAATCATAGTCTACACTGAGCCAAATCATTTGCGAGATCACCTCTAAAAAGCAATTTATCTGTGGTGACTGATGCTCTTCCTTTGTCAGTATGCTTGTCCCTCTTTGGGGGAAAAGAAGAAGGGGAAAAAACCCCCAGCGGTTGGGCTGCCTGAATTATAACCTGATGCTGTGGAATTAGTGTTGGCTCAGAGCGCACATCTTCGGATACCCATTCTCTCTCCTGCTTCCTTGCATGAGCTTATATCCTTGGGCAGTTTTTCATCCACCACCCTCTTTTGCTTCTAATCTTAGCAAGTAAAATCTCTCCTTAATGAAACAGCATTTCATGAGACTTACTGGGAGCATAGGTCTGTTCCAGACCTATCCTATGTTAGCTAAAGCAGATATAAGTGATGTATTTTTGGCATTCATCCTTGTGGGTTGGAGAAAGACAGAATTTTATCCTTTAGGTGTCATATGACTGGGCAAATGGGCTCATTCCCTCTATTGCCTACCATGTAAAATACTGAGGGTGTTACCTCTAGAAGGTATCTTCTAGGTATCAAAATAGCTCAGATAAGTCATATTTCTCAGTAACAGGTGACAAAACTATGGCTTAGGTGGTGAATTTTCCATGTCAATTTGTCTGGGCCACCATGCCCAGTTATTTGGTCAAATATTCTGGATATTTCTGTGATGGTGTTTTTGTGTTTTTTAAAATTTTTATGTTTTATTTATTTATATTTTTGGCTGCATTGGGTCTTCGTTGCTGCACGTGGGCTCTCTCTATTTGCAGCAAGCGAGGGCTACTCTTTGTTGTGGTGTGCGGGCTTCTCATTGCAGTGGCTTCTCTTGTTGCAGAGCATGGGCGCTAGGTGCACGGGCTCAGTAGCTGTGGTGCATGGGCTTAGTTGCTCCACGGCATGTGAGATCTTCCCAGACCAGGGCTCAAAGCCGTGTCCCCTGCATTGGCAGGCGGATTCTTAACCACTGTGCCACCAGGGTAGTCCCTGCGATGGTGTTTTTGGATGAAATTCATAATTAAATTTGTGGCGGACTTTGAGTAAAGCAGGTTATCCTCCATAATATGCATGGGCCTCATCCAATCAGGTGAAGCTCTTAATAAAACAAAGACTGACCTCCCTGTCGCAAAAAGGAATTCTGCCAGAAGACTTACAGAAATTGAACTGCAACTCTTCCGAGAGTCTCTAGACAGCCTAACCTGCAGATTTTGAATTTACCAAGCCTCTATTATTGTGTGAACCAGTTGTTTAAAATCTCTCTCTCTTTCTCTATCTTTATATAGATATGGATATAGATCTAGGTATCAATATCGATATCTAGATCTCAGTATATATGGGCACATTGTATACACATGCTGTTGGTTCTGTTTTTCTGGAGAACCTTGACTAATACAGTGGCCCATATAAATAAAAGGACGAACCCAAGTTCACCCAGGTAGAAAGTAGTACAATGAGAACTGGAACTTAAGGCCTCATGACTCATTCAGCTGTGAACACTGACCCAGAACTGGCGTCCGCACACTCTGGCCCACTGATCAGATCTCGCTTGACTCCTGGTTTTGTACATAACGTTTGGCTTGAACACAGCCGCATCCATTCATTAACGTATTGTGCATGGCTGTTTCTGTGCTACAGCAGCAGATGGGCAGTTGCAATGGAGATGTATGGTACAGAAAATCCAAAATATTTACTATCTGACCCTTTACAAAAAAGATCTGCTGACCCCTGCTCTAGGATGCCATCTGATTTCTGATAGTACCGAGGAGAATAATTCATGTACATTGGGATAGATTGTTAATCTTATGTCCTCCTTAGGTCAAAGATCTCTTAAATGCTCACCCTTGCAATAGCCAGCTTGGGGAGCATTATCTGAGGATGCAGAAATTTTTCTTGCCAGGTCTTTCCAATCCACACTGCTCCCTGACTATGGTTCTTAAAACCTGTTTTTTTAAACAATTTTTATTGAAGTATAGTTGATGTACAGTGTTGTGTTAGTTTCAGGTGTACAGCAAAGTGAATCAGTTATACATGTACATATATCCACTTTTTTTTTTTCTTTTTTCAGTACGCGGGCCTCTCACTGTTGTGGCCTTTCCCGTTGTGGAGCACAGGCTCCAGACGCGCAGGCTCAGCGGCCATGGCTCACGGGCCCAGCCACTCCGCGGCATGTGGGATCTTCGCGGACCGGGGCACGAACCCGTGTCCCCTGCATCAGCAGGCAGACTCTCAACCACTGTGCCACCAGGGAAGCCGCACTTTTATTATTTTTTTTTCGAGTCTTTTCCAAATAGCCCATTACAGAGTACTGAATGGAGTTCCCTGGCCTAATAAGAAGAGCAGGTTCTTACTAGTTATCTATTTTATGTATAGTAGTGTGTATATTTCAGTCCCAATCTCCCAGTTTAGCCTCCCTGCCACAATCCCCTGGTAACCCTAAGTTTGTTTTCTACATCCGTGCCTCTGCTTCTAAAACCTGTCTATTTTAACCAACTACCACTCATTGCTTACTGTCTCTGGCTTCATGTACTTGATAATAAATCTACTTCTTGTTCTATCCTGGATGACATGTTCCAAGGACTGAGATAATATCTTATTCTACATAATTTGTCCTTGATATTGTCTATCTTGGGGTCTTCATCTATGTCCCAAAGAAGACAGTCACTCTGTCTTCTAGTACTACTACTAATACCACATTTTATGGCATGAATTTTACCCAATGCACTGAACTATCCCTTTAGAAGCTGTATGCAACCTGTCACTGGGTTTTAGCACAGGGGTAGAACTCAGATTAGTGATCATATATAAACAAATCTACTTGACCAGAAACTTTTTGTCTCACCATTTATTACACAAGTAACTTCTGTCTTTGCATCTATGATGTAAATATTTTTAATTTCCTAAATTATCTGAAAAATTATTTAGAGCTTCCATTTCAGTAGGCATTGGAATTGCTGTGTTATGACTATTTCATTATTTTATTTCCAAGTGTTAAATTAGGCTTCAAGCTTTGGCCAAGAGTAGACAGGAAAGGGTTTCAAAGAAATGAAGAGTGGGAAAAACTTCTGATGCATGGGAGACTTAATAAAGATTTGATTTTGAATCAATAATATATAATAAAGGTTTGAGTTTGAATCAATAATTTATGTCATTGCAAAATACCTCCCTGGTAAAATTCCATTCTTTGGTAATCATTAAGTACAGAAATTAACAATCAAAATATGCAGTGATCTTCTTCATTTTCTAAAAACAAACCTATATCTAGATGAGAGGAGAATTCATCTCATAACTCAGGCTCTGGACTTACGACTCCAAGTCCTGTCTTCTTTCAACCACACCTGCTAAGTTTCTGTCTAACTTCTTGAGCATGAGGTAATGGCGTCACCTTTCATCCCCTTCCTCAGTATATAGCTTGGTGAGTATGAGTAAGGGATCTAAAACTTGAGCACCTGGGTTCAAATCTTGACTCTAAAATTTACTTGTTGAGTACTCTTGAGCATGTTATCTGTTTTTGCCTCAGTTTTCTCATCTATAATATAGAGATACCATTACTTCTCTCAGGGAGTTGCTATGAGGGTGAAAGAGAAAATTCATACAATGCAAGAATTTATCAGTTCTTGGAACACAATAAATACCGAAAAATAATGTTAGCCATTATCAAGGCCCCCTCATTTTATGGATAATATAGATTAGTTTATATAGGTCTAATATTTACATATGCATAAACATTTTGTACCTATGTGTGTGTATACGTTCTTCTTAGAAAGTGAGCAGTCAACATTCACATCTAAAAATCTGTGCTCTGTGAAATGTAGATATCCTGTGTACAGACACAGTGCTATAGTTATCTATTGCTACATAATAAAGAAGTCCAAACTTAGTGGTGAAATAAACAAAAATTTTAATATGTGCCCAGATTTTGTGGGTCAGCAATTCAAACAGTACACAGAGGAGATGGCTTGTCTCTACTCCATGACTGATGTCTGGAACCTCAGCTCATGAGGATTCGGATGGCTGGAGCTGGAATCATCTAGATAATTTTAATTCACATGTCTGGCCCTTGAAGACCGGGCCCAACAAGGACTGTTGACTGGAGTGCCTATAGATGGCTGCCCAGGTGGCTTGGACTTCTCATAACGTGGTAGTTAGGATTCAAGATAGAGTATTCCAAGAGAATGAGTGTCCAGGGTTGAAGCATTCCACGAGAATCATGCAAAAGCTGCATGACCTTTTATGACCTAGTCTTAGATGTTACATAGCATCACTTTCATTATATACTATTGCAGGCGTTGGAGACCTTTTTCCATAAAGTGTCAGACAGTCAATATTTTAGGCATTACAAGCCATACAGTCTCTTTTGCAACTACTTAGCTCTGCTGCTGTGATGTGAAAACAGACACAAACAATACATATACTAAGGAACATGGCTGTGTTCCAATAAAGCTTCATTTATAAAAGCTGGTAGAGGCCTAGACTTGGCCCACCAGCCATAATTTACTGACCCCTGCTCTATTGTTTGAAGCCATGGAAAGCCTGCCTAAATTCAAGGGAAAATGCCCACATCTGGATGCGAAGAATGGCAATGAATCTGAGACCCTGTATTAAAACCACGACATATGGGATATTTATAAGAGGATCTGTCTGCATACCTTGTTTCTCCCATGTATGGTGGATATGAGGTATTGGGACATCTTACATCTCTGTAAGCCTGGGTCAGGGTCAAAGTTGGAATCTGAACTCAATGACCTTGATTTCTGGAATAATCGGTAACTCTAATTATGATTTGCTTACACTCCTTACCCCAATAAATATACCACAAAAGATAGATTTCAAGTAAACAATTGCTTTATGGCAGATTTTTATTAAGTCTCCATTGACTGAATTATTCCATTTTGGTTGGAAAGCATGAGCTTTTTTCTTTCCTAAAGAGATCTGCAACTTTTCAGATGTGGCATTTCATTCTACTGAGAGGATGATGTAGGTTTTTATAAACGGAAAAAGCAGGGCAGGCTGAGTTCACTCAGATCGTACTAGTGCTTACAGGAATAACCGAAACTGGAACACAGGCTTCCAGGTTTTCCTGTCCTGTGCTCTTTCCGGTAGGTGCCATTGTCTGCTGGGTCTGGCAGTAATAATTTCTGACCTTTACCTCTCTACGCTCTTGTGAAGTGGTTTGGGGCTTTGTTAGCTTTCTTATGAGTTTGTACTAAATTGTGTCCATAAAGTAGGCTGAATTCCTCAGGGAAGGATGAGAGCTGTTACTGTGTTATTACTGCAAATGTTGTGTTGGTTACCTTTTTTTCTTTTCTTTTGTCCAGTTGTATCCTGAACTTAAAAGTTATATTATCCGAAATGAAAGATGTGCATCTGGTAGAAAAGACTAATTTAAGGGATGAAAATTCCTGATGATTGCTTCAGTCAACCCTTAATACATACTGAGCTTCATTAGTAAATAGACAACTCTCAGACCATTCCCTTGGAAGAGGTCGCATAATCAGCCTTTGTGTTGATTTCGCATTCTGTTCGGTAGATACAGAACAAATTAGAATAATTAGCTGGTACAGGAAAGCACAAAGAACTTTCTTCTGTTTTTGTGATGCATCCCGTAATAAGGGTTGAAAATGAGACTGGAGGTAAGAACGTGAAACTCAGAAGAGCAAAGGAGAGAGGACAGTGTTTCTTTGAAAATATTCTTTCAGTGTTGGCCCAGAAGAAATATGAAGCTGAGCAAATTTTTTTTTTTTAATGATGATTTTTGTGTTGATGATGTGAGTGTGGAATTAGTAAGAATCAGGAAGCAAGCATCCTTTTCCACCAAGGACTTGGGAGCAAATGAAACCATAAATACTCCCCGCTCTTGGAAACCCTTTTGGAGCAGTAATCAGAGAAGGGTAAAGGCAAAGCCTCAGGGCAGACGTGTTCAGAGCAAAGGGATAGGAGGAGAACAAAAGGAGAGTGGATATGTTTAGAGCTGTCATTTTGAAATTTACCTGCTTCTGATTCAGTGCTGCTTTGCTGCTGTGTTGGTCCAGTGGAAATCCTCAAAGCAGGAGCAGCCGTATTTTAAAATAATAAGGTTAAAGCAAGTGACTTTAATCCAGGTCTCTTTAGCTCAAAACCACAGAGGAGAGTGTGAGGAAAGAGTGAGGCCACAAGGAATTGTTCACTGGGTACCTTTTCCCCAAACCCCACTAACTGGGAGAAACTGACCACTGGATTATGTGCCTTGAAGGAAAGCAAATATGTTGAAAGCAAAGAGTGTGGAGCTTGTTTAGAAAGCAAGCTCTATCCTTTGGTCACCTGCTGATGATAATAGCATTGGCTGAGACCTGACCATTTACAACGAAGGCAGTTCTGTAGGTAATAAGTTCCAGGAGGGCCCGAACTGAGTATGTCTGTTTCAGCATTTAGCATGGTTTAGCATCTGAGAGGCCGGTACATTATTGGCATATAGTAGACTTAAAAATGAACATTTGTGGATTGTCTGAATGAGTGGATGTGTGTGATTCACATCCTATTTGCAGGTCCTATGCCCTACAGTGGATTTTCAGTGTCAGGTTGTGAAAGTATTTATGACGGGGATTGGCATTGTTCCCTATCTAATGGATAAAGATTACACATGAAAGGACTTTACACTGACATCCCAAAAGCCTCATAGGAATTACTTAACAAAAAAATAAAATTGGATTCTGTATAATTTCTAATTTGTAAGCTGGCCAGAACACTGGTATTTCAGCCAGTCCTCTGGTAGTTCCTATGACGTCCCCATGATCACCCAGGCATAATCAGAATGGCTTTAGGATTTGGGAGCCAAAATGTTCCTCAGTATTTACGGCATTGCTAGTCCATTTAGGAAAATGGACTATTGAAAAAATAGCCTCCGACACAATATGGCATTTTATGATTTAGCATGAAATCTGAGAAATATACATGTTATCTGAAGCCTGCAATGGTAATGTTCCCTCTGCTATTGAAGTTATTGTCTTTAAACAAAGATTCTACATCAGTAATGCTATATATATATATATATATTTTTTTTTATGATATTCAGGTTAATTTCCTATTCTAAGGAAGTAATTGGTTGGTTGGTATGAGAGATGGTGTGGCTTCCGAAGGTGAAAAGTATTATTTTGTTGTAATTTCCAGCTACCTAAGGATGGGAGAGGCCCAGGACACTGCAGTCAGTATATTATGTGGAGCAGGTTATATTGTGGTTTATTTATGAACTTTTACATGTTTATTTTCTTCTTTGCGGTATGCGGGCCTCTCACTGTTGCGGCCTCTCCCGTTGAGGAGCACAGGCTCCGGACGCGCAGGCTCAGCGGCCATGGCTCACCGGCCTAGCCACTCCGTGGCATGTGGGATCTTCCCGGACTGGGGCACGAACCCGTGTCCCCTGCATCGGCAGGCAGACTCTCAACCACTGCGCCACAAGGGAAGGCCACATGTTTATTTTCTATGCAAGTTTGTGTGCTCCTTTTGGAGTTTTGGTAGATGAGTGTTTTGTAACTTTGGAATACTTGGAGTTTATATATATATATATATATATATATAACATATATATATATATATAAATGTAGTAGTTAAAGCCGTGGAGAGTGTACTAGTCTACCTAGGTTCAAATTCTGGCTTTACCCTATGACTTCCCTGTGGCTTCCTCTGCTCACCTATTAAAAAGGAGGATAATAAGACTGCTGTGGTGAGTTACATACTAAGTGCTATTTAAGCATTTGCTATAATGATCATGTATACTCGAAGGCAAGGAACTTGCCCCTTGATCGTCTCTGTATTCCTAGTGCTTAAGAATTCCTAGTGCTTTCCTAGTGCATTGTCTTAGGATAGAGATAGCTCAGTATAGTTCTTCTCACTATAAAGTACTGTTACGTTGAAAGTCTTTGCTTGTGTACTAATAATCTATGACATATCTGCTGAGGACAAGGAAAGGAATAGTTTTAAAACTGCAATGGATAACAAACGATTGTATGATGTAATGCCTTTATTATGTAATTATAAAACTAACAAATGATCATGGTAGAAAATTTGAAAAACTCCTAGACAAAAGAGAGATCAGCAACATTTGGAGTAACTTTCAGAGTGTAGAGTTGTCCATGAATATTAGTGCTTTCATATTTTCCAGGACTTTCAGTAGACTCTGCTTCTTAAGAGTCTATTCATGATATTTTACTTTAATGATGTTTTCATCATGGGGACACACACACACACAAATCTGTTAAAAAAAAAAAGGCATGTAAATCACTGATGATTCAGATAGCCACATGAAATAAAGTGAGAAAGGTCAACAAGCTGAAAGAATGTGGAGTAGCAGCTCCTTACTTGCTTACATAACTCTGATAATTATCTCTTTGTGGATAAAGTAATTAATGGGGAATCTAATTCAAGAAAAATGTATGAACTTCAAGCCTTCTCGAAGCCAAGTATTTCTTTCCACAAAAGGTTACTTTCCTCGGCCGTGCTTCCTTATTACCTGGCAGGGAAAGAGTATTGTATGGCAAAGGATCTTCCTGAAGGAGGGTGCTTCCCACACTGATTGTCATAAATGACTTCGGGATTACTGTTGCTGTATTACCAAAATCTTAAACTAGGATATTTTTGACAAATGCGGTCCTTAGTTAATTTTTAGAGCTACAAACTGTCAGGTGGCTCTGAAATAACAATTGTCTGGCTATTCTTCAGGGTGATCACAATATGGAAATGACCTTGAGGTATCACTAAAAAGCAGGAAGGTGTGAGTCTTCCTTTGGTTCCAGAGTGAAATGCGAGTTGGAGTTGGAGTTGGAAAAGAGGCCCACAACCAAGTGATAGAGAAGGAAATGTGAGGTCATCAGTGAAAAACCAGGTTTAAGTTAAGGTGAAGAGGCATGAGGAAATGGTCAACTGTTACAGTATTACAAAGATCATCAAGAATCATATCCATGAATGTGGTTTGTATTGCAATCTGCTGAAAAAGAGACAAATATCCTGGCCTGGCCTTCATGGAGATTGTATTTTATTGATTCTGATAATAGATTATTGTTGAAAAGGGCCTCCTATAAATTATAACCATGCAAAGGCAGCAAGATAATTTTTTTTTCTTTATGTATGTGTTTCTCATTCCTACTCACTTCTATCTTAGGGGAAGAGAAAATCACAAAAAGCAAAAATGTCAATTCTCAGCTATTCATTTTCAAAATAATTTTTTTTCCAAATTCCAGTGGAGGCAATAGGTTAACTGTTAAGATTTGTAAGGCTCAAAAAGCTAGATTTTTACAAAGTGTCACCAAATTTTATTCTATAAATAATAGCTTTGCAAAGAATACATGGTGATGCAAAGTTGGAAAAAGCTGGTTTTTCTTCCGTGAATGGCTTCACTGTGTTGGGAGAAGAGGCACAGAAGAAATCCAAGTAATTAAACATGGGGTGAGTTTTCCTGATAGGGGACTCTAGTGCTTTAAAATAGACTAGATAATCCTAGGGATAATCTCAGGGTAGAACAGACCAATGCCTCATTTCCAATCTGGTACCCTGGAAGAAAACAGTGTATTTTCTTTAAGGTCTTGAGAGGTTTTTCTTCTGCTTTGTTTTGGTTTTGGTTCATTTTGTAATCAACCTTATTAAGGTATCATTTACATACATGAAATGCAGACACTTTTAGTCAACGGTTCAGTGACTTTTAATTAATGTATACATTTGTATAACTACCACCCCCATAAAGATAGATAACAATTCTAAAACCCTAGAAAGTTTCCTCCCAGGCTTTTGCAAAAGTATCCCCATCTCCCACCCCAAGGCAACCACGGATCTGTTTTTTATCTTTAGAGATGACTTTTGCCGAGTTTACAATTTCCTGTAAGTTGAATAATACAGTAGGTGCCCTTCTGATCTGGCTTCACTTGCTCAGCATATGATTTTTGAGATTCATTCATGTTGGGATGTTTTAAACCAGGACTTTAGCCTGGGTGGCTGATGTTGTGTGAAGGCACCTATAGGTACATCTGAGTCTCTGGCATTGTCACTGTCTGTTCTTGGCTCAGTATTTTCAACTTTATAAGAAGCACAAGGTTGAAGTAATGAAGATCATTGTCAGTATAATGGATGTGAAGTGGGTTCTGTTATATAATATTCTCAGCATAAATTGATCTGCTTGGAATCATTGTGTTGATAATGGACAAGGATACTCTTCCTCCAAAAACCTTGATACTATAAAACTTCTAAAGGACGCTGTCCTAGGACTCTTTTAGTTTTCATATTTTGGGAAACATTTCTGGAGAATTCAAATGCTCGCAACCTGAAAGAAGCAATTATTCACCTGAAGGCTAACTCTGCTAAAGTTGAGTTGTCCGACCTTTACATGCTGATAGAACCCAAATAGCCTTGCAAAACAATGCTCTCTTGTTGGATATAAGCATATAGATTGTTTAAGATGGACATGTATATGCAGTAAAGTGAAAAAACAGAGAATCTTTGAGTTTCCCTTGCTGGGTTTTTTTATTTTTTCATTTAAGTTTCTATAGCATATGCTAATAATTCAGGGAAACCTCAGGTTAGTTTTAGGTCCACTCTACATAAATGTTGAATTACTCCATATCCACCTTTCTTCTACCTTCCTTCTTTTCTTCCATCTTTCCTTTCTAACTTCTTATAATCTATTATACTTAATCCTGCATTTGCTGAGGTGGCAATTAGTGTAGGAAAATACTGTGAAATTTTGCTGTTCAGAATGCATGTTGACCAAATTCTATATTGAGAAAAGGTCTGAATTTACCCAGAGTAACCCTTTCTCAGCGTCTTTGAATAAAGGGCATAGAAACTGGGCTATATATAATATCCTGACAGGTATGTAGAACTCATAGCAATTGCCCTAAAGAGCTTACCTAGCGTAGATGCATATGAATGCATTTAATGATTGCTTTATTGGCAGCAGTGCCAACCTACACAGTCTGTTTGGTTTTATATCATTCTCATTACCTGCTGTTTACCACTGTATACATTGCTAATGGTGTGGTTTCTATGGCTTGTGAATTTCACGGCCAAATAATATGTAATTTATTACACACTTTAGTGTAGAAGATGGAGACTCCATAACTTTTCGTGTGCTCTTTGCCCCTTTGGAATGTATTACACTGAGATCAGGCAAAGTAATAAATTTATTTCAAATGTCCGTGTTAGCTAAACGTCAATTAGGACTGATGGGCAATATTTCTGCTTCCAGCAACATAACAGTTTTTAAAGACTAAGCCATTGAACGTGGAGTTACTGAACGTGGGACTCAGTTCACTGGGATCCTTCTTAGAAAACTGAAGGAAAACTTGGATTGGATTTGTGTGGCTTATTCAAGTAGTAACTAATCAGCTACATCTTGGTGAACTTAATTTGTCACAGTCGTTTGGTATTTTATTAACTCTCTTCCCCTTCTTCCCCCGACTCTCACGAGAATGGATCATGAGTATCTTAAAACATATTAAGTCATCTTCCATCCCTGTTAATCTAACTACAAAAGCACACTTTCCTTATCCAATGTAACTTACTGTCTTTTAGAGTGGCTGGGGTTTTAATTCTCTACAAAATTAAAACCAGCAAAGAGAAACATTTTCAAGGAGCCACCACATTGTAGTGCTTTAGAAAGAAGACTTTAGAATTAAGGGCAACTATATCATTTTATAGCTAAAGCACCTGAGGCCTAAAGTAGGCAGGTAACCATCGAGGTCAGGGAAAGGGGTTGAAGATCAGGTTTCCAGAAAGAGTCTAGAGGGACTCAATCTGAGCAGGTCAAAAACTGAAAGGAGGCCACGAATGTTCTGGGAAGGCTGGCATCTGGCCTCAAGTGTGGGATTCAGACAGGGAGCGGACCCAGGGGGAACTGAGCTTCTGCAGTAGGCAGAGAAGTCTACCTCCTCTCCGGAAAGTATCACTGACATCAGGGAGTTGAGGGGAAAGAGCAGAATTCCAGTCCACCTGAGAAAGCAGGCCAGTCTGATTAACTCTGAATTTAGGCTTATTTCAGATACTTCTTGAGAAAGAACTTGGACAAGAGCAAGTCCCACGCAGCCTCTTTTAAATCCATGCCCAGTATTTTCTGGTGGAGCTGCTTAAACCCTCCAAGTGACTCCAGTATTTTAATTTCACTCTGTATTTAATCCTACAGTTCTATGATTGATTATTTAATGGGCAAATAAGTAGGGTCACAAAAGAGTGTGAATGTATTTTACAGGATGAGGGTGGGCGGAGTGGAGCAGCCTGGAATAGGACACCAATAAAAAGGGATCCTGGTAAAGAAGAACGTCTATTAGAAATGGAGAGGAATTCGCAAGGAAATTAGTGCCTGACACCACGCCCTTCTCTCTGCATGTTTAGAAGCTAGTTTCTAATTTTATTTTCGTAGGAGCTGTCCCTGTGATGAATTCTCTTTTACCTCCACACCATTTATCACATGGACATATTGTGAAGTTTGTGTGAGAGAAAGCAAGTATTAGAATTTGTCTTGCAAGGAGCTATAAACATTTCCTGGAACAATCTAGGGTAGAAGGAAAAGGAAAGGAAGGTGGAAACAAAGGAGAAAGACAGCTAATGATGCTGGAGTCTCTCGCTGGGATTTGTGGTATCTCTTTTTGAAACTAAGTACAGAAAGTCAGAACTTGACTGATTGTTTCCTGATCATGGTTTGTTTTCAGTTTTGCTTTTTTCTTGCTCTCTCATCAGTTATTCCAGCCATTGCTATGTCATTTTCAGTTTCAGTAAGCATGCCTGTCTTGTTTCCATTCGCATTATTCATGCAAACGTTGATTGAACTGATGACCCCGAGTTATCAAGGAAACATTAGATACACCAGTAGATACATTTCTTAATTTTAGAAAAAAGTTACCGAGTAAAGGTTAAAATAACTCCTCTTCAATTTGTCATTTTAAAAAAACTTCTCCTAACATACAATACCTCATTGCCTAACAATGCCAGATAAATGAAGAATTCCTATGTATTCATGAATGCAGGCTAGTCTGTATATTTTTTGGCAGGTATGACCGTTACCGAGGGTAACGGCCTGGTTTGCCGGCCATGTCCTGTCTCCTAGATAGTTGTAGTTTCTGTTGTCTTTCAGTTGGTCCATTGGATATCAGAGGTGAATTTATAAAACTATACTTCCCTTTACACTTAGTTTTTTGTTTTGTTTTGTTTTACTTGAAGTATAGTTGATTGACAATGTTGTGTTTCAGGTGTACAGCCAAGTGATTCCGATATATGTATTTCTTCTTCAGATCCTTTTCCATTATAGGTTATTACAAGGTATTGAATATAGTTGCCTGTGCTATACAGCAGGACCTCATAGTCTATCTACTTTATATATAGTATACACTTACTTTGTGTGATCCACGCTGGTCAGACCACATGATTATTTTCACTTCTGATATAATTTTTTCAGGTCCAACCTCAAATCTTTGATAAGAAGATATTTTTTAGCATGTGTGTGCTCTAAATCCAACAGTAGTTATTAGAGATATGGTTTTGCACTAGGTATTCTTCGCTTTTTTGTTCTCGGCCAACCAACTGAAAATTAGCTTTTATTTTCTGGTTGGTTTGCTAGATGTTTCTGACTATAATAAAAGTCTTACATTTTGTCTCATATCTTAAAACACAATCTGAATTAGCAGTGGGTATTGTGCTATACATAGGCGCTGTGATATAAATATTGTATAAGTGAGATGTAATGCTTGGTGTACATAAGGGTTCAATAGTCCACCGTGAGAGTGCAGCCTTTTGAACAACCTCAGTGATAAGTGGGAACCACTTGTCCAAGACTTTTATTTAAGATGCAATACTCATTTCTATCCCCTTCAATACATTTTAAGTACCCCAAGCTAGAATAATGGGGCTAGAGGTGCAAGAAGAATATTATACCAAACAGGGGCAATATAAAAAAACATTACAATCAAATTTTCCTTATTAAAAATATAAGTCAAAAACCTAAATACAATATTATTCCACAGAGTTTTAAGGTATATTAAAAACATTATGATAGGATGTTTCAAAAATTATGGTACAATCCCCTTCTGACACCCTCATTTCTAAGTCACCACTTCAGCAGGACTGGGCTTTGGCATACTCAAACCCACATGATGAGACAATAGCAAAAGAGCTTGATGGCTCAGTTGCCGAGGACTAGCCCACTAGGTTCTGAAGACAAGTGGACCAGGTGCTCCCACTGTCCAAGCCAACCACCGAACCTGTGAGTGAGGCTGTCTCAGACCAGCTCTCACTCAGCTGATCCATCAGTTGACTAAAACTGCATGAAGGAGCCCAGATAAAACCAAAAGTAAAACACTACCCAGATGAATCCAGTCCCAAATGGCAAAGTAATTGCTATTTTAAGCCACTAAGTTTTTTGTTGTTTTTTTGTTTTTTATATCTTTATTGGAGTATAATTTCTTTACAATGGTTTGTTAGTTTCTGCTTTATAACAAAGTGAATCAGTTATACATATACATATGTTCCCATATCTCTTCCCTCTTGTGTCTCCCTCCCTCCCACCCTCCCTATCCCACCCCTCTAGGTGGTCACAAAGCACCAAGCTGATCTCCCTAAGCCACTCAGTTTTGAGGTGGTCTGTAATACAGCAAAAGCTAATCTATACTATAATACAATTTGGTCAAGTGGGTTTATCCTTGAGAATGCAAGGTTGGTTCAGTATCAGCCAATCAATTCATGTGATTCACTGTATTAGTTAAATAAAAGGAGAAAATCATATCATCATTCTTTTTAGATAGAAGAGATAAAAAGCATCCCATGAGGTTCAAAATCTATTGGGTAGGGTAAATTTTATAAAACTAGATCCAAATAATAACTATCTTTCCTTGATAAAGGCTATATACCAAAAATACATGGCACATGTATACACTAACAAAAATTATTATAGTACTAATTTTTTTTAAAAATTAGCATTTCCTTTAAGGAGAGAATTGAGATGAAGATTTCTAACATTACTGGTCTATTGGAACCGACCTTTTTGAAGCTGTGTATTGAGAGAAATAGAAAGAGAGAAGGTTTAGAAGAATATAGATAAAAATGTCATATTTATAGATTGTTTTGTTTATGTATTTCATTGGAAACACAGGAAAATCAATAAACTATTAAATCTAAGAAAAGAGCTCAACATAGGGACTGGAAAAAAATTAATACACCAAAATCAATTGTGTTCCTCCATAGCATCAATATCTAGATACAATACAAGATGAATTTACCACAGTAACAAAACCTATAGAGAGTATGGGGTTTCACCTAATAAATTATGCAGAAAATCTTCATAATGAAAACTTTATTAGAGGACACATGAGTAAAAGAAATTTATATCACAGGTATGGATGAGATGACTTACTATAATAATATAAATGTCCTTATATTAATCTATAAAATTAAATGCAACTGTAATAAAAGGCCAAGCTCTTTTTTTTTTTTTTTTGAGGGACAGCATAAAAAAGTGATTCTAAAATGTATCTGGGGGACTTCCCTGGTGGCGCAGTGGTTGAGAATCCGCCTGCCAATGGAGGGAACATGGGTTCAATCCCTGGTCCAGGAAGATCCCACATGCCACGAGCAACTAAGCTGGTGCACCACAACTGCTGAGCCTGCACTCTAGAGCCCACGAGCCACAACTACTGAAGCCCACGAGCCTGCAGCCTGTGCTCTGCAACAAGGGAAGACACTGCAATGAGAAGCCTGTGCACCACAACAAAGAGTAGCCTCCTGCCCCACCCCTCGCTGCAACTAGACAAAGCTCACACGCAGCAATGAAGACCCAATGCAGCCAAAAAAAAGAAAAAAAAAGAGCAGATTGCTCTATCTCCTATAAAAAAATTAAAATAAAATAAAGTAAAATAAAATGTATCTGGAAGAATAAAGTTCTCCATACAGCTAAGGTAGTTTTGAAAAATAAGCTCAAAATGGAGAATGTGCCCTACACATTAAGATATATTGGGAAGTCATGATAGATAAGAACTGTGTGATGCCCTTGGAAGAAACAGCAAACAAGAAAACAAATCAAACAGGTGGCCTAGAAATAGAGCTATATACAGATAGGAAGTTGGCACATGAAAGAGATGGAATCATAGTCCAATGGAGGAAGTTGAATTACAGCTTTTGGGGAAACAGTCTCATTTTCAAAAGAGAGATGAGACTGGATCTTAACCTAGTGGTATCACTTATGTTGTACCCAGTCCTATATAGCTCACCTAATCTTCACAAAAAATTCCACAAGGCATAAACTATTATCCTCATTTTACAGGTGGAAAAACTGAAGTATGAGAGATAAAATGACTAGCCTAAGAAGTACATGGTGGAGCTGGAACTTAAACCCCACAGAAATCATTCTATTAACCATTATGTTATATAATTCCACCTAATGTACAAAACTAAAATACAAGAGTTTTAATATTTAAATGTGAAAAATAAAATCTAGAGAGAATAAAAGAAATTGCAAGGTAATATATTTGTGATTTCACGGTAAGAGATGAAATAGATCTTTGAAAAATAAAGCAGCATACATTGTATGAAGCAAAAGTGATGAATTTAACTATATTAAAATTATAAATTTATTAATATAAAAAATCTGATTTAAAAGAATAGGCAGAAAAGCTGAATAGACATTTTTCCAAAGAAAACATACAGATGGCCAACAGGCACATGAAAAGATGCTCAACATCACTAGCCATCAGGGAAATGCAAATCAAAACCACAATGAGAGATCACCTCACACATGTCAGAATGGCTATCATAAAAAAGAACAAAACTAACAAGCCTTGGCGAGGATGTGGAGAAAAGGGAACCCTGGTACACTGTTGGTGGGAATGTTAACTGATGTAGCCACTAGAGGGGTGGGATAGGGAGGGTGGAAGGGAGACACAAGAGGAAGAAGATATGGGGACATATGTATATGTATAGCTGACTCACTTTGTTATAAAGCAGATACTAACACACCATTGTAAAGCAACTATACTCCAATAAAGATGTTAATAAAAACAAAAACAAAACAGAATAACCATATAATCCAGTAATTCCACTCCTGGGTATATATCTGAAGAAAACAGAAACACTGATTTGAAAAGATGCATGCACCCACATCCAGTGTTTATAACAGCATTGTTTACAATAGCCAAGATATGGAAGCAACCTAAGTGTCCATCAACAGATGAATGAACAAAGAATACGTGCCATATGTACACAATGGAACACTGCTCAGCCATAAAAAATGATTAAATTGTGCCATTTACAACAACATAGATGGCCCTGGAGGGTATTATGCTTAGTGAAATAAGTCAGACAAAGACAAATACTGTAATGATATCACTTATAAGTAGAATCTAAAAAATAAGACGAATGAATACAACAAAACAGAAAGAGATTCACAGATATAGAAAACAATTTAGTGGTTACCAGTGGGGAGAGGGAAGCGAGAGGGGCAAGATACAGACTGGGAATTAGGAAGTGCAGACAACTATGTATAAAATAAATGAGATACAAGGATATATTGTAGGGCATGGGGAATATAGCCAATATTTTATAATAACTTTCAATGGAGCATAATCTATAAAAATATTGAATCACCATGTTGTACACCTGAAATTAACATAATATTGTAAATCAATTATACTTTAATAAAAAATTAGAATTTTATGTACAATAAAGGATACCAAAGTCAGACTGAAAAACAGTTGATGGGTAGAAGACATATACATTATCTAAAACCCAAAAAACTCAACATCTGAATACAAAAACTTCTACATCTCTAAAGACACACAATACTCAATAGAAAAATGAGCGAAGGTCATGATAGGCAATTCATAGAATGGAAAACATGAATAGCAAGAAAGTATATGAAGACCTAACTTTTCTAGAATCAGAGCAATGCAGAATTAAAACACCTTACTTCATATGAATCCACACATGCCAAATTTCCAGAAGTTAAAATGCAAATTATGCTGTGGAGCAACTACGCCTGCGCACCACAACTACTGAGCCTGCGCTCTAGAGCCTGGGAGCCACAGCTACTGAGCCCGCGCGCCTAGAGCCTGTGCTCCGCAACAAGAGAAGCCACTGCAATGAGAAGCCTGCGCACCGCAACGAAGAGTAGACCCCGCTCGCTGCAACTAGAGAGAGCCTGAGGGTAGCAACGAAGACCCAATGCAGCCAAAAATAAATAAATTGATTAATTTTTAAAAGTGCAGATTAACAGCATGTGGTGACAAAGGATATGGCAAGAGAGAAATTGCAAGTATTGCTGGTGAGGGGAAAATGGTACAGCTATTCCGGGGAGGAATCTGTGAAATAAGGCATATGACTTCTACCTCACCCATTCCACGGCTGCACTGTTGCTCTGCACTGTTACTCAAGGGGACATGTGGAAAGAGTGTATTAATGCTTTATGGTGGACATAAAGTGTTGAAAATAGCCTAAGTATGTATCACCAGGGTAATGGATAAGCAAAATATGGTATTAACATATGGTGGAATATTAGACAGTGGCCAGAAGCAATAATTTCTACGGAGCAACACAGACAAATTTTAAAACAATAATTTTGTGTAGAAAAAATAGAAGAATAGGATGTGATTTTTAGTCGATACTACTTTTGCAAAAATTAGGAAATACAAAACAATTCGGTATTTCAAATAGATACACATGTTTAAAATAACTATGAAAGGTGAGTTGGGAAATTATTTATTAAATGGCCCAAATGGTGCTATATAGGGGAAAATAAAGGAAATAAATCTGGCAGAGGAACGTCGGGGCCAAAACCAATCTTAAAAGTATTAGCAAATAGAGTGACCATACACACTGATGATAGAGTGACATGAACTGAGGCATATGGTCCCTTTTGAGTAAATGCCTTAAATACAAACTAAAAAAATGTCATAAGATTTACAAGCACTATAAAAATATTTAGCATTATTGTAGTAGATAGTAGAAATATATAACCTTTCAACTTAAATAAAAACAAGACTGATGAAATATCATCTTTGTTCCCATGTCATCCATGCTAAGGAAGAAATAATAAATCAGCTTTTAAGATAGAATTTTTTACATGAGAGATAAAAAAACAAACAAAAAGAAACCCTGTTTATCCCATGAAGGGAGAAAAAAACAATTTGAAAAGTCAGAGTAGAACTCTCTGAGGACAATATTTAACATCAATTTTTGTAAAACAGAATTTTAAGAAGCTGGTTTTGAATTGTTTATAGAGTTTCTAATTAGCATGCTGAGGAAATACAGGGTCCATCTTAATCCAGAAGCAAATAAAAAGTTCTGACTCTTAAAATTCTAGGCTCTAGAGTAGGTGCGTGCTGGTGTGTATGTGTGTGTGTGTGTGCACATTTGCTGTGTGTTTTCAATAAACTCAAGAGTACATAAGGGTATATGTTATTACATTGTAACAATTCTTGAGCAAGTCTATCTGAAGGTCAGTAGCAAACAAGTAGATGCCGCTTGGGTGGCCCCCCAAACTCTCAGGTAATGCGCAGATCTGGCTTGGCAATCATGTTCTGCTTTTAGACATAATGCATTTTTATGTTCTTGTTAGCACTGAAAGACTAACTTGAATATTCTGCAACTGATGAAATGGACAACAGAGCAGTAACCTAGAGTTTACAAGTATTTGGGGCAGTAAAACTTTAGTTCTAGATTTAACTTGGATTTTAGTCCTAATTTAACTTGGATTTTCTACAACGCATTTTCTTCCTATAAACTGGAGGTATATACCACCATAATCCTAAAAAACCTGTGACTTTGGGCTTCAGAGGTCTAAGCCTTCTCTCTAAGTGACTGAAAGGTACAACTGGAAACTGGATATTAGACCTGTCTAAAAATTGTCCTTTTCTGTCCTCATATACAAGGGTTCAGCTTGATTTTTGGATAGCTGTCATTAAAAAAAAAAAAAATGTGCAAAGAGCTAATGCCTTTTGCTACAAGACAAAACCATTTCTCCTGGACATGCAGTAATAGGAGGCAATGCCATGTGTTGGAAGCATGCACATATTTTATGATAGATATTAATCTGGAGGTTAACAGCTAGGTGCTCTGGTTGAAGTAGTTTATTTCAAACATACATATAATGTTAACCCACTTTGTAACAAAGCCTTCAACATTTCATATGCAAATTCGTTTTTCTTTCTAGTTTAAGCCCAAGGAAATCCCTATAAGTCTTGATTCCAAAGAGAAAATATAAAGATTTCATAAGATTAAAGAGTTATCAATTGTATAAAAAACTAGAAATGTACTAACTAGACAAAAATGTAGACGTCTAAGAGAACGTCCAACAAATAGAAAAGTAGAGGACTGCACTGAGATTGCAATCCTGAGAAAAATACATTATTTCTAAATGAAAAAGTAAAAGGAGATAGTATAAATTAAAGCCAGAAGAAAAATTTAAAACCTACAAAAATACGAGTCAATACAAAGTTAAAAACCCATGAATTTTACTATATACCCAAAGGCTTCACAAAAGATCTCATGAATATCACAAATTAAAATAAACAAAAGCCAGAAATATTGTTTTCCCCAAATTGTACTACTACCTGCTTATTGCTTCAGTGGTAAGAAGAAAAATTATCTTCAAATAGTTAAATTATATACCTACTTATATTTTAACTCTTAGGTGGATCTTGTTATATAATATATATGATCTTTAAAGAAAACTTGTTGATTGTTTATTTTGGCATCTCTTAGGAAATTCCTATTTAATTAGATAAATCTCCTTAGATAACTCTTAAATAAAAATAGATGCAAATACAGTATGTTTCATATCATTCATTTTAGACCTCTAAGAGTTGGAAAAGCTCAACCTGGAGAAGAAACTAGTTTTATTGAGGGAAGAAACTACTTTCCAGTTTAGAAGAGGAGGGATTATCCCATTTCTGTAGAGGAAGCAATCAGGAAGATACAAAAAGAATGATCCTTGCCTAGTGCTAAGGCCAGAACTACTGTGCATATTGTACCAGATCTTGTAAAAACAGCCACTGTGCTGGCACTCACAGGCCCGGGTCATGGTGTGTTCAACAATAAAACTTTGTTCCAAAGGATGGAACTCCTTCGGGCCAAAAAGCTTTCACCTGCATTATTCCATTAACCTCACTGTTTTGTTATGGGAAATGTGTTTATTTTTTGAAATGACATTGAAATATAACCTTAAAAGAACACTTTAGGTCTCAACAAGATTCTCTTCTCTTTCAGCCAACACATTACCTTTTAGAAATCAACAGTCTACTTCTTTCTTTAAATCATCACATTTCAAAGCTGTAGCAGCTAATAAATGTTAATATGATTTTTCCAAAACTGCAATCTCCCTAAATTTCTATGCTGTCTTCTTTATCCTGTCTTTTCAAGGTAAAGGTATCTTTCCAGTTTCCTTAGCATTATCAGGATTATGGATTTTGTTCATTGTTAAAGTTTGTTATTTATGGACATAAGTTAATGTAAATGCAAAAATATCTCGTATTATTCACAAGCTGGCTGACTTAAATCACTCGCTCTTAAAACAACTTTACTGCTCTCCAATCTGTTCAAATGCACGGAAATATAAATTCAGGATGATGTGGCTTTTCTGCAATGCTTTCTTTTCAGGCTGCAGTCTACATGACAGCGTTATATTTTATGCTTGCTGCTGTTGTTGTTCAATCTATAAAATCTCTCTTGAAGACCCCCAAAACAGCTTGTAATTTACTTTTACTTTTGGTGACTCACTGTTTTCAAATTGCCATCTCTGACCATATCCCCCTTCCAGGGGAATTTATGCAGACTTTTTTTTTTTTTTCTTCTACATACTGATTTACGCTAACCTGAACAATTTACCACTTCTACATCCATGTAGTAGCTCAAATAAAATGAGTTCCTGTGTTAATCCCACAGTAAACCTCGGTAATTCTCACATCACAGGAGTTGTAAACGTTTGTTAACAGAAAAAGAATGTTTTTCCCAAAATAGCTACATAACTCTTAAGACTACTCAAATTCCTAAATAATCCTTTTTACAAGACTCCCGCCAACTTTATTTTGATACATTACACATGTGGAGCCTATTTTAAAAGGTATTTAACAGTGACTTCATCAAAACAGCTTCCTAGTTGTTCTCATAATGTCTTTTTTCTAAAGTGTTCAAACTGTTTTTAAGCCAACTTGAATAGTGATGAATGTGAGCCGCTATCAAAACGCATAAGCATTCTGCCAAACAGGATGGGCAAAAATGTTCTAGATCTGCTCAATCTGACATTAGAGGTCATGCAACTTGAAAAATGAAATAACTATTTCCAACACTCATTGAGCCCTTCATTTTAAAAATAACTTCAGGGCTATTTCCACACTCTACATTTAATAATACAATTTTTTAAAAAGGATGCTAGGCTCGGTGAAATCAGAAACTGATCTGCCACTTAAAGCTGGTGAGTCTATTCTTAATGGGCCTCTGGTAGATTTGGGATACTGACGGTAGCAGTTTCATTTAAGAACTTCACTAGTAAAAAGAATGACATCCGAAAAGGACTGCTGGGGAAGACAGGGAAGAGAAGACCGGAGTCTCCTGAGAAGAAAAAGAGAAACGATTTAAATAAAGTCGCTAAGGAGGAAGGAGGTGGTGAGAGGCGTAGACAGAAGAGCGAGAAAGAAGATTTAACGAGGAAGTGAAATGGAGCGCAGAGGAAGGCAGAAGCTAATGAGGAAACAAATGGGAAAGGTAGTGTTTTCAAACAGGCATGCACCAGGAAGGGACGAGTTACGGCCTGGAGTAGCCCCAGTGCTTTCAGGTGAAAGAGATGCTCGCAGAGAACAAGGACAAGCAGTTTACTTCCAGGCTTTGGAGCAAACTAAAATTTCCTGCCCCGAGCCTCTCCCAGCCTCGGCCGAGCGCGGAGGCGGCGGCTGGGGAAGGGGCCTAGCCAGGAGCCAGGCCCGGCGTTCCGCTCCTCTGGGCTCCGCGGCCGAGGGAAAGAGGCGAGGATTAAGCGGGGAGAGGTCCCGGCCGCAGCTCGGTGGCACCCCGAAAACGGTCCGGGGCTTCGCGAGCCGTTCCCCCTGCGGCGGGGCGCCCAGCGGCCTTACCTGGGGCGAGGGAGGGAGGCGAGGTCTAGGGCGTCCGCTCGCGCCCGCCGCAGAACCCCTCTGCTGCACTCAGCCCAGGCTTCCAACGGAGGCGCGACCCTGGCTCAGCCACCGCTTCCCCCTCGGGGTCTTGGCCACCGCCTCCGCAGCCTCCGGGGCTGTTCACACCGTTGGGCCCCGCACGCCGCCGCCGCCTTCTCTCCACCCTAGCGCCGTTGCCGATTCGGCCGCCGCCACCTCCTCCGCCGCAGCCTCGTCTCTCTGGAGCACCTTCCAGCCACCGAACCCTGAGAAAGAGAGACTCCAGCCGCGCCGGCAGGAAACTCGCCCGCAACTGCTAGGGGGACGAATTGGTCAGAACACCGGCGGCTTTTCCGCCATTGAGCAGCAGCCGCTCCGCTCCTTCTGCCTATGCAGACTCTTAACCCATAATTGCTTTACTCTTTACCTCTATTTCTGGGTTCTTAAATTAACTCTTACATCAGTGTTCTTCATTACTCAAATTATTTTTTCTTAGGAACTTTTCCTGGAAGTAAGTTCATGCTATTTTTGACAAGAAAACATTTGACTTCTGAAAGAATTCTTACGGAAATGGGTTTATATCCCAAATGCACCACCAAAAATCTTTGTGACCTTGCATAAACGTCCCTTACCATTTCAGGTGCTATCTTTGCTTGACTCCAAAGGGAACTGATTAAAACTATGAGCATCTAGCTGTTATGCACTTTTGTCTCAGTTTGGTCAATGAAACTCTCAAAAATCCATCAGATTTTCATTATTTTTATCATTAGCCTGTTTGTGTAAAATAAGTTACCATTTGTGGAGCCAGTGTTCTCCTTTATTCCGGCATCCAATCATTGTAAATATTTCTCATGGACACATTCTTAGAAGGCCTATGAATAACCTGGCCTCTTACTGATTCTCCCTTTTGGAGTCTTACTAGCCAGACTTCCCCAATAACTTTCAGAGAGAGTTTTCCCCCTTTCCGGGTCTTCTTTTTGACCTCTATACGCCATAGAACTTTCAAAAGTCATCACACCAATACTAATATTACCACATACCCTCCAAAAAGCTCCAAGCTGTTTATGCCTATTCATTAAGTTAATACTTTATCAAAACTTGTCCAATTGAGTAATTTTAGCACAGATATTTTACACATTTTAGCACAGACATGCTCTGTTTAAGGCTGACAGATCCATTAGGAATTAACTTTCTGGTACATTTTCCCTCTGACATTTTCCTCACAACTGCGTTTCCTCATAACTGAGCCATCAGTTATCGCTTGCCTATAGAAAGGCAGATAAGAGAAAAGAAAGCTAAGTGAGAAAAGGTATGTAAATAGACTAGCACAATATTGGACACATAAATATTCAATAAATGATAGCAAGTATTCTTACCCTTATCCTCACATTAGTTTATATGTATTAAAAACTGATTACTGGACTCAACTCTTACTTCCATTTCTCATTAGATCCTCACAGAAACCTTGGAGGAAGCGAGGTTTTATCCCCATTTTACAGGTTGGGAGACTGCAGCCTAGAGGGCTTAAGTACCTTAACTGAAGTCATATAGTCAAGAAATAAGCCTGTATTTGTCACAATCACTTGCCCATGCTTTGACGTGACACCACCACCCATCATTTACCCAGCTTCACCAAGGTACTACTAATTTTTTTACTCTTATTCTCCTCTCTTTGCTTCATACTGCCATTGTCACCAACCCAGTCAAATTCACTTTTAATTTTCCAATGTTAGTGAGGGGAGTAGAAGGTGGAAATTGAGGTTAAAGGAGGAAACTTTAATGTTATTCAAGGATGACTTCATCTTAACTTCCAGCCTTCGTCTACCCATTCTCTGCTCCAGTCACACGCAGAGTATTTGCTATCTCTTCCGTAAGTCTTGACTTTTCTTATCTTTATGCCACTTTTCTTTTCTCCATTTGCAATGACTCTCCCTTTCCCTTGGTTCTTCACCATTTCTTACTCCATACTCTCCATTAAAATTCAAATCTACCTTTAAAGCCCAACTCATATACCAGTTCTGTCCTGCAGTCTCCTGGATCTGCCAAGTCAGAACTAACCACTTGCTCCTCCGTGCTCCTGCAATGGCAATGATGTTAGAAGGGCGAGTGATTTTACAGCTCGCTCACCACCTGTGGGAAATATGTCCTATTTGCCCTTCCACATCCTTTCTCCACCCAACTCTATATGGATGGCTTGCACGGCCTATCTTAGTAAGTGTCCTTGCTCTGGCTTCCGTTTGGCTCACCAATGAAGAGTACCAATAGAAGATTGCAGGGAACGAAGGAGGGGAGTGAAGTTAGGGTATTAATTCTTGCCAAATTGCTGGGAGTTGGCTGCATCCCCCAACTAACATATAGTGCTTCTCTGGGGGGCGTCACAGCATCTTTGGGGAGGACTCTCTCTCCAGCAAGGCTTCCTTTCTCTTTCATCTCCTATAAAGTAGCCACGCTTTTACTGAACCCAGGGCACTACACTATCTCTTGATTCTCTACATTGGGCTCAATTTATCCTTATTGATGTACCCCTGATTTCCTGCTGAGACCCTGTCTGATGAACTTTGTAATATGCTCTTCTAAGCTGTTAATTTTACAAACCATATTATTACACTTATTAGAAGAATGTCTTCAGGATGTGTCAGTAAGCTCTGATTGATGATAATGGTAAACAGCTAGAATTTATGGAACATAAAGTATGCTTTGGTTACTCTCTTGAGTACACTGTGTGCATTATTCTAATTAATTAAAATCACTATTAGCTAAGCAAGGCACACAGATGCTAAGAGGTTCCCAGAAGTAACTTGCTCATGGTCACTCCAGTGTCTCAGTAGTGTTTAGGACTCAGATCTGTTCAAAGCCTAAACCTTAAGTTCTAGGTCTAAGCAGTGGCTCTCAAACTTGAGTATGCATCAGCATCACCAAGAGAGCTTGCTGAAACAGGTAGTGGGCCCCACCCCGAGAGTGTCTGAGTCTGTAGGTCTGGAGCAGGGCCCAAGACTTTCATTTCTAAAAATTCCTACGTGCAGCTGATGTGCTGGTCTGGATACCAGACTTTGAGAACCACTAGTCCAGGCATTTTAGGTCCAGAATTTCAGGTGTTAGAATAATTTTCTGGTGATAAATGTCCCAAAAAAAAAAAAAAGCACTGCATTTTTCTGTTTGTAAGGAGGTAATAAATTCAATCTTAAAGAGTCAATAATGGGACTAAGTATTTAAGAAAGAAGAGTTATTCTCCAGGAAGATGGGAGGAGATGGACATTCTAAGGACAGGAATGCCCTTTCAGGAAACTTGCAAAGGGAACAGAAAAATAACATAGTAAGATTCTGCTATCCAGTGTTCACAGAACATGAGTGGGATACTCTTGACTGTAAAATGGGAAGCCAACTTTTGCTCACCATGTACATACCTTATTCAGTACAAATGTTTATTAAGAATCTCCAAAAGCTAGACACTAGGCATCAGGGCTACACTGATAGAGCAGATAAAGTGCCTGGCCTCAGGGAGCTTGTACTTCAGAGGATGTGCATCAGCTAGATAGACTGAATGATGGATACTATATTGGGTTCACACTTCGTCTCAAGAAAAAAATATATCCATAGACGTGATCCAGGAGTCAAATGGCAAAAGACCTAGCCTCAAAGTGAGTGTTAATTTCATTAAATGGTAGGTAAAAATTATTTTATATGCTGAGATAGGCTCTGCTTAAAAGACACACTCTTCCTCCAAACGTATTATACAAGCCAGCTTATAAACCTGTGACTTTTTCTAGGAGAAATGTTGCCTTCTTTCCCAAGAAGGGAGCAGTAGGGGTCGGGGTGGAAATAGTTTCATCATCAGAGGCACAGTCTCACTACTACTGCTCAGCTCCAATTCGCAACCTTCTGAATGGTTTCCAGACTAAATAATTTAGCAAAGTGATGAAGAAAAAATGGCCCATTAATCTTACAATGTGTGTTATAACTTAACTCTGGGTTTAGCATAGGAAAAACATTATTTGCATTGCTTATAAATATGCTTTATGGCTGCATATATTATTCACTCTGAACATTCTAAAATTATTAGCTGGGTTGACATGATGAACTGCACAGGAGTACTTCTAGATGACATCTCAATGTCATCTGTTACTCACATCATATAGGTCTAGGAATCAATATGTATTTTACTCAATATGAGATCTTATTCCAAACACCAAAATATGCCTGTTTTTATTCGATGGTTATCATCATGAAACTACCAGCTAAATATCATTTAGAAAATTCAAAGCAAGTAAATTACTGTATTAACTGTCCAACTATGATTATGACTTTCCTCCACTTATAGCTGAACCTAATATAATGATCTGGTCAGTCTGACTAGGAGGATTTATTCATTAATTTACTCAAATGTTCTGAGGTATATTTTGAAGGACTTAAATTACGGTCTGGTTTGTAGGATCCAACAGTAAGGGTGCAGGTTTATCTCCTACAAGTTCTGTGACCTTGCCCAAGTGACTTAGCATCTCTGAGCCTCACTTTCCTAATCTGTAAAACGGAAACAATAATAGAACCCAAGTTGTAAAGCTGAAGGAAAAAAAGTAATATGGTAATGTATTTTGGCACAAAAGAGCAGTTACGCTGATGGTCATTATTTGTGAATAATGTTGCTAAGATTATTGAAAACCTGTTGTGTGTTAGGTGCTGTTCAAGGACTAGAATTTTAAGACTGTTCTTCACCTTTATCCCAGTTTTACCTGCAAAGTTCTGCCATGCACTGGAAAAACATACTGGTATTTCTAGGGAAGGGGACCACTCAGGTGACATTTTTGTTTCACCATGTAGATAAAGTATACAAAGGTTATAGTGTATCTTTTAAGTCCTTTGGACATCTAGTTACCTTTCACTAGAATGATTCTAGTAGATCCTGATAAATACCTGAGACAAGGTCAGGTCAGTGATGTTGGTACCTTTTCTGGCTTAAGAGCATAGGGCAGAAACACAGGAAGACAGGTCTTCCTTTTCCACTCCTGTTACTAAGAACCCTCTCGAATAATGACAATCTGAAACAGATCACTACATTGTTGCATGTTGTAGAATCAAAGCAGTGTACAAAGCAAAGAGCACTGGCCTCCATTATACTTGCATTTCACTTGAGATTCACTTTTCTAGACCGTGGAGAAAGCACGTGTTCCAACACTTTCCAGGTACTGGAATATTACAATCTGGCAATCTCCACCACTGCATGTTTGATCACACCATTCCCTGCAAATGGAATGCTGTTCCATCAAGGTCAGATTGACCAGTGCAAATACCTGATTTTATCGTACGGTCAGAACCAAATTAACTTACTGAAATTCTGCCCAGCTCAGGGTCTACCTTCTCTGTGAAACCTCCTGTGAGATCCCAAGTTACAAACAACTCTTATCTTCTTCACAAGACATTGTATACTATATAAATAGTAATTTACATATAAATATATGTATATGTGTGTGTATTTCTTTGTTACATTAAGTTACAGCTCCTGTGGTTTCTCTTCTTAACTAAACTGGACCCCCTTATCATCACAGTGGCCATGTACATCATTGTATCCTCCAAAAAATCCAGATAATAATATCATGGATTCAGTATATAGTTGTTTAATAGAAAACAATTAACTAACCACTGCAGAATACTAGTGTCTCTCAAGGTGTGTTCAGTGGATCATAAATCCTATGAGACAGTCCATGAAGGAAAAGATTTCAAATAAATTTGGGATCTGTTGTCCACTACATCTCCTTATCAGAGACTCATAATTCACAAGACTCGTGAAAAGCTCTGTAGCAAAGAAACTGTTGACTTAGTTTGACCCAGTATTTCTCTTACAAGAGTATCAGTTCTGGAGGTCAAGGACATTTTCCACCTCTAATACAACATCTCTACTGCCTAGTAGAGTGCCTGGCACTTAGTAGACACCTAATAAATATTTGAATAAGTTTCAACATACATTCCCCTTTTAAGCTATAGAAGAAAAACATAGTATATAGTATATTTTGATTTACTTGGGGAGAATAATAATATGAATAGATAAATTTACACAAATCATTTTAAAGTATATATAGTTGATAATACTTTTTTCCACAAATCTACACAACGGCACATTTAGTGGTGATAGTGAACGAACTACATTTGCTTCGGAAAACTTGCTAAGAAGGATGGCTACTAAAAACTACAACTTGAACCCAGAACAATTGATTTAGTTCATTGGTCCCCACTCCTTAGCAGTTTTAATATAGAAGAAAATAGACGCATATATTTCTTTTCTGCCATAATATGACATCATATAAGCAATGCTATTTTATTAGCTAGAAATAAGATTTGCTTTTGTTATTTTAGTACATTTGATCACATAAGAATAATTCTAGATTTTTCCCCCTCCTGTGAATCTCATAGCATCCCCATCTAAAATAGACTTTGGAGATTTAGATCAAATGTCATATCAATTGTCCTAGACTGCTTACTATGTGCTTTCACTATAGATTTTAATGTCAATAGAGAAAGGAGAAGGAAAAGTCAGAGGGAAATGAAACAGGTGTATGCAACACCCCTCTCTACTACCGACATTTCTCAGAATTCTGGGGGAAGTTGCATCTATAAGTGGAAAGTTTTTCACCATGGAACTCACGGTGGTTGAACTTCTCATGAAGAATTTTTTTCTTCACTACTGAAGAAAAATATGTTTGATTTTACCATAACTGAAAAGTTCTCCCATTTCTACTTCTGAGGTTTGCCCTCAAGACTACTGTTTACCTAATGGAAGTGACTCCTATGCATGGAGGAAAAAGTGCACCATTTGAAGGAAAAGCTAAAGGAGTGATATATTCAGGTAGCTCCTCATTCCACCAATGAAAACGTACACACAGATTTTCCACTTTACACCTCATTTTCCACCTTATTTTCATGATTTTGAAATGAATATGTAGGGTCTGATGAGTTTGTCAATAGTCTATAATTATTAGTGTTATTAAAATAGGATACAAATTATAAGCCATATGTAAAAATGCTGTGTGAATAAACTGCTATACCCCAAATGCGGTCTCTTCCGTTGCGGAGCACAGGCTCCGGACGCGCAGGCTCAGCGGCCATGGCTCACGGGCCCAGCCGCTCCGCGGCATGTGGGATCTTCCCGGACCGGGGCACGAACCCGCGTCCCCTGCATTGGCAGGCAGAACACTCAACCACTGCGCCACCAGGGAAGCCTTTCTCCCTCACTCTTACTCAACTCCTAAATAACTAAGAGAATGTGCTCACAAATGGTAAGCATGTTTTGGATGTTCGATGTGTGTTTGTGGGAAAGAACAAAAAAAAAACTGCCTCAGGTCAAATATCATACAAGAGATGAATGAGATTAGAGATGGGATTGGGATTTGTGTTAGTTACTCAATAGCTAACCAATCACAGATATGACAGTGTAGTGCAATATGCAAATATACTTTTAAACAACTTCTCTTAAGTTATCTACTGTCTGTAAAGACAATCACACTCAACTGCTCTGCACTTAACCCCAGAGCTTCTGAGTTAGAATCTCTTAGAAATAGGTACACGTTTCATTGCTTTGGCAACATTTACATGGCTCTGCATCAGGCAATACAACAGCTAAGATCACACTCTGGGAATTCAGGAAAGGCTAGTGTCCAGTTCTGGTCGTTCTACCACCCAACTGTGATCTAGGGTAAATTTCTGATTATAAAAAAACAAAAAAAAAAACCCTGAAGATGCTGAAACAGTATTTCCTACTTCACAGGGTCGTTCTGGGGATAAAAGGTCATTAGGATAAAGTGCCTCTCACCCAGGAAACACTGATAAATGCTACTGATGCTACCATCATCATCATCATGACCGATCACGAACATATTGCCACATGGAAATTCAACATTTCCTGGGCCATTCACAACTCTTCTTTAAAGGACTCATATTCTATGTGGGGTCTTAACACCTTCAAATAAAAGAAAATACAAGTCTTTACGCCTTTTTTTCTGTAGCTAATTTTGGCATCTTTCACCTCTGTCCACTTAACTGTTGGTTTAGCACATTCTTGTCACACAAAGAAGTTACTTCCCAAAGAGAGGAAAAATGTGTCAAGTGACAAAGACATTGAGTGAAGTCTTTCACATCCTAGATTGCCCACGGTACAGCTCAGCTGGTCTCTGGGTTGGAAGGCCTGGGTCTATTTTGCTCCTCTGTTACAGGGGAAGGGACATGGTCCTCAGCATGTGCTCTGTGAAACAGAGGCAGCTGTGGGTAGAATTATAACACAAGCAGAACTGGCTTCAATTCTTCCTTCTTAGGTCTTTTTCTTCTTGTTCAGCTGTTCAAGGAACTTGCCTGCCCTCTGTCCCTGCCAGGACGATGTTACATCTGCCTGGATAAGTAGGTCACCATTGTATATCAGGAAAGGTCTTATTTGTAATCATCAGGAACCAGATACGGCTAATTTGAGCAGAAAAGGAAACTTTTGGAAGTTTATGGTTAGGCCTCAGTAACTAGAAGCAGACGAAACAACCGAAAGCCAAAGCTATGCTATTGCAATTATAGGATCAGGCCAAAGTGATGTTATAAGTCCTAGCTGGCCTTGCTACCAAGCAGGAACAGGAAACAGGAGGTTGACCCAGCACTGCTGGCCTTGCTTCTTTACATCATTTATTTGTAATTCAAAATCCAAGAGAGGGGTGCAGTTGGCCAACCCGAGGTCGCCCGACTGTTTTCCATCTGTAAGGGAGACTGAGCATGTGAGTAAACAGTGTACCTGACATGTTCAGCTTGTATAATGAGAGGAAGGCTCTGTTTCTCACCAAGACCCACAAAGTGGAAAATTCCCCAAAGAGAAAGGAATTTCAGATCAGATGCTTGCAAAGTTAAAAACAACAACAACAAACAAATGCAGATGTGGAATTAAAGACATGGAGTAATTAAGAACCTATATGTGGAGTGATTCAGACCTGAGTTCACATCTGGAGCAAGCTACTCAATCTTGCTGAGCTTCAATTTTCTCTAAAGGAAACAACGTGGAAGATGATATCCACATGTAACTTGTGGTACAAATGAAGGAGGGTAGTACAGTATATGATGCCTGGCACATCCTATGCATTTTCTAAAACTACTAGTAGTACTATTATTATTGTTACTTATTATACAATTTACTGTAGAAATTAACAGGGAGAGTATTAATAAATGTTAATACAGTGCTAAGTGTCACATTTATGATCTCAGCTAAATATTTGTTGATTCAACAAACATTCCACATATCAGAAAATAACCTGTTAGTATATATATATTTTTTATTTTTACAGAAGAAAAGAAACCCTGAGGCTTAGAAAGTATAAACAATGTACCAAAAGTCACTCATTTAAGAGGTAATGGAATATTATTCAGCCTTAAAAAAATGAAGGAGATCCTTTCATTTGTGACAATATAGATGAAACAGGAGTGCATTATGCTGATGAAATAAGCCAGACAGGATAAATACGAATGATATCATTTATATATGGAATCTAAAAAGAAAAAAAGCCACACTCATAGAAACAGAGTAGAAATCTGGTTGCCAGGGGCTGGGGTGTGGGTGGGGAAAAGAGGGGAAGACTGGTAAAAGGGTACAAACTTTCAGCTGCAGGATGAATAAGGTCTGAGGATCTACTGTATAACATAGTTACTACAGTCAATAATACTGTATTGTATAACTAACATTTTCTGAGAGAATAGAACTTAAGTGTTCTCACCAAAAAAAGAAAAAAAGGAAAAAGGTGTCATGAGCTGTTAGATGTATTAATTAACGTGATGGGAAGGATCCTTTTGCAACGCATATGTATATCAAATCATCATGATATACTCTTTGACTATCTTACAATTTTGTCAATTATACCTCAATAAAACAGGAAAAAAAGAGGTAATAAAGATGAGATTCCAATCCAGGATTATCTAGCTCAAAAAACTACACTCTTAACCATTACAATATAGTATCCATCCATATGTTGTAACTGTAAAATGCTTAACACAAAGGAAACGTTAAATAAATGGTATTTATTCTAACTCTAATGCTTACTAGATATTAGTTATGTGGTATGCTTAACTTCTAACTACAAGGGTATAAGGTGCAAAGTCTTGCTACAGAACATAAAAGCCCCTGTGGTACCCTGTAGGATCTCTCATCTCTCAACCCAGAGTCTCCTCAAGTTGGAGGTCTTTACCCCATTTATAATGTGGGAATAATGCCTTTCCCACATTTGCACTGGGCATGAAAATCCATACTTCCAGGTGTATACGGAACCTCCACTTAGCTCCTCGTCACCTTGGAATCACCAGACCAAAGATCATTTATTCCATTAATATACATGATGTAGGGATAGAAGTACAGAATATACAGAGAGTGTTGGAGGAATCCAAACAACAAGTCCTCCACACTCAAAACAAATTTTAGAGTTCCAAAAGTAAAGAGCAATGTTTGGAAATAAAACTAAAAATGAAACTAACATCTACAATTAGCCAAGTATTTATTATGGGCCAGGCTACTTACTAGGCACTTGATAAACATTACAGCTCATCTTCCTGCAGTCCTTCAAAGCATATAATATTGTTTCTATTTCATAGAGAAGAAAATTGTATCTATGCAGGTTAGTGATTAGCCCAAGACCACAGGGCTAGGCTGTAAGAAAAGAAGGCCAAGTTTCAGTGGTCAAAATGGTGATGGATGTTATAACTAGAAGATTATGGCTAATCAAATAAAAATATTCAAAACGGTCCTAATGTATTATTAGGATTTCTTTAGAATAACTTGGGTGCCTTAGTGAATACAGTAGTGGTAGGCACTACAGTCTCTTTAATTTGCTAATCATACAAATCTACTTTAATATTCTTGGCGACAAGGAGCTAACTACTGATAAGACAGCTTCTTCAGTTTGGGGGCTACTCCAGGGTGAAATGCCGGAACGTCTTACTGCCTGCAATGTTACCTAGTTCTACCAGGGGGAATAAAGCAGAACAAGTAGCCACTGTTCTTGACAAATGGATACAGTTTCAGTTTTTCAAACTATGAGTGTCAGATTCATTCATTGTATCAGATAGATCTGTCAAATGGCTTTGCCCATTTACTAATGGATGGCACACTGCAGACACACGTTGGGTCAAAGGACTCAATGTCACCTCATTGATACTGTCATCAATATAATCTGTATTGGCATTTTGTCTCACCCTGACTTTAAGGACTCTGTGGGGAGATCCAAGTCTCCAGACCATGGACTGATCACCTCTGCTTGACACAGTATTCTCTGCTCATTTCCAGAGGGGACCAAGGATGAGCTCTTGTACTTCTGAGTCTATTCACCCTACCTGGCAACATATACTAGCTGGGCTGATTGGATCAAGCAGGAGCCCCAGAGCTTAAATTTCCAGCTGTATTGGAGGAAACAGAGGCTATGCCCCAATCCCATAACCCCTCACTTCTTACTGCTAGCCTATCCCAGGCTGTTCTTGCTGATAGGAGTATTTCATGCTAAAAATTAATTTTGCTTACCTGATGGCAGTCACACAGCCTCAAATGCCATTTTTATAAATAAGGCAACCACCAATGGAGTGTGATTTAGGGTTTTTTCTTCTGTAGACCCTGCCTACCCTATAAAATCTCCCATTACTGCATCATGGAGACTATAATCCCTTTCCGAGGGAATAGATTCTTTCCAACCATAAGATGAAATAAGAACTTACATTTCCATACTGCCCAAAAGGAAATACATTGATTACAAAATGCAGGAGAATGACTGATTTTCCACATTTGTTGTGTTCATTAAAGGGTTTTTGAATAGACTTGACAGTATTAAAGAAGTTCAACACACACAAAATAAAAATTAATAAATGAAGAGAAAAAAATTGCATTTATAACAAACAACAAAATAAACACATTGATATATAAAAGGTTGTTATACATCGATGAAAAATGGATGTCATAAAGTCACAAAGTAAAAAGTATTAACAGCCAATAAAGATATGAAAATATGTTCAACCTTGCTATTATTAAGCAAAGAAATACAAATAAAATAATTCAGGTGTCATATTTTACTGACTAGAATGACAAAGTTTTAAAAAACTTGATAATACTGGTATTGATATTGATAATACTGGTACTGATGAGTCTGTGTAAGAAACCACATTGGATGTTAAATTCTTGGTAGAAATAAAAAGCACGGTAACCTTTCTGGAAGACAATATGTCAGTATGTACCAGAACTGACAACCAGCCATTCAAGTTCTAGAAGTCCATTCTAAGGAAATAAACAAATGCTCAAAGACATATGAACAAGGATGCTTGTCTCATTGCTTAGCAGAGCAAAACAGGAATAATCTAAATGTTGAATAGTAGGGACTGGTTAAATAAATAATAGAATGCTGTTCAACCATTAAAAATGATGCTGCAGATTTTTATTAGGTGATGAGTAATCATACTTATATTACTAAATAAAAATGTTATAGAACTGTTTTGTAGTTTGATATAATAATTAAAGGTATTTTATACTTGCATTGTATTTATATGCACCCCGTCACAAAAAAGTTTCAAAAGATACCCTCAAAAATGTTACAGAGGGAAGCAGCCGCATGGCACAGGGATATTGGCTCGGTGCTTTGTGACAGCCTGGAGGGGTGGGATGGGGAGGGTGGGAGGGAGGGAGACGCAACAGGGAAGACATATGGGAACATATGTTTATGTATGACTGATTCACTTTGTTATAAAGCAGAAACTAACACACCATTGTAAAGCAATTATACCCCAATAAAGATGTTAAAAAAAAAAAAAAGTTACAGAGATGACTTATCAGAAATGGGATTTTGAGTTATTTTTCCTTTTTTCTTTAAATCCTTTCAATTTTGGAGTTTGTGCAATGAGCCTGTATTATTTTTACAATTAAAAATATTTAAATTTACAACAAAAGGATCTAAATTCCTCCAGTTTTCCATTTATTTTCCACCCTGGCTCAGTGTATTTGTGTAAAAAAAAAAAAAATCAGCTTATTTTCTCTTTTGTATCAATCTAAATTTACTTTTCATAAGTTAACTATTTTAGTCTGGCAAAAGGTTCACACAGGAAAATTGTTAAGGTCTGAGTATTCTATTACCTTTAAAAGCACTGGAAACTTTGAAATTATTTCTTTCAGAATTTTCATATAATACTGAAAGGCGGGGGGGAGGTAGCAAAATGAAGGCAAATAGATAGTAGTAGTCAACTTCAATTAAGAAAAAGCAACAAGAGGCAGTTTGTACTCTTTTGATACGGCAGAAGCCCCATGTGTCAACTCATGCTAAAAAATGTATATATACAGACACATATATGTTTGTGGGTATATGTATATGTGACACACACACATAATTAATCCACAGTCTTAGGCTAATCACTCATTGTGGCAGAAACAACGAGATGTTGACTACACTTTAATTAGCTCCTCCAGCCTGTAGAGGCATCACTAGGACCAAGATGGGAACAACATTCTCCATCTCCACTTGCATCTGGGTATGGTTCTATCCCAAAGAATGTGACCAGAGGTGACCTGAAGAGTTTATGTCTGAAGGATAACGAGTTGATAATTGTAGCTTGCAGCTTCCTCTCTCCTTTCCTTTTTAGGACAAACGTAGAGCCACTTGATGAAGGTGGTGGGTCCCTGAATAACTGAGCAGAAAACTGACCCTCAGACCACCAAAGTCCATACTACACTCCTGAGTGAGTGAGAAATGAACTGTCCATGTGTTGCTCCACTGAGGTTTAAGGTTTATTATTTAGTGTTTAACTAACGCATTTTTTCTTTAAACCTCAGTTGCCTTCTCTGTAAAATAAAGTCTTTGAAAAGGATCCACTGTAAGTTTTTTCCCTTGCTTATGTTTTTATCTTAGTTTTTAATTCTCAGAAACATTGTGCGCATTTTACCTTTTAAGTTAGTAAGTCTACTTTTTTTCCCACAAAGACGGGTTCTTCAAGTTATGGAGAAGTCATAGCAGACTGTTGCTTCAGTTTAAGATACGCATTCCCGTATGAGATGAGAAGGGTGAGGACCCAGAGAAACGCCTTTGACAGAGGGGAGTGAGAGCATACTGAAGAATGTTTAGTAATAAAGAATTCAGATGGGAGAAACGGATGGGTTACATCTAACAGATTTGCTCAAAGGAATTCTGGAAAGGCAAATATGTGAAAATGTATAGCAAAGACATGAAATGCCTTTTGGTCCCTAAATGGATTTCATTTCAAAGACGTGCATATTGCAAATACATGTACCATAACACTTCTCTGTCCACTTCTAGAATTTTCTTTACAGAACATCTGCAGAGAGAGGATGTCATTCCAAGATAATCGACTGCAAGTTACTAAATTAAGTTAAAAATGTCCTTAACCTTGAACAGTTTTTAAAGAGATTTTAGAAGAAAGGAGCCCTCCAGGGGGTTGTATAACTATATAATTGTACCCTTTCTAAAAGGCTATTTACAGATACATAATGTTTCCCCTCCATTCTTTAAAGTAAAATATAGGATAAAAAAAATAGTTTGGGGATAATATTTGTTTGGGACAGCAGGCACTGCTAATCAGTACCACTCTCTCCTTATTCCTTACTATCAGAGCCCTGGTTTAGGAGACCCCATTATCCTTAAGGCTAAGGTGGCCAGTTTAAAATCCGAGCTGATGAGATCTAAGTGCAAGTCCGCTGACCATCTGTGGTAAAAAATTTGCTCTCTGAGTTAGACACTGCCTTTTTTTTCTTACTTAATTTCTTTTTTTTTTTTCCCTTTTCTTTCTTCCTGCCCAAATTGTTGGAACACTATTGGAGATCCTGGGGTCACTTTGAAGCTATGTGGACGTGCTAGAGATGTGGAAGCTGGAAGAGCGAAGCAACCCAGTTCCCTGGTGATGCCCTTCAGCAGCTGGACTAACGCTAGAGGGACTATCTCCAAACTTCCTGCTACCCGTGGAAAGTAAGGTAAATCACTCATTCACTTTGTTACCTACTAACTGATCCAGAACTCTAACCTCAGGGTTCTAGAACCCTTCTCAGTATCCCATAGTCATACTCATGTTCCGGACTCCTGATCATCAGACTTGCTTATAGCAGATGTATGGGGAGGGCGGGCTCTTCTGGAAGCCCTCATACTTCCTCCCCTACCCCCACCACACACAAATAATGATCTTTATGTCCACTTATCCTTCTATCTACACTCAGAGGCCAGGGCCCCCAGGAAGGCTTCACTGACAACCCTTTACTCCTCTCTACATGCAGAAAGGGTAGAGGTGTGGGCTCTGGAATCAGACTTCCTAGACTTGAATTCTTAATCTGTTACTTACCAGCTTAGGACGTGGGCAAAGTAGTTACCTTCTCTGGACACCCCTGTAAAAGAGGAACACTAAGTAGCACCTATGTACCTTACTGAAAGGATTAAATGAGCAAATGCAGGTAAAGTTCTTATAATTTTTTCTTGGGTCAATCAATTCTAGCTGCTATTGTTACCTTTGGCTAATTTAGGGCAGAATCCCTTTGCCCTCCTTTGGTTCTCTCGGCCCGTCTCATTCACAACACACACAGTCGCATACTGCAGAGTTTTGAAAGGTGGTTCTCAAAATGTGGTCCCTGGGCCAGCAATATCAGCCACACCTGGGAACTGGTTAGAACTCTGGCACTGGAGCCCAGCAATCTGTGTTTTAACAATATTCTCAGGCAAATCTGATGCACACTAAAGGTTGACGACAACTGAGAACATCTGTCTCAGACTCTCCTGGAGGCATTCACCAAAAATAGAGTTACAGGACCTTACACCTGACCAGCTGGAGAAGGGGTCTAGTAATTGCCCTGGTTATCATGCTTGTCATGATTTTTCAGCACCTAAATGTTTGAGAATCACTGCCATTTTGAATGTGTGTTTCACTTGTCTGTTTTTCCAGTGGACTTTACTTCCTTGCAAGGAAGGTTTGTGAAGATTTGTTGCTGTTGTTTGCATTATTAGTTTTAGTATGCTAATTCTAGAATCTCTGGTGCATAGTGCAATCTCAGGCAGGAAGTAGTGGCTCATTAAAACAGGTATCCCAACAGTCTTAGTAGAACTTCAAGATTAATTCCTTCAGGAGGAGGTAAAATTGTCATTAGATGCAGATGATATGATACTATATAGAGAAAACCCTAGAGACTCTACATGAACACTACTACCACTGATAAACGAATTCAGCAAGGTAGCAGAATACAAGATTAACATACAGAAATTGGTTGCATTTCTTTATACCAACAATGAAATATCGGAAAGGGAATGTAAAAAAACAATGCCTTTTAAAATCACAACCCCAAAAATAAAATACTTAGGAATAAACCTCACCAAGAAGGCAAAAGACTTATATGCTGAGAACTGTAAGACATTAATAAAGGAAAGTGAAGATGATTCAAAGAAATGGAAAGACATCTCATGTTCTTGGGTTGGAGGAATTAATATTGTTAAAATGCTCATACTACCCAAAGCAATCTACAGATTTAATGCGATCCCTATCAAATTACCCATGACATTTTTCACGCAATTAGAACAAATAATCCTAAAATTCATACAGAACCATAAAAGACCCAGAATTGCCAAAGCAATCCTGAAGAAAAAGAACAACGTTGGAGGCATAGCCACCCCAGACTCAGACAGTACTCCAAAGTCACAGTAATCAAAACAGCGTGGTATTGGCACAAAAACAGACATATGGATCAATGGACCAGAATACAGAGCCCAGAAATAAACCCACACACCTCAGTTAATCTTTGACAATTAATCTTTGACAAAGGAGGCAAGAATATATAATGGGAAAAAGACAGTCTCTTCCGCAAGTGGTGTTGGTAAAGTTGGACAGCCTTATATAAACCAGTGAAGTTAGAACACATCCTTTCACCATACACGAAAATAAACTCAAAATGTCTTAAAGACTTAAACATAAGACATGACACCATAAAACTTCTAGAAGAGAACATAGGTAAAATATTCTCTGACATAAATCATACCAATGTTTTCTTAGGTCAGTCTCCCAAGGCAATAGAAATAAAAATGAAAATAAACATAGGGGACCGAATCAAACTTACAAGCTTTTGCACAGCAAAGGAAACCATAAACAAAATGAAAAGACAACCTACAGAATGGGAGAAAATATTTGCAAATGATGCGACCAGCAAGGGCTTAATTTCCAAAATATACAAACGGCTCATACAACTTGATGACAATAAAAGCAAACAACCCAATCAAAAAAATAGGCAGAAGACTTAAAGAAACATTTCTCCAAAGAAGAAATACAGATGGCCAATAGGCACATGAAAAGATGCTCAACACTGCCAATTATTAAAGAAATGCAAATCAAAACTACCATGAGGTACCACCTCACACCAGTCAGAATGGCCATCATTAAAAAGTCTACAAATAACATATGCTGGAGAGGGTGTGGAGAAAAGGGAACCCTCCTACAACACTGTTGGTGGGAATGTAAGTTGGTGCAGCCACCGTGGAAAACAGTATGGAGGTTCCTCAGAAAACTAAAAATAGACCTACCATATGATCCAGCAATCCCACTCCTGGGTGTATATCCAGACCAAACTATAATTCAAAAAGACACGTTCACCCTGATCTTCACAGCAGCAATATTCACAATAGCCAAGACATGGAAACAACCTAAATGTCCATCAACAGATGAATGGATAAAGACGATGTGGTACATATATACAACGAAATACTACTCAGCCATAAAAAAAAGAATGAAATAATGCCATTTGCAGCAGCAACATGGATGCAACTAGAGATTATCGTACTAAGCAAAGTAAGTCAGAAAGAGAAAGACAAATACCATGATACCACTTATATGTGGAATCTAAAATATGACACAAATGAACCTGTCTATGAAACAGAAACAGACTCAGAGACATAGAGAATAGACTGGTGGCTGCCAAGGGGGAAGCAGGTGGGAGAGGGATGAACTGGGAGTTTGGGATTAGCAGATGCAAACTGGTATAGATAGACTGACTAAACAACAAGGTTCTACTATATAGCACAGGGAACTATATTCAATATCCTGTGATAAACCATAATGGAAAAGAATATGAAAAAGAATGTATATACATATGTATAACAGAGTCACTTTGCTGTACAGCAGTAATTACCACAACGCTGTAAACCAAGCATACTTCAATAAAAAATAAGTTAATTAAATTTTTAAAAAGATTAATTCCTTCAGAAGAACAAGTACTACACATTCACAAAAAAAGCACCCTTTGAAAGTTTAAATTTTTGAATTTCTTTGCCACTTCCTTAGTTTTGATCATCTTGGACAATATAGTTTTAATATTGACTTTTAAAAAGAATTGTGTTTCAGTGTTTGCTATCCTTAGAGAGACAGAAACATAAGTACAACTAAATACTTATTTTTCAAAAGTCTCAAAAGTATAAGGGAAATGAAAGTAATTGTATCTTCAAATGATTTTGGGGTATGTTTCTAATTTCATACTTCTGATGCAATTCAAGATTAAAACTGTATTAAGACATTTGAGACATGACGCATTGGTATTAAATGAATTTAATTTTGTGTAAAGTGGTAGAAATATTTTCTTCAGCAAACATACCTGCAGATATAAAATCACAACCATAAATCTACAAAAAAGCAAGCTATTGAATGAAATCTGATTGGTTATTTCCCTGCAGTATGGATCTGCTAATAATTTAATTTACTACTTGCTAACAGAAGCCAAAATTTAAATATACATATATATATATGTGTGTATATATCTACCTCTTCAATTTTAAATCATTCATATATATGAACAAGTATACATACACATATATAACAATTGTTCATACATATATATATATAAACAATTTAAATTAAAGAAAGTATATCTGGTGGCCTATTTTTCCCCACCGATTTCTAAAGAACACCATATTCGATTCTAGGCAGTGGAATGTCAATCCATCTTAAGGGTTGTTCAATGAGCATATCTGAGAAACCACTGGTTTAGCCAATGATGTACTTATTGAGGGAGGCCCTAGTGCCACTGTCAAGAGCTTATCCACAGGAGAGATAAGAAGGTACTTGTTTGGTTTGTGAAAAGAAGGAGTAGTGAGGAATGGCAGGTAGCTGCAGGCTGATGACACGTGATGTCCATATATATGTAGAACCAACACGCCCATAATTGCACCCAATTTCCATACCCAAATCCAAAGCCTTTATATCATTAATCCCAGGCAAAAATGGTAAGATTCATCTGTGTTACTATCCCACGGCTTCAAGATGCCTATAAACTCATATGAGTATGTCTTAGTTTTATCAGTGGAGGACAAACTAGGCTTCTATCACCAAGCCCCATTCCATAACAGGCAAACCAGTCCAAGACTTCTCTGAGTGCTGCAGGAGAGTCTATGGAAGGGGCGCTCATTCCACTGTGATGCCTAAAATGCCTTTGCACAGAGCAAACATTCAATACATGCTGAGTGAATGAATGAGTTAACTGGTGTCATAAAAGAGGTTTATTTCAGGGAAATTGCATTCAACAGGCTGGCATTCCTTCCTACCCATCTTAACTGTTAAGCTTGCCATCAGACAAAAATTTAATTATAAAACGTTAGAGCTGAGGAAATTTTAGAAACTATCTACTCTCCAGAGGTATACAACTTTAATTTCGTGGTAAAAATCACTAGGAGTGATTTACGAGTCTATCAGACCTCAGTCCAAATTCCACATCTACCATAATTTGGTGAGCAAATAACTACTTCTGAGGCTCTGTTCCATGTATGCATTATGGGATATCATAATAATACATACATTAATTGTATGACTATCAGGGGATGAAATGACACAATCCATTTGCCATGGTCGGCTAAGTAATTTGCCCCAAGTAAGCACTCAAGACATTAGCCAATATTCATAGCGGAGAGATGAAAACAAAACTCTGGGACTGATGCCTACCCTAGTGGCCCCAGTGGTCATAATGACTTTCTTCCATTCAGCCTGCTCTCTTCTCACTAAGACTAAGGAAGAGAAGATGAACAAATTAGGAATAACAATTTGAAAATGGTTTTATACTCCCTGAATGAATGGAATTATAATAAAATGATTCATGAGTTCTGCAGAAATATGATGAGACTTTAGATCTTTATGTTAGTTCTCTACAAAACCAACTGATGGCCCTAAGATGTACCTTCCCACCCAGCCCCATCCTTACCAGGATCACATATCATTGTAAATGGAAAAGTCAACCACACATAATCAACAAGCTAAGTTACAAGCCAGTGAAGTCTCGGAGCTTTGATAGAGAAAATTCAGATTTATCATTATATGTAAAAATAAGATGATATGAAGAACTCAATCTAAAAAATATTACCTGGAGATCTATAATCTCTACAATAGTGCTATAAAAAGTAAAGAGCTAGAAATCTATTTCGATGGTTTTCCTTATAAGAAAGCACTTTCTGTATAACTTTTAATGTACTACTGATGAGAACAATTCAACAAAATTCAAATAAATATCTGCAGATGTCCTACAAGAAGAAAAGAACAGAGTTAGATGTGACAGGGGATAACTGGACTTCAGGATGAGTAAGACCCTATACTTGACCTCAATAAATTAACATGAAATACAGTGGATGAGTCATGTACAGAATGTCAGAATTCTAAAAGGCCAAGCTAAGTACCAAAAGGAACACGTGGGGACTCTTAAGAAGGAAATAAAATATTGGTTAGTTGATTACGAAAAGGCAGAAGGGAGTAGGTTCCCTTTGGCTGCTCTTTGAAGAGATCACTTCCTTTCCCCGCTAGTCCTGAGGCTACGGTGGCATGGGCAATAGAGGAATGTGGGGACTGAGAATCATTTCTACTCTCACCAGAGTGGCTGGAAGCAGATTTTCTTACCAGGATGTAGTAGTATGCTAATATTTAAGGGTTCTTGAGGTCAGAGAGAAGGGTTTGAATACTCCGGCTCCATCTCTTGCTGTGGGTCAAGTTTCTTACCTTTCCAACACCTCGGCGTCTTTATCTGAAAATTGGGGACGATGATAACGTCTCCCACCTGAGTGTGAGAACTATATGATACAGTGCATACGCAGGGCTAAATTTGGTGCCTGGCACACAGAAAGTGCTCAGTACGGCAGGCGAGTGTAGTGACAATAAAGGCAAAGATGACAGGGGTAGTGCCGGTGTTGCTTCTGCCCCCAGAACAGGCTCTGACTGGGAGAGAGTTAAAGCACCTTTGGGTTCATGGGGGTTTATATATAAGCAACGGTTGATCAATGTGAGCTGGTTGTCCAAATGATTATGTGCAATCTAAGAAAAAAATGGGCCTCGGATCTGCTCAGCTACTTAATAATATTAGCAGCGGGAGTAGTCAAAGAAGCTAAATTTTATTACGTGTTTATATGCCAAAAAACGTGCTGAACGTTTTAAAAGGATTTACTCACTTATTACAACGAGGCTATACGCTAGGTCCTGATAATGTTATTCGTCTCTTTCAGATGTTGACTGAGCCTCAGACAGGTTACAAAAGCACCTAAGATCCCTTTATCAGTACATGACGGAAATCAGTTCAAATCCAGCCTGTCTGCCTTGTTCTTAATCACTAAGGTATGAAATTAAGCATGTTGCCCTTTGCCTGATTCTCCTTCTGAGGCCTGAATATTTCACTTAGCTCTCTGAGTGCAGAAGAGAGAAAATTCTCTCTCCTTGACCCAACTTGGCATCAATACCCAACTCCCCTTCTCAAAATGGGTTGCTTCAACGAGCAGCAATGAATGCCGGGTCGTGGACCAGTCACCTTGATGACTAAGAGTCAGACACTAGGGAAAGAAAATGCTCTGTGACAAACCTACCCTTGTACAGAAACAAGACAGAAATGGGGGGACAGGGCAGAAGATAATGGAATAAGGCATAGGAAAAATAGCACCTGGCATCGTGACAGTAATAATAATAATAGTAGTAGTAGTAGTAATAGTAATAATAATAGACTTCACTATGCTCTAGGCATTGTATTAAGTGCTTGGTGTAAGTGACTTCATTTTAACATTGAAAACATTTAACATTGAAAAGTCTATGGGGATGAAATATTATTAACATCATTTTATAGGCAGGAGTATTGAGGTTCAGGTAATCAGGTAAATTGCCCAAGCTCATATGGTTAGCAAGTGGAAAGCAGAGATTTGAACCAGCACCTACACTCCTAACCATTATGCTATAACCATTATGCTGAAGACATAAGAATTCCAATGGTCTTTCCCCATAACCCACTCCTGCACTCCAGACTTAAATAGTCCAAGATCAAGAGAGAGCAAGCTTGGAGTTGCCACTCTTCAGTGAGTGTCAATCATTTCAAAACAGTCTATTTGCTAACAAGATGCACTTCCTGTGATAATCTTCTCAACCAGCTATCAAGAAACAGGAAGCAAAGATTCAAGTAACAGTATGTTCCTACTTACGAGGAAGGTGGGACAGCACAGTTGACACTGGGCTTAACTGTTCTGGAAAACGTGGTCCCAGTAGGCATACACGCTGGTACATTTTCCCCACCTACCAAATACAAAAGAAGTATTTCATTTCCATGTTGCTCTTCAAAGTTCCACCTCATTCGTGCCTGTCATTCATCCTCTGGCCTCTTCCTGTCTCCATTTCTGTACAGAAAGGTGCTGAGTCTCTGCTCTCGGATACGAAAAGGGTGTGTTAGGAGAGGGAGCCATGGTACCTCGATGTCTTTTTTTTTTTCATCTTAATTCTATTATGCCAACTCCACTGAACTTAATTAGAGTGAATACAGAATTACACAATTACCCTCTGTTCTATTCTTCAGATGTTATATTTTGATAAAATTTACGACATGCTGCTCTCCCCTTGAACACCAGATGAACACTAGAAATGGATGTGTGTTGACATAAAATCTGTTATAATTACAATTCAAGTATAGCTTACATAATGGTAGTGTTAACATAAAATTATAGATGTGTAGAGACAACGTGGTCATGTATTTTTTAGTATAAGTACATGCTTAGACCAATATCTGTTAGCGGAATGAAGGTGGAAGAGAATTTTGGTTAAGCCACAAAGGCTGTTTAAGGACTTGCAGATAGCTAAGGGGAACTCAAAGACCAGTAAGATAATATTTCCCCTGCCATGTTTGCAATTGCAAAGTGAAGGGAAGATGTGAAAGTAAGTACCCCTATGGAAATTACAAGACAAGTACATTTTTTTCCTTGAGTACCTGGGTAAATGCTTAAATTCTAATGTATATCAATGATGCAAATTTTCAACTGAGTTTGATAAATCATAAAATAATAATTATACATATATGTATATAAAACTGCATGGAACTAGACAGTTCAGAATTACTTCTAATTAAAGAGGTACCCTATGACAACTAACTTAAACCTTACAAAATATGGTTCCAAGTACCCTATCAGAGTGAAAAGCAGGAGACCGAAAGGTTTATTGTAAATGTTTGTAGTCATGGTGTCTTAACTAAAACTACTGTGTCACAAATACTATTAAAATAATTGTGACATTTTATTCACTTTTACTGCAAACAACAAAACAAACTATAGGTATTTTTTCATTTCAGGTAATTATTTTAGCTAACAGTTATTAAATGTTTTGAGAAGACAGAGTGCTAATTGCATTACTTCATTTTACCTTTAAAATAGCACTTCCATGTAATTATTCTTAATATCTCCATTGTATTACAGTGTATCTCTAGTTTAGACCTTTCTTCAGAACTGCAGACTTGTGTATCCAACTGTGTACTCAGCATCTCTACTTGGACGTCACAAAAACATCTCAAATCTTATACCTCCAAAACTGGTCTTTAATCCCCCAAACATGCTCTACCCCAAACTTTTTCCATCTTAGGTGACAGTAACCACACCTTTCCAGTTCCCAAGGCCCTAAATCTCGAATTCATCCTTGACCCCCTCTTCCTTTCCATTCTTGCATTCAATCTACCACGAAATGCTGTCACAACTTTCCCAATGTGCCACTTCTGAGAATTACCAGCCGCTAGCAGCCTGGTGCAGGCCACCAACATAGACCTCGAGGATCCTGTAGTCGCCTCCCGAGATTCTCCCTGACTCCACTCTCTCCCCACATCCTCAAGACCACAGATAGAGTTATGCTTTTCAAACAAGAGACAGTTCATGCCACACCTCGGCTAAAATCCTGCCCCTGGCTGCCTACATTTAGAGTAAAAGACACAATGCATGTGATGGCCTCCCAGGACTTACCCAATCCATCCCATCACATATCCGACCTCCAGCCCTCCTGCTGTCTCTTCCTCCCCACTGACTAAGTCAGCCAGGGTGGCCTCCTTGATATTCCTCCAAGCTGCCCGGCATATTTCTGCCTTAGAGTTTTGGGACTGGTTATTCTTGCTCCCAGGGAGTGGTCTCCCCATCATACATTCTGACAACTCCCTCACTTCAAGTCTTTGCTCAAATGTCAACTTATAAAATCCACCCTGACTACCCTATTTAAAATCAGAACCTACCTGTACACTCCTCCAGCACTCCCAACCCAAGCCTCTTCAGTGAGCGTCACATCCTTTTCCTTATCCCGTAGCGCCCATCAACCTGTGACATAGAATTTATTTATAACATCCGTTTCCACACGAGAGTGTAAGGAGGGAGAAAGCATGCAAGAAGGAGCACGCAGGCAAAGGCTCTTGTCTAATTTATTCATTGATACGTCCAAGCATAGAGAACAGGAAGATGCTTGATAAATAGTCCTGAAAAAGATACAGATGAGGAAACTAGCAGTAAAGCTCAGAAAGTTTAAGTAACTTCCTCAAGGTTCTACAGCTAGAAGAGGGTCACAGTAGAATTCACACTTGGGGATGTCTAACTTCAAATCTCTTAGCCTCTCTGCTATCTTTTTTTTTTTTTTCCTCCTTCTTTGCGGTACGCGGGCTTCTCACTGTTGCAGCCTCTCCCGTTGCGGAGCACAGGCTCCGGACACGCAGGCTCAGCAGCCATGGCTCACAGGCCCAGCCGCTCCGCAGCATGTGGGATCTTCCCGGATCGGGTCACGAACTCTCAACCACTGCGCCACCAGGGAAGCCCCTCTCTGTTACCTTAAGTCCATGCAATTCAGGATTTGTTTTAATCAGTGCCATGGAAATTCTCACTCCACTGAATAGGATCACTAAAGTGTTCTCTGTCTAGATTTATATATATATTTTCCATTTAAACAAAGGAAACAGAAGAGGGGAATTCATCATGGGTTATTGTGGTAGTTTTACAGCAATGTTAGCAATAATGACATTTAAGTTAACAGTGATATTTAATGATAGCATAATAATAATAAAATAATAGCTCTTAAATGTATTGAAGACGAATCGCATGCTAAACTCGGTGCTAAAATATTTCCATGTATATTTTGTGCAAAATCCTTATGAATATTCTATCAGATGAGCTTGATGTGTAACTCCACCAGGCATACTTCTCTTATTCCGCTTTCAAAGATAAGGAAATTGATGAGAAGTGTGGTAACCGTTTGATCAAGATGAGACTGGTAATAAGTTGCGAGTATGAATTTAAATTCAGGTCTAACTCCAGAATTTGATTCTCAATCCATACATGAAAATTCTGATAATTCCTTTGATAAGGGTATGTTCTCTCCTGGAAAACATCCCCCATTATGTCTGCCTGTGCTCATACCTTCAGGACACAGTCAAGTTTAAAACATGATAAAAATGTTTAAATAGTGTGCTTTAATAAATGGAAATATCTTCATCTAAACAATAACACAAAAAGGCAGGCTGAGCCCTTTGAAGTGGCTTCGTTGCTATCTTCCATCCAGAACAAGAGAAGGAATCAACAGCTGCAGAGTAAAGAAAGCATGAAACCCAGAGATGGAGGATTCTGTAAATGACCAATTACAAGACTATTAAGCCACACTTTCACAGCAAGAGGCAAAATATTCCATTAAACTGAAAATTCTTCTACCCCTCACTCCAAGGCCCACACAAACATTAATGTTGCATTTATTAGGATGTATTTCCTGTGCTCTATCAACTTGACTTTCAGCAACTGTATTAATACAGTCCTTTCGCTTTGCACATATATCTGAATGATGGATTCCATTACTGGAGTTTTGTAGAAAGAGTGGAGTGAATGAAGTAAAGTTTGGGAAGAGCCATCATAATCCATAATGATGGGCACTGAATCAGGACAAGAAGAAACCTCTCTTCTCATTTATTTGAATGAAAATTCTACTATATATTTATTGCCTCTGTACAGGGCCATCTGTTGAATAATGGAAAACAAGCATCTTTCATTTGGAGGTAGGATTTGTGTGCTCAAGTTTCGATGGGCCTGCAGAATTAATCTTGTTTTAGAAATGAAATAAAATGTAATTTCTTTCTGTAAGTAGATGTGGTTAAGCAACTGGCAACTTTGATGTCTTTAAATCACTGCAGTTTCGGGGTAGGCAAATCTATAATTATTTCAAGCACTTTATTGGTGCAACAATTGAGCAGTGTACATAGTGGTCAACAACCTGGGCATTGTCAGACGACTCTAAGTTTGAATCTAGACTTTGCCACTCACCAGCTATGTGACTTTCAGCTATGAGAATCACTTTCTTCAGCTTTACACTGTGGATTATTATATGCCCTTTGCAGAACTACTGTAAGAACTAAATGTATATGGGCACAGTGGCTCATAGTAAGGGCTCAAATTAGTACTGTGGTCACTACTAGTAGTACTGAAAAGAAATTAGAACTTCTATTCTCATAAAGTGGGATATGTGTCCCTTTATCATTGTAATTTCATATCATTTTACTTTTGACCTTATAATTTAATAGCTTGATCCAAGAAACATTTAGCAGTAAATATAATTGAAAGAAGATTACCTGTCAAACATGAAATACTGTAGTATCAAGTGTGCTGGCACAATACTCTTCTCAGATAATTAACCTGTAAAAATATGTTATTGTCTTCTTTTTAATTGAGCACATTGAACATATATATTTACTGTGCCAATTGGCAAAAGGTCCATTAATTCATCAGTCTAACTATATGTTGCATAAACATCTTCTAAACATAATCGTATATGTATTTTATTTGTTGGGAAAATGTGTTTGAGATGGTTCTTTTCTGCCTATTTAAAGTAAAAGAGGATGAGAAGTAGAGTTAGGCTTAATGTACTTTGTACTCCATTATGCCATGAAAATGCTTCTGTGCCCTGGAGACAACAACAAAAGATTTGCTTTAATGACAAGAATCAAGTATGTTCTAAAGCTTCCAGGTAGGAGGCGTATAGGTTGCAGTTTATATCAGAAGTCTTTGCTGTCTCTCTCAACTGCGTCTAGATGGAAAAGATGTGGTCACAAATGCTTCAAGGTGATATAGTAAATGTTGGAAAAGAGTTGGGTAGGAGGCAGAGTTTTGAATATCTCAAACCTGAGCTAGAAGGATTTTATTTAAAGAAAATAGAGGATATGATTTTTCACTTAAGGAAGCAAACCTGACATTAATGTAGGAAATTAGCTCTTTTAGCTATGATGCTTTCAAATGCACATGGCTGAAAACAAATTCAAAATAGTCAAAGGAAATTTAAAAACAAAAACCAAACAACAACAACAACCTCAACAAACAAGTACTAGAAATTCAGGGATGCAGCCATATTCAGACAGTTGGATCTGGAAGTTCCACAGTATCAGCAGGGTTCCAGCTCTCTCTCCATCGCTCAGCCCTGCTTACCTCTGCAAGACTTTATTTTACAGAAAGTCTCTTCTTGTGCTGGATGGTCACTGGGAGTCCCAGAGTCATATCTCCCCAGCTTAGAAATTCCAGAGAGAAAAGGCAATTCTTCCATTTTGCTCTGAGACAAAAGTCCTGGGGAGGAGTCTGATAGACTTAGCCAAGGTCAGATGCCTACCCATGAGCCAATCACCTGCTTTACTGGAGTTCAGTCCCTGGGCGACTCATCCCCAGGGCCCGTGAGGAGGCAGGATGGCATTATCTGGCAGTTCTCCAAGAAAAGCCTGCTGTTTTTGTAAGATGAAAGGGGAGAGGACATGGATAATGAAACCTCTATCTGCTTCTGTAAAATCCACAGAATCTTACTCCCTGCCCTGTGTCGATGACCATGCAGTAAGCTGACCCAGGAGGTCATTTTTCACACAACAGTCTTTATATATATGACTAAGGAACACACTGGTAAAAGAATATGGGAGAAAGTCTGAGTATGACAAGTCAGCTAGACTGATATTAACTAAAAAAGCTGTGTGAAAATATCCTTAAAAAGTTGCCCCCAACTCACTCAAAGTCCAAAGTTGGAGCTGGAAATACAATGTCATGGAGTTCGGATAAGAATAGGTTTTCTCCAAGCTGAACTATGACACAGAGATTAGAGACTTCTAGAAACTATACTTTTTCAAAGAAAAAACATCACATGAGAAAAATGAGGCCTAGAAAAATTAAATGACTTAAGCTAATTAATGGCAGGACTGAGACTAGAGTATACTTTGTGTAATTGGCTATGGTCTTTTTTTTGTTTTGTTTTGTTTTTGTTATCACTTCAGAACGAGACAAACTTAAAGAAAGGAAACACAACCAAAACTCAGTGGTTGGAAAAGAGATGGATGTGAACGCCCACTTGTTTCTTACGTATAAAGTTACCCCTCGCAGTGTTCTGGAGGAGAAAAACGCTGGCTCTTCCCAACGTTGGTTACATACACAAAGATTCCAAAGACAAGACAAGTGCTTTGCAAACAAAGTAACTAGAACCAGCTCAGGCTTCCCCGCGCCGGGTCCTACGTTCCACGGTCAGAACCACCAACTGTATCCCCCCGGGTAACAAGGTGATTCAGGAAAGCTGGCGCCTTCAGAGAAGGGAGAAAACTTAGCCGGGAAGAGAGTCAGGAGGAAACTTGCTCAGCTTCTTGCTGGGGTCTGAAACGATCCCAATAGAGTCCTTAAACCCCTCAGGTTTCCCCAATCAAGCACCCTCGCCTCCAACGTGGGCCACCCCAGATCTGACTATCAGACGACAGAAGTCTGCGGACGTACGAAGAGCTGAGCACCCCACGAGAGGGACCTACGCGCGGCCGCGCCCACTCACCCGCCGCTCCCCGGGAGACGGGAGACCAGCCCGGGGTCCAAGTCCTGGGCGTGGCCGACTCGCCCCTCTCCGGGCCCGGCTCCAGCTCACCTCGGCGCGGCCCGCCTGGGCGCCGCCATCTTGACCACGAAGGGGGCCTCGCGCCGGAGGCCCCTGAGCGGGCGCCCTGAGCTGAGCCGGAGCGCCGGGGAGGCCCAGGTCGGCGCCCTACGTCCCCCGCGCGCTCGCGCCCCGTCCACGAGAGACGAGAGTCCCGCACGAAGCGCCCTACCCAGGCTTCCGCGGAACCGGCGCCCCGCGCAGCCCGCACCGCGGCTCAGGCGGTGCCGAGGGCGGCCCGGGCGGAAGAGCGGGCGCGGGGCACGCGCTCGGTAACCTGGCAACGCGGAGCAACCGGGCGTCCCCGGCGAACCCCAGCCCTCCACCGCGAGGAAGCACGGACCCCCGCACCCGCCGCCCAGCCCGCGCCGCCCCTCGGTCGCTCCGCCCGCCGCTGCCCGCTTGCTATGGTCTTTTAAATCCATGATACAACGTCTATATGTAACAAATCTGTTAAACCCTAAATGTTTATGATATTCAAGTAATCCATTATCTGAATTATTCTTGAAGATAAAACATCCAAAGACTTCTTAATTGTATGGGTATACATACATAAAATACACGTGGAGGTAACTTCAAATATAGTATGTGCCTGTCTCTATTCCTTCCCTCTCCGCTCTTTTAAAAAATGCCCCTTTAAAAATTGCCCACTCACCATCTGTTAGGTAAATTTGCTGAAACACAGTTAATGTGGAGACAGAAATTGTTATAGAGACTATTCCAAATGGCACTGACACCTGTATTTATGAAATTTTTAAAAGGGTAACTTAGAGTTGTTTTTTTTTAAAAAAAAATCCCACTATAGTAACACCACATCATCCTAGGTGCCCAGTTCTATCCAATTACATAAGGTGGAGAAAGAGAGAGAGAGAGAGAGAGAGGAGAAAGAGAAAGAAGAAAGGAAGAAAACCAAGTACTTATGTAGAAAATGTTGCTGCCAAAGTTTGAGATTATACTCAAGCATCAATGAACAGAAGGAAAACACTTACAAAATTACAAATGTATTTCATTTATGGTATGAGGGACACAGGTTTAGATTTGCAACACGCTCCCACAAGGGTCAAATTGACCACTTTTTTCTATCTAGTTGCTCTTGAGAGAACAAAACAATTGAAACAGATGCCATTCAATTCCAAGTCTATAGCTTAGACCATGTCACTGCACATGAAATATTGTTCATTCAGAGTCAGCACATAGTAAGAGTAATTTATACTCTCAGAATGTTTGCTCTCAAGTCAATAGCAGAGAAACCTTGAATAAAAACGTTCCCATTACTTTCCATTGTAATAGATCTTACTTATAGCCCATGAAACAGTGGTCAGAGGAGATTTATTCTTTGCACACCATATTATATAATCTCTCCACTTTAAGCCATCCCCCACTCGGCGATTATTTTTTAAATATGTTACTCGTAGTCAATGTTAATTTACATTTAATCTTTCTTAGCATTAGGAGAGTATTATTTTGTACAGGCTCAGAAACAAATCTCCCGAAATTCCTCCCTGATGCTCCCTTCAGGCTGAAAATGCATTGCAGGGTGGCTGCAGTGACTTAATTCTAGTTGGCAGAGCCCTGGCCACACACTAATTTCATTAGCCTCAAACTCCTGGATTTGAAAGATCCACTGAATATGATTCCTGTCCTCTGACATGTCACTTACTAACCAATTCAGTGTGCATACAGAGGAGAGAAAGGACTTGCTCAGCTCTGGCCCACCGGCAGGCAGATGAGAATTCCCAGTCAGAGACACTGTTTACATCTGAGTGGTCATTCTTGCCCGGGTCCTCATTTTCAGGAAGGAACTTCAATCCAGGCTTTGCTGGCAGCTGCAGCATTTGTTACATCCATTACTAGCTCCTTGTTCCTTCCTGCCCCCCAGTGCTTAGCATCCCCCATTTCAGTCACTAAGTCTTCCTTCCTCCAGCCTAGAAGCTTACCTCACCATAAATTTTTATCTCAAATGATAGGTTTGGCACATTCCCCACAGCAACCCACAGGGACTGGGGAAAAGAAAACTCAAATCTCTGGAGAGCTAAGAATTCAACCATTTAGAGGAGTTTCTTTTATACAGGACAGTCTTCATTGAGCTGAACCCTGCAATCCCAGAGAAGATTCACCTACCCGTTCTTTTCCTCTTTCCCTAAAGTGACTGTGTCTTTGAAGAAGGGGTCTGTGTTCCACTATACTCTCTATTCATTTTGCAGGTTTACAGAGGCTGGGAAACTGGGGGCTGGACTTACATGCCAGGAGCTTCTAAGATCACACGCAAAAATAAGGCTACTGGAAGAGATTGTTGGAATCTATCTCTGTATATTTGAACATGGGCAGTGGTTAACCAGGATGCTCACACCAAGCTTATATCCAGCTTGCAGCACAAGCTACAAGTTGGTGCATCCCTCCTACTACCAGCCTCTTCTCAATAAATGCAGGTGAAAACTGGGGGCTCTTTTCCCTCAGCTGTTCAATCCAACATGAATAGCTGCAATTTGCAAATTAGAGGAAAATGACGGTGTTTTCTCTGAATGGTTTTGGTCCCAACGCACACTGCTAATGCTGGCATTCAGTTCCTTTCCTTCCCAGCCCAGGGAACGGGGGAACTAAGCATAAGGCAAGCGTTCTCTTTTCTTGCAAGTGCCTCAGATCCACACACCGGAGAAGGAATCAGCTCCCCCTGGAATCTTTTTCAGCAAACACAATCCTTCACCTAGTCTGCAAGCTCTCTCTTGACTTTAAGATTTCACTCTTTTTTCGACAGGCAGGCCCATCTGCAAGCTCCCAAGCTCCAAGTGAAGGCGCCAAAATAATTTTTTAAATGTCAAACAGCAAATGTGCCTTCAACCCCCAGAGCTCCAGTAAAAATACTGTGAGTTGCCCCTGTGTTTCTCAGGTGACCTCTGGCCTCATCCTCCCTGCAGCGCTGCCTCCTCAGGTTCTCTAGTTTAAGCTCAGAGGTAAAGGAAGTGCTTCTGGGTTTTGCTTCCGACAACCCAGGCTCTTCCTGAAAGCATTACCTCAAAGTGAAGGCTGCCCAGAAGCACTTTTGGCCTTGCAAACATCTAGAGGTGGCACACTCAACAGGTGCTAGGGATGCTCAGAGGCTCAGAGGGGCCATACCAGGCTGCAGCTGTAGACAGGCACCCCTCCTTCTGGCACAAACACAAACTTCATACCCCTGGGTGCTGATGTAGTGACAGCTTGAATCTCACAAGGAGTCCTCTCCAGAAACCCAACATGCTTCAGGAAAGGCACTTGAGAGGGAGCCGACTTTTTAGCTACGGGGAGCATAAGGGTCAGCCAGAACATCTGGAGAAGGGACTAACTGAGCTTGGGTCCTACCAGGCAGGGAGAGAGCTGTGCATTAGGAAAGAATCACTTCAAGACAGAGATGAACAAAAAACTTGGAGATAGGGGTAGAGAAGGAAAAGAGAGGCAGAAATTGAAAGGGAGAACATAAAAACAGAGAGACAAAAAAAAAAAAAAAAGCAGGGAGAAAGAGACACAAGGAGAGAGACACACAGGAAGAAAGAGAAACAAGAGAACCCATAGTCACGCAGACCCTGAAACTCAATTTCTTCATCCAGAAGCCATCCATCTATACCCAGGGCGGCACGGGAGCCGTGGGGCCGAGGCTGCGGGAGCAGGCCGTGAGAGAGCACTGCAGCACCGCCCACCGCTCAGCGGGCCCGATCCGCCGTCCTCGCATCTTCCGCCGTTGCCCGCCTGCACCCGGAGCTAGAGGACCGCCCGGCCTTGCGCAGCGCACCGTACTGCCTCCCTCCAGGCGCCTTCTTGTCTGGCTCTGAGAATCGTCCTCAAAACCCAGGACTGGGGTTGGGGGCTGCGTTAGGGAGGTCGTGGGAAAGGATGGGCACAGGGTGGGTGCAGAAAAAGCGACTGTGTCTCGCAGTTAGCATGAGCTCACCTCCGGGCTCTGAGCTGGCAGGAGTAGAAAGCTGATCGCCCGGCTCCTGCCAGTGGCCGGATCGCAAAGGCAGTTTAGACGGTGCAAACAACTGCCCAGAGCAAATCACCTGGGGGCACGTCTGCGGGTGGCTTCTCCCCGCTTGAGGACAGTCCCCACACCTTCCGCCCCATGCCCTCGCAGAGATAGGTGACAGGTCGGGAAATCCAACCCGAGCGAAATGGGCAATTCACGTCCAAATGTAGGTGAAGACCTAGCCTTCGGTTTAAGAACTGCCTCCCTAAGCTCTTCTCGAAATTTTCCAAGGCAGCTGCAGCTTGTCGGGCGGCTTGGGGCAGGGAAGCTGGGGAGTTGAGAAATGCCTAGTTTCTAGGCGTCTTCTCATCTTTCATATTCTTTGCGCCTAAGTGGCTCTCACAGGAGCCCGGCACTTTTACAAGCCTGTTTTGGAACCATATTTCACTCGAATGCAAACCCATTTAAATCATCGCCTTGTTTTTCGGAGACTGTTTCTTGTCAATGGGGCCATAAATCCAGAATGTCAAGCCGGATGGAGTGGAGCGCGGACAGGGGAGAGATGGAAGGGAAATGAATCAAGCAGGGCAAGTACCTCCTCGGGTGAGGTGGGAGGGATTCGGCAGGATCTCCAGGGTGGAAATGAGCGAAGGCTGCCCAGACCCCGCACCCCTGGAGTCCAAGCCAGCCTTCAGGATAAAGAGCGCGGGGAGCTACGGCGCGCTCTGCCCCGGAGGGAGCGCCCCCCTACCTGGAAAAGCCTCAGGATGTTGGCTACCATGATGGAGACCGAACTCCCCGAAGCCCCAATCACTCCAACTACTTTCTCGGGCTTGACGAAAACCGGAGGCTCGCCGTTGGTGCAGCGCACTTCGGAGGTGTCCTTCTGGATGAGCGCCTGGACGAAAGTGAGCGACTGTTCGAGCGCATAAGTGTCCCTGGAACAAGTGTCCAGGATCCGCGCTCCCAGCGTCACGTTGGGCAGCAGGTTGGGATCGCTGTTGATCTGGTCCAGGGCGTAGAGCATCGCTTCCAGCCTGTGGATCCCGTTCTCCCTCTTGATGTCGCCGCAGGGCACTCCGCTGGGACCCTTCGCGTGCACCGGGAACAGCCCCCCGAGGGTGACGTCCCCCTCGATCCGAATGGAGTGCGGGGCGTACATCTCCTGGCCGCGCGCCGCCGCCGCCAGCGCGCACAGAAGCACCTCCAGCACGCAGCAGGGAAACTTCATCAAAGTCAGGGCGCGGAGCAGCTTCCCCAACTGGACCATACTGCTCCCGCGGCTGCGGTGGTGGCGGCGGCACTCGAGGGGACGGTGGCGGGCTCGCCGGAGTCCTGGCCCCTTGGGGTGAGCTCCTCCGGGGAAGCCCAGGGTCTCCTGCGGGCGAGGAGGGTAGGGGCGCCCGGGGAAGGGCAGCCGGCGAGGGCTGGGGGTCCCGCGGCGCCTGCCAGCTTGGGGCGCCGTGCGCTCTTGGGTTCCCCGGCCAGCGCGCCGCGCTCGAGCTCGCGCTCGGTGGCTTGCAGCTCGAGCTCTCCAACAGCCCAGCACTGGGGAGAGAGCGAGGATGGCTATCGCTTTAAATGCGCGTTCGGCTCCCTCTCCTCCTCCGCCCACTCCCTCCCACCCTCGCTCGCTCTCAGGCTCTCCCCACCCTTCCCAGCGCCCACCCTCCCCACGGTTTTGCATCATCACGCAGGGAGGGGCTGCGTGCTGAGGTAAGGGGGGAAGGAATGGGTGGGCGGCTGTGGGGGGGGAGTACCTCCGATTCGGAGTTTCGAGGTCCCCAGGGAATCTGGGGATTGCAGGTCGCAGGCGAAGGCTGAGCTCCTGCTTCGGTCTCACTGTAGAAGCCGCTCGCTCGCCCGCCTGCACCCACACGCACATTCTAGGCACAGGGTGGCATCAGCCCCGGACAGGGCGGTTCTAGCTGGGGCTGACTGCTTCCAACCCTGAGGTCCGGAGCCGGGACTGTCAGCGCCGGGAGAATGCGAGGTAGTCGAAGGTGATGCCGCCAAGCATGAAGGGTAGTAGGGAGACCCCAGTCTGTACTGCTAATTCGTCTGTGCCAGTTTTTCCTAAGAAAAACACACATACACACAGGAGGCTGATTGATGACCTAAAGAACCTTTAGGCAGAGACTTCTCCGGGGCCAGGCACTGGGCTAGCCTGTAGGGAAAGACGCCAACAAGAAATGCTGGGAATGGAAATGCATCTTTGGTCTTCAGGGGTTACTGTGGCCGGAGCCGGATGAAGTAACCCTGGTCTCCAGTAAATCTGTGGCGGATTCGCTCCTTTTCTTCCTTTCATCGCAAGAGATGGAACAACTGAGAACTCTGCAGAGCGCACTTTCTTCTCTGGCGCTGACAGGTGTAAGGCTCCCTCCTGCCCATTTCCAGAGATGCTTTTGGGCTGATGTCAGGTTTCCTCGGGCAGGAAATAGCAAGAAAGAGGTGGCAGTAGGAGGAGCAGACAGAAATCTCCCCATCGATCCAGTGATCCAGTGATCCATTCTTCTTTTTTTTTCCTGGCTGAAGATTTGGGGGGTTTGGGGAGTGGAATCAGGATGCCAGAGCAGGTTGTAGTGCAGTTAGGAAACTGTTTTTCAAAGGTGTCCCCTCCTGCAGGTCCAGCCCAAACTTGGCCCATTAAAGCAACAAGTGGCCCTAGTTCCTACACAAGGAAGGGCAATGTATCTGCCCTTGGTGCCCACGTGTACTGCTTATGGTGGTCTCTACTCTTGCTGAGCCTTTCTGTTGGAGTGCAGCGAAACTGTCTTATACAGAATTGAGGGCGCAGAGAAAACCAAAACAAGACTATACTTTCTGTTGTAATGTTAGTGTACTAAAGAAAAATGTCCTTGCACATAAACAAAACAGCACACACACACACACCTAAAAAGTCAGAGGTTGGGAAGTTGGTTGTCTCTTCCACCAACCACCTGTCTGACCTTGGCACTTCTGTTCCTGTGCCTGAGTTTTACTTTGCCCATCTGTAAAATGATGACATTGAATTGAATGTTTTACACGTTAACTTTTAGCTTTCAAATCCTCTGTTGAAATAGGTCATGCACCTTTGGCCATGGTGTTCTTTTTAGACCAATATCCTTTGTTGCTTTATATGTAGGGCACCCATTTTTTGATACCCAAACAACACTTCAAACATTTCCTGGTACAGAGGATTTTATTTTTTTTCTTGTTGACCACCCATTTATCTTCCTTCTAGGGAGAGTCCTGTCCATCACTTTCTTTTCAGACATGCCCCTCCTCCAGGTTTCAATACTTAAGGTTTGAGGAGGAAAAAAACCTTCTGGCTACAGTGTTCAAGGAAGGGAATAGAGGCTAACAAGAGTTATGCAGGGCTAATCCCTGGACTTCTGCTGGAGTAACGAGGTTGATGACATAGGGTTACCACTGTCCAATAGACAATCCGTGCCGGAGTTAAAAGAAAAAGGAGCCTCCTTCCTCTAAATGCTTTATGTATATCTTTTGGACAATGTTACACTATTTGATTTTGTAAAAACATACCATTTTACTGCCATCTTCAAGAAAAGTGATGTAAAAACTATGAGAAGCTACCCCTGTATACAATGTGATCATCCATCACTCATAGATGTGATGCCCTGCTATATAAGTGCACACCTTGTGCAACCTTATGCTGTGATGCACCCGCCCCTTCCAGCCAGCCCTGGAGCTGCGAGCGTATAAGCCCGCAGCTGTGCCAGAAGCTCCCACATAAACAGGGAAATATTTGAATCCCATAATGAGAAATACCAGAGAGGAGAAAAGGCAGAGAGAAGAAGGGGTGGGGAAGAGAGAAAGGGACCTGGTTAGAACATGTGAACTCCTGGATCCACATGTGCCTGAAAGATTGCCTCTTTTTTTTCAATTATATAGTATTTGATTTCTGTTGTTTGAAGTCAAAATATCCTCTTGTAACTTACCTATTCTGCTATTCAATACATTGGATCAAAAAGGCTGGAACAAGTGAAATAGATATCCTGTTAAGGCAGCATTAGCTAATTTGGAAAGGGGGAAAGAAGCAAAGCAATAGAAAGGCATCCTTGGGAACACAAATACTGTGATCCTAGTATTTAGGCATCAGTACCTGAGGCTATATTTGATAGAGACTGTATCCTTATTTAGTTTTTAATTTAAGGCTATTTAGTAGGCATTTGGTGCCAAAAAATATATTTGAAGAGCTGTGTTACAAGTAATAACACTTGATTTTTCACCTGCCCATGTGAAGATCTATGTTCTCCTCTTCCATTTCCAGGTCACAGCTTGCAATTGCTCAACAAATAGTTCTTGGCTGACTGTTGAATGTTGCCTTATTCTGTGTTCTCTCTTTGCTCTCCTTATTCTCCCCAAACATCTGGCAGCAATCATTATCTTCTTTTTGTTGCAGTCATCTGTGTGCATGTTTTATTTCCCTTGCTAAGCTGGAAGATCCTTGAGGGTAAGGGGCTAGGTATTATAAGAGGCTAGGTATTATTTATCTTTTTACCTCGGACAATGTTCAGAATGGTGTTTTGTACCTAAGAAGCACTCATGTGTTGAATGAATCAGAATTGGTTTGCCATTCCCCACTGCCTTTATCTCACAATAACAGAAACATAAAGTGGGCAGAGCAGAAACGACGGCAAATAAATTGTCCTCTTAGTTGCAGAATGCAGTTTCTAGAACTTAAAGAATAATTAGTCGATTTTGAAATAATTTTGTTTTACAAAAATTTCGTAAGATTGAAATACTCTAACCTTAAAGCTCTCGATCAACTCTAAAGGAGGGCTTTAATTGGCTCTTCCTGAGTCGAGTGTTTATTCCTGGGCCGATAACTGGGGCCATTGTCATAATAGAAAGTGTGATTTGTTACCAGAGAAAGAGGAAAGTGACGCTGGGCTTGCAAGATATTTATATCTTCAGCCAGAGTGCATAGGATCTGGAACTTAATTGGTGACGCAGTATTTGTTTGAGATTATATGAATGAAAAATCTTTGTGTAAGAGTGATTAATCTAAAACTTGGCCAGTCATTGTCCTAGTGTCATATTAAATTGCAGGAGAATCTAGTTTTAGGCACAAAGATCATAAATATAAAATGTGTTTCCAGGCTTGGTTCTGTGTAGTCAGTAATCTATACTCACCCACTCATTAATAAAAATGAAAGTTAAGGACTCAGTCCTAACATATGTTTAGCATTGTATTTTGCTAACAATCTCAGTATTATTTTCTTTATTCTCCCCTGTCCATCATCTTCTGCAGAAAATAATGTCTCCACTTTCAATTCCCTGTCTATTTAAATCCAATTTGTAATTTATAAAGTTGTCCTCCTTAAGGGCTGCTGCTTCTGCCACAGTAATGTACTCTGGCCATTATTATACACTTCCATCTTTCATGGAGGTCTCCATCCATAGGTTTTGTTTTCATAGCATTTTTTGTTTTGGCGGTACGCGGGCCTCTCACTGTTGTGGCCCCTCCCAATGCGGAGCACAGGCTCCGGACGCGCAGGCTCAGCGGCCATGGCTCACGGGCCCAGCCGTTCTGCGGCATGTGGCATCTTCCCGGACTGGGGCACGAACCCGTGTCCCCTGCATTGGCAGGGGCACTTTCAACCACTGCACCACCAGGGAAGTCCTATACTTACGATTTTATATTTGCTTATTTACTTTTGTCTCCCCCCTCAGCTCAAGAGAGACTATATTCATCTGTGTTAATCACTGCTGTGTTTCCTGAACATGCCTATACATCATACTGAAGAATGGTGCCTGAACTTTGGTAAGGGATCAATCAATTTTCTTGGCTGGATGAAGAAATGTGTTCATAAATTAATGAACAGATCTTCGGGGCTTCTGACTTGAGGACTAATGGGAAGAGGATGGCAAACGGTTGGGACAGGGTACTGCAAGAAGTAGTATTTGGAGTACTCTGATAGCTATCCTAACAGATAAGATTGTGTTCATTTAAGTAGTTCTAATGAGAGAGCTGGGAACTAGGGACACACAGCATTAAGGTTTTTATAATGCATTCTGTAGAGTTATTTTTAAGTCTGTACAAATATCATTGAAAATATATGCATACATATACACCTCTGTTACTTTACTCAGTGCTTTACGAGAGCCCCTCAAGGAAGGGGTAGTAGCAACTCTCAGTATCCTTCCTTTATGATGAGCTTAATTTATTCAAAGTTACATCATAATTTATTTGTAACTGTGAAACTAGACTTAGTTATTGAATAGACCCTCCCTAGAAACGTATGACATTAATAAAACCAACAAAACTTTGTTCAGTTTCCAATGATAGACACACTACAGACTCAATTATGGGCCATCCAGTTTAATGAAGGGAAGAAGTGATTGAACAAATATAGAGCAAACAGAATATGAAGTTTTATCCTCCATTAACATTAGTAACGGATAGTGTGGGCTCCAATGCCTTCAAGATAGCTTGAGACCATCATCTCTGTGTCATGGGCAGGGGGATGTTCAGCCAGGATGTCTTTCACTGTCACTGAGAAAAATTTCCATAAGATATAATGATACCTACTGAAACTGATATGGGGCATTCGGGTAATAAGGAATCCATTAGCATATTTTTCCGGAAGCCTTGACTACAAAATGAAGACAGTAGATTTGGACACTTTCAGCCATGAAGAAGTTGTTTGGATATTCATCTTTATGCCTAATGAAATAAGCTTATTTCATCTCTGCAGCTTCCCATATACCATTTTCCCACCTCTGTTTTATGTTTGGAAAGACTTTTAGAAATTGAAAGTCAAGTTAAAAAGTGAGTGACAACTTAAATGATATATGGAATATTTTGCTGACTTACAAGAGCATGCAGAATTAAATATGACCCAGTTCAAATGTTTATTTTAACGTGTATGTTGAGGTGGCGTTTTCAAGGTGCCAGAAAATGAGAATTCACCTTCCAGTGTGTGTTACCAGTTCTGTTCATTGCACAGAATCATCTTCATAAAACATAGTGTTTTCTATGTACCTGGAATATATCTCAATTAGTTTGAAGAATTTCTCAGATACCTCTTAATATGTAGTGCTCCAATTCCAATCTTGCTGTGTCCTGTACCAGTGACACAGCACACAGGAGTTTTATTTCTCTGGGTTGTTCAGAACCCAATGAAAGAACAATGGAATGGGATCCAAGAGATCAGGGTTCTTGTCCCAGATTTACCATAAAATAATTGTGTCCTCTTGGGAAAATTATAGTCATTCTAGGTCCCTTTTCTTTACTTTGACAGAGCTGCACTAGATGACCCCAAATAATATAGCACTCTTTCAGTAGGCGCTTAGATGTTATTGGTATTCTGAAACAAATGAAGACAATGACACATGGAGCTGTGCGACATCGCTGTAACTCTGTTGTCTTAGAGTTGCCTCCATTTTACAGATGATAAGATGACTGTGCATAGAAGTAGATGTTTGGAACCAGCGGTTCCAAAGTAAGTGGAGGTAAACCGCAAATTTCCTTCCTTCCTGAAGCTCACTTAGCCAAAACATAGGCTTCTGAATATTAAGCTGTAAAGCATATTATCAGTACATTTTAAAAGAAGCTATTCTTCTAGGATTTCCAATTAATAGCAGGAGGTTTTGAAATTCTTAAAAGATCATCTAATTTTGTGAGATTTACAGTTCTATTTTCCTGTCAAGCAAGTTGTATTAGTGCCAGACAGTCATCTGAGCTTCTGGATGCTTCTCTGAACCTCTTGAAGTTTTCTTCTTGCTATCTGAAATTCATGCCAGATAAGCCTTTTTCTAGAGCGTATGTACAGACTTGTGTATTTTTATATAGGAAAGCGATGCAGTGAGTTCAGTCGGGGGTTAAGCCCTCATTCTCAGAGTGGTATTGAGCTCCTGGTGAAATATAATCATCATTTCCTCAGAATCGAAAAGCAGTTATCTCAGGTGTATAATCCCATTAACTATTTATACATTTACGTATGATACATGGATTTATTGTACCTACGAGGTGTGTTCTCTTTGGGAAGTACAAAGCTCTTAGAGACATAGGTTGTTCATTTTTTGCTTTCCCACAAATACTGTGACCCTTTGAGCAGGAAGGTCTATATTTTACTAACATCTAGAACCAGCAGTTAACACGGTGTCTAAGATGTAGTCAATAAATATGAAATAGATAAATGAACACATTTTTATGTAAGGGCCAGGACATGGACAAATAGAAATTTTTCATTTTCAGTCACAAAGCAACAACAGACATAAAAATGATACAGACAACAAGTGCTATGGTCATTCAAAGAAGGCATAGAATAGATAGAAGGATCTCCTCTATGGCACAGGGAACTATACTCAATATTTTGTAATAACATCTGTATGGGGCACCTGCTCCACACCAGGCCCTATGACAGGTGCTTACATACTTTCCCTCTCCCCCATCCTATGGGGAAAGTACCTCTGCTATAGATTTAACATTTGCCTCCCCCAAAATTCATATGTTGAAATCCTAACCCCCAAAGTGATGGTATCAGGAGGTGTGGCATTTGGGAGGTGATAAGGTCATGAGGGTAAAGCCCTCATGAACAAAATTAGTGCCCTCATAAAAGAGACCCCGCAGAGGTCCCTCGACCTTTCTGCCATGGGAGGTTACAGAGAAAACACGCCAACTGTGACCCAGGAAGAGGATACTCACCGGACTGTGAATCTGCTCGCACCCTGATCTTAGACTTCCAACCTCCAGAACTATAAATAAATTTCTGTTGTTCATAAGCTACCCAGGCTCTGGTATTTTGTTATAGCAGCCCAAATGGATTACGATCACCTCTGTCCTTAGGTTTCAGACCCAGAAACTCAACTTTGTAGAGGTTACGAGGACCCTAAAGCCACTCAACCAGGCAGAGGCAGATTTGAAATTGAAGTCTCCAATTCCACATGTAAGTCTATCAGACCCTGTCTCCAGACATGATGTCATGAACAAGAGCTAATGCAACAAAGAGTTTACATGCAGCAAAACAATTAGCAAACAAAGTAAGAATATAGTAGACCGACTGTTTTGGTCACCCAATAGCCATTCACCACTCTTCCAGTTGAACAGAAGCCATGCCCCGTGGGCACATTCAGCCCTGCTGTTTTCACTTCCCAGATTTGAGGGGTAGGAAATTATTATCCCTCCTGGCCATCAGCACCCTGACCTCTACCACCCACCGGGCCAGCTTCAAGAACAGCTGGATCCACCTGTTCAAATGAAACAGGTCTGCTCTCTGTGGTGTTGGCTTCTAGTTCAAGCAGCTCTCCCCACATGATAGCAAAGCTGGCTCCCAGCAGTTGCAAGCATGAATCCTACCAGCCTAGCAGTCCCAACAGATACCTTTTAAGTATTTGTTCCCCAAAGCTCCAGTTAAAAGTCCTAGGCTGATTCCAATTTGACCTGCTCTGGACAAACATTTTCTTTACAACCAAGAAGGCTGCCAGACAAAATACAGGATGCCCGCCTCGTTAAAGCTGAACTTCAGATAAACAGTAATTTTTTTAGTAGAAGTATGTTGCATGCAATGTTGAAGACACCCCAAAAAGTCGTGGTTTTCATCTGCGGTTCGGCTTTAACTGGGCGCCCCGTGTGGGCTTTGCCGGCTGTGGTGGGCGCCGCGCTGGGTCGGCGGGGACGGTGGGGGACTGTGGCCCGAGCCGGGTTGCACACCCAGCCCACAGCGTGCAGGGAGAGAGGGGCAGCCTCGTCTCCGCTGCAGGAGCTGAGACGGGGAGAAGGGGAGCGCCCCAAAAGGAAACCAGCTGCCCCTCCCAGGAGAGAGGAGATGGCTGTTCAGCAGCCAGAAACAGCAGAGGAGCCAGAGCACAGAAGCGGCGGCCTCTGAGGACGCGGCGCACATATTTCTGGTGGGCGAGGGGCACGCGGGCCGGTCCGTGGGAAAGAGGGAGCCCGCGCCGGCCCCTCCGCCTCCCGAGCCTGTGCGTTTCCCTAGAAGAGCAGCAGCTGTGCAGACTGACGGTTCACAGTTGTGATAAATCGCCTTAGGAAAGCACTTCGATTAAAGTCACATCTAACTAGAACGCAAGAAGTCATCCCTGAACAAATCAATTGCGAGAGGGGCAGCTCTGGGCGCGCACCCACCCCGCTGCTGTTTTGCTTTCCCCGCAGGACGAGGGCCGCTCACTGGGTCTCGGGGACAGCGCGCTGTCTCAGCTGGGGAAGAGGCGCTTGCTCAGGACACATGCAAAACCCAAAGTGTGAAAGGAGGCCTTTATTCCATTCCTTTGGGGGATTTCTTAATGACGTAAAGCCCAACTTGGTTTCAGATCTGCCTGTCGTTTCCGTGACAGAACCTTCCTGGGGGGGGTCCACCAGCAACGGGGTGGCCAGGCGCCACAGGGCTGTGCTCTCCTTCCCAAGCCAGTTCATCTCCATCTGTAGCATTTTCAGAGAAACTCTCGGATAGGTTTTCTCCAACAGGTTCTTTTTCCTTCACTTTATAAAGTCATTCTCCTGCACAAAATGAACGGCCTGAAGACATCACTGAGCCTCTTTTTCTCCCAGGGTCAGGGCCAGCACGGCCCCCAGACCACAGGGGCGCAGGACCTCACAATGGGCTTCAGGCCTTCCCTCCCCTCCCGCCCCTCCCACCCCGCCCTACCCCTCCCCTCTTCCCCTGCAGAAATCACATCCCTTTCTCCAGACTCCCCACTTCAGCTTGACTTCCAGCAGATCTTTACCCTGCCAGTTAGTAATTCAGGACTAATTCGGTGATTGCTTTCATTTATGGTAGCAGTTGTGGGGGGGTGGATGAAATGGCTTTGCCCCTATTCTTGTTGGAAAAATAAATCACACCCACTGTCACTTGAGATCTTATTTTCCCCCCAATCAAGCAAATTAGCAGCGTGGTTCATTTTCCCAGCATTCACTCCTGAACAGACGGCAGTGCCCTGGAACGTGGCTTAGAGCTGTGTGGTCAGTGCAATTGTTTGGGGCTGTTTGTGCCGACAATGAGAGGAGACGCCTGTCTCCGGAAAGAAAAGTGGCCCTTGTCTTGCTTAGGCCAAAGAGCTGCCCGGAGCGCTGCCCGCCTGGCTTCTGAGGAAGATGTACACCGCCATCTAGTGGATATGGGGGCTCACTGCAGTGTGCTCGTTCTCCCGCCTTTCCTTCTGGCCGGTAAGAAGAAGCAATAACGCTTCTTGTAAGTTCCTAAAAATAGGGGAGGCCTTATATCACCAGGAGTGAAATGTTTGCCTCAATGTCTGTAATGAAAGTGCAACCCCATGCTTGCACAACGTCTGTCTTGTCAGTAGCCCTCTGTCATCCCGATGTTTAGGTCCAAGACAGGATCGTCATTGTCTGAGCAATGGGTATCTCTCCGAAGCTGGGTAGTTCTCCCCTGTCCCAAGTAGTGTGGGAGGAGACAGTCAGCACCTTCACAGACGCCTTCATCTCTGCAGCCTCGCCATCACTCCTCATCTCGCCCACAGCAAGCCCGATTCCAAAGTGCACAGGGTAGAGGCGTTCGAAAGTTGGCTTGTTCAACCAGGGGCATTGCCACTTCCCAGAGGGAGCCAGAAACACACCCACATCCTAAGACTCTTTTCAGTCTTGGCGTTGAGGGGGTTCCCACTCTGTCCCCTGACTACACACAAGTCAGTGTCTTTTTCCTTTCCACTCATTCTACCTACATGAAGAGCACGTTGATCTCCCCAGTTTTAACACAGGAACCATGATTTTCTTGGGTTTTGTGTATGGGCGGGGGAGAGAATGGGAGAGAGAGCAAGTACATCCCAATATGGAAGGGCTTGGGGCCGTGGTTCTCCACCAGGGGCAATTTTGCACCCAGGAGACATTTGAAAGTGTCTTGGGACACTTTGGATGGTCACAGCTTACGCGAGGCTAAAAGTCCTTCCATCACAGGACAGGCCCACAGCAAAGAAGCATCCAACCCCACCCAGCAGTCGTGCTGAGGCTGAGAAAGCCTGGTTTAGGCTCACAGATATCGCCCTCCAGCAAGCCGGTTGGAACATTGATTGTCCTCAAATGGGCCACACTGCAGAGGCTGTGGATAGATAATGCATCCTCTCCCAAGTCAGTACTGACCGCCGTTTTTCTTCTTTTAGACGCTTCCATTTTAAACATAATTTAGCTGTCTCTTTTTTTTCCCTCTGCTCTGCTGAGAAGAGAAAGGATTGGAAAGGGGGAGGGGAAGGTGACAGAAAAGGAGGATTAGAGGCCTGACCTCTTTCTCCTGGAGAAGCTGGGCACATTCCTCTCTCACACGTGCTTTGTGACCCAGCAGGGTACAACTAAAAGCACAATAATTTGCTTGTTATTCAAGTCAGGCATTAGTCCGGGTAATGGCGTGCTTGGTGTAGACATGGATTTCCTTGTTCGGAGCTAAGCACAGGACTAGTTGAATTCTCCATGGAGAAATCTTGATTTGTTCAGGTCTTTCATGTTTTCTACAGAGAAGGGATTATGTCTTCCTAAAGAGGGGCGTTGCTTAAAAAGCTACAAAGTGTAAGAAAAGGATTTAGGGCAGAGGGGCCTGTGGTTACGTAGCTCAGGGGTACAGGGAATTTCAGAGCCAAGGATTATTTAAAGCCATAGAGTTAAAAAAATAATTGCTTTAGGGACTTCCCTGGTGGTGCAGTGGTTAAGAATCTTCCTGCCAGTGCAGGGAACACGGGTTCGAGCCCTGGTCCGGGAAGATCCCACATTCCGTGGAGCAACTAAGCCCCTGAGGATAGGTGCCAACTGGCACTCACCAGCCCGAGAGGTTTGTCTGCTCAGCCGCGGGGGCGGGCGGGGCTGCAAGCTGAGGATCGGGCTTTAGTCGGAGCGCAGGGAGAGGACTAGGGTTGGTGGCGTGAACATAGCGTGAAGGGGTTAGTGCACCACGGCTAGCGGGGGGGTGGGGTGGGGTGGGGTGGGGGGTTGGGGTGGGGGGGTGGGGTGGGGTGGGTGTAGTCCGGGAAAAGATCTGGAGCTCCCGAAGAGGCAAGAGACTTTTACTTCCCTCTTTGTTTCCTGCTGGGCGAGGAGAGGGGATTGAGAGCGCTGCTTAAAGGAGCTCCAGAGACGGGCGCGAGTCGTGGCTAAAAGCGCGGACCCCAGAGACGGGCATGAGACGCTAAGGCTGCTGCTGCCGCCGCCACCAAGAAGCCTGTGTGCGAGCACAGGTCACTATCCACACCCCGCCTCCGCGGAGCCTGTGCAGCCCGCCACTGCCAGGTTCCCGGGATCCAGGGACAACTTCCCCGGGAGAACGCATGGTGAGCCTCAGGCTGGTGCAAAGTCACGCCAGCCGCTCGCGCTGCAGGCTCGCCCCGCACTCCGTGCCCCTCCCTCCCCCCGGCCTGAGTGAGCCAGAGCCCCCGAATCAGTGGCTCCTTTAACCCCGTCTTGTCTGAGTGAAAAACAGACGCCCTCCAGCGACCTACACGCAGAGGCGTGGCCAAATCCAAACCTGAGCCCCTGGGAGCTGTGAAAACAAAGAAGAGAAAGGGAAATCTCTCCCAGCAGCCTCAGAAGCAGCGGATTAAAGCTCCACAATCAACTTGATGTACCCTGCATCTGTGGAATACGTGAATAGACAACGAATCATCCCAAATTGAGGAGGTGGACTTTGAGAGCAAGATTTATCATTTTTTCCCCTTTACCTCTTTTTCTGAGCGTGTATGTGTATGCTTCTCTGTGAGATTTTGCCTGTATAGCTTTGCTTCCACCATTTGCCCTAGGGTTCTATCCGTCTGTTTTTTTAAAAAAAATTTTTCTTAATAATTATTTTTATTTTAATAACTTTATTTTATATTACTTTATCTTCTTTCTTTCTTTCTTTCTTTCTTTCTTTCTTTCTTTCCTTCCTTCTTTCCTTCCCTCATTTAGACAAAGAATCATCCCAAATTGAGGAAGTGGACTTTGAGAGCAAGATTTATCATTTTTTCCCCTATTCCTCTTTTTGTGAGTTTCTAAGTGTATGTTTCTGTATGAGATTTTGTCTGTATAGCTTTGCTTCCACGATTTATCCAAAGGTTCTATCCGTTCGTTTTTTTCTTAATTTTTTTATAATAAGTATTTTTTAATTTAATAACTTTATTTTACTTTATCTTCTTTCTTTCTTTCCTTTTTCTTCCTTCCCTCCTCCCTTCCTTCCTTCCTTCCTCCCACCGTCCCTCCCTCCCTCCGTCCTTTCTTTCTTTCTTTCCTTCTTTTCTTCTTTCTTTCTTCCTTCCTTAAATTAAATTCAATATAGATATTTAAATTTAAGGTAAAATTAAATTATAATTTGAAATTATATGTGGAGTTTTATTTCCTAAAGAATATTTTGGAAATTTCAACTCCTATTTTAACTTATATTTTCAGAGAAGGTATTTGGTCCAAATGAAGAATATCTTCAATTATAGTTCTTCTATTGCAAGCAAAAAAGGATTTATACTTCTTTTCATGAAATACGGTTGTTTGACAACAGAAGGATAAATATTTTATATTTTTAGAAACAACAGTCAGGCTACTGATATTCTTAATGAGTTTTAATAAATCTGAATGCTTCTTATCATCTACTCTTTAGCTGGTACCTGAGGAGTTGTATACCTCCGGGAAGATATGTGCTCCAGACCCGTAAATATGCAGTTCACAGAGCCCACCACCAGAGGACAATAATGAAGTAAAATCTTGAAACCAAGTAGTGAAAATAGTGGGAGTTTAAATAAAAGCAACATTTCACAGTATGCTTTTCTGACCAATCTTATATCTAATAACCTAATGGATTATATGTACACGGATTCTGAAAAGTCAGCAGCACACTTCACTGGTCAATTTCTATGATAAGGGGAACGGAATTTGAGTGTAGAAAAACAGTATACTTACATCTTAAAATTCCACCCCTACAGAATCTACTCACTATTGAAAACTGGTAAGAATAATAGCTTTCTGTGTCTCAGTGACCAGATAACATTTTCAAGAGTAGAATTTATCTTCCTATGATGCTCAAAAACACAGGAAAAATGCATATCTAGGACAATGGATAAACTCTATATGACATGAGAAAATATTCAAATGGAAAAAGTATAAGATCTACAAGGCACAGTTTTATATGCATTAGTGTGGATATATACATAAAGAAGCTCTAAGAAACATAGAAATCACTTCCAGGAAGCAATTTTAGGTAGAAGAGAATTAACATGGATGAGGAAGAAAAGAGAGTTGGTTTTAAAATAGTTTCATTTACTTTTTGTTTGTTTATTTATTTGTTTTATTTATTTGGTCTTTGGAATATAAGAAAACAGTGGCTTTCAGATCAGTATCCCAGTGGAACAAAGGGACCGAGGTCTATCCTGGAGCCCAGCCATTGTTTGACTATCTTGTAATAATACTGGTGAAATACAACCAAATCATTTGAACTATAAGCATCCTCTCTGACAATAAATTTAAGACACCAACATATATTAAAGAAAGTAAAGAGAGAATACTGTTTTCTTTAGAGAGAAAATACAGATCCTGGACCAAATCAATAATGTCAGCAAACCTCATGGGTATAAAATATTCTGCTGCCTATCATTTAGAACATGCCTCTAGAAGAGGGAAACTGGGCGATAATTTCCCCAGATTTTATATTTAATTCAAATATTTTAGATAAGAGGCATCTCTAGTAAAACACTGTATTATTGATTCTTTCCAATATGATAGCTCAGAGGAGTTCCTCTTTCCTTCTCAAATACATATGGGGAAATGGAGGTGGGTGTGGGTTATAGGAAGTATCTAAATAGAGCATAATAATCAACAGTTTGTTTTTTAAAAATAGAAATTTCTATTCAAATTGTTTCCAGAGACAGAAACACACAGAGACAATTCCATGTGACAACAGTGAAAGAGACCAGATGCAGCTGCAAATCAAAAAACTGCCAACACCAGTGATTGATGGCCACCACCAGAATCTGGTTAAGACAAAGAAGGATCCTCCCCTTGAGGCGTCAGAAAGAACATGACCCTCTCAACACTTTGAGTTTGAACTTCTGGCCTCTAGAGCTGTGATAAAATAAATTTCTGTTCTTTTAAGCTAACAAGTTTGTGGTATCTTGTTATGGTAGCCCTAGAGATGACAGTATTTGATTCCTGAGCTGGCAACTGTATTTTGACTATGTAATGACTATTCCAAGATAATCAACAGACACAAAGATAAAGGCAAAACTGAGACTAAGCCCAGTTCTTTTTATTCCCAGAATAATAAATGATTTTTTAATTAATTTAGATCTCTTTGTCTAACCCCTCTGCTTTTCAGAAGAGTATGTGGGACCAATCAAGTATTCATATGTTATACTTTCATTTTAATTCATCTCAAATTATTTCTAATTCCCCTTATGAGTTCTTACTTGACCCATGAATTATTTAGGAATATATTCTTTAATTTCCATTTGTGATTTTCAACAAATTTCTTTCTGTTAACGATTTCTTATTGCATTCTGTTGTCATCTGAGAGCACTCTCTGTATTGTTTATGCCCTTTAAAATGTACTGAAATTTGTTTTATGGCCTAGCATATAGTATATCCATGTGCATTTGTAAAGAATGTATATTCTGATGCTGTTGGGTGGAATGTTTTATAGATGGCTGTTACGTCTACTTGATTGATAATGCTGTTCAAGGTTTTTATTTTCTTGTTGATTTTCTGTCTGTTCTGCTATTGAAAGAAGGGTATTAAAGTATCCAACTATTATTGTAAAACTGTCTGTTTCTCTTTTCTGTTGTGCCGATTTTGCTTCATTGTATTTTGAAGTCCTGTTGTTAGGTGCATATAAGTTTATAATTATTATGCATTCTAGATGGAATAATCATTGTATCATGTTAAAATGTCTTTGTCGCTAGTAAAAATTTTCGTCTTAAAATGTAATTTTTTTCTGATATTTTCTTAGCCACTCCAGTTTTGTTGTTGTTGTTTTGTTTTGTTTTTACTGTTATGGTATATCTATTCCAACCCTTTTACCCTTCAGCTATATATTTTCTTTTTTTTTTTTTGGTAACATCTTTATTGGGGTATAATTGCTTTACAAAGGTGTGTTAGTTTCCGCTTTATAACAAAGTGAATCAGTTACACACACACATATGTTCCCATATCTCTTCCCGCTTGCGTCTCCCTCTCTCCCACCCTCCCTATCCCACCCCTCTAGGCGGTCACAAAGCACCGAGCTGATATCCCTGTGCTATGCGGCTGCTTCCCACTAGCTATCTACCTTACATTTGTTAGTGTATATATGTCTATGCCTCTCTCCCGCTTTGTCACAGATCACCCTTCCCCCTCCCCATATCCTCAAGTCCGTTCACCAGTAGGTCTGTGTCTTTATTCCTGTCTTACCCCTAGGTTCTTCATGACATTTCTTTTTCTTAAATTCCATATATATGTGTTAGCATACGGTATTTGTCTTTCTCTTTCTGACTTACTTCACTCTGTATGACAGGCTCTAGGTCTATCCACCTCATTACAAATAGCTCAATTTCGTTTCTTTTTATGGCTGAGTAATATTCCATTGTATATATGTGCCACATCTTCTTTATCCATTCATCCGATGATGGGCACTTAGGTTGTTTCCATCTTCGGCCTATTGAAAATAGGCCTGCAATGAACATTTTGGTACATGATTCTTTTTGAATTTTGGTTTTCTCAGGGCATATGCCCAGTAGTGGGATTGCTGGGTCATATGGTAGTTCTATTTGTAGTTTTTTAAGGAAGCTCCATAGTGTTCTCCATAGTGGCTGAACCAATTCACATTCCCACCAGCAGTGCAAGAGTGTTCCCTTTTCTCCACACCCTCTCCAGCATTTATTGTTTCTAGATTTTTGATGATGGCCATTCTGACTGGTGTGAGATGATATCTCATTGTCGTTTTGATTTGCATTTCTCTAATGATTAATGATGTTGAGCATTCTTTCATGTGTTTGTTGGCAGTCTGTATATTTTCTTTGGAGAAATGTCTATTTAGATCTTCTGCCCATTTTTGGATTGGCTTGTTTTCTTTTTTTGTTATTGAGCTGCATGAGCTGCTTGTAAATTTTGGAAATTAATCCTTTGTCAGTTGCTTCATTTGCAAATATTTTCTCGCATTCTGAGGGTTGTCTTTTGGTCTTGTTTATGGTTTCCTTTGCTGTGCAAAAGCTTTGAAGTTTCATTAGGTCCCATTTGTTTATTTTTATTTCCATTTCTCTAGGAGGTGGGTCAAAAAGGATCTTGCTGTGATTTATGTCATAGAGTGTTCTGCCTATGTTTTCCTCTAAGAGTTTCATAGTTTCTGGGCTTACACGTAGGTCTTTAATCCATTTTGAGCTTATTTTTGTGTATGGTGTTAGGGAGTGATCTAATCTCATACTTTTACATGTACCTGTCCAGTTTTCCCAGCACCACTTACTGAAGAGGCTGTCCTTTCTCCACTGTACATTCCTGCCTCCTTTATCAAAGATAAGGTGACCATATGTGCGTGGGTTTATCTCTGGGCTTTCTATCCTGTTCCATTCATCTATCTTTCTGTTTTTGTGCCAGTACCATACTGTCTTGATTACTGTAGCTGTGTAGTATAGTCTGAAATCAGGGAGCCTGATTCCTCCAGCTCCGTGTTTCATTCTCAAGATTGCTTTGGGTATTCAGGGTCTTTTGTGTTTCCATACAAATTGTGAAATGTTTTGTTCTAGTTCTGTGAAAAATGCCAGTGGTAGTTTGATAGGGATTGCATTGAATCAGTAGATTGCTTTGGGTAGTAGAATCATTTTCACAATGTTGATTTTTCCAATCCAAGAACATGGTATATCTCTCCATCTATTTGTATCATCTCTAATTTCTTTCATCAGTGTCTTATAATTTTATGCATACAGGTCTTTTGTTTCTTTAGGTAGGTTTATTCCTAGATATTTTATTCTTTTTGTTGTAATGGTCAATGGGAGTGTTTTCTTGATTTCACTTTCAGATGTTTCTTCATTAGTGTATAGGAATGCCAGAGATTTCTGTGCATTAATTTTGTATCCTGCAACTTTACCAAATTCATTGATTAGTTCTAGTAGTTTTCTGGCAGCATCTTTAGGATTCTCTATGTATAGTATCATGTCCTCTGCAAACAGTGACAGCTTTACTTCTTCTTTTCCGATTTGGATTCCTTTTATTTCCTTTTCTTCTCTGATTGCTGTGGCTAAAACTTCCAAAACTATATTGAGTAAGAGTGGTGACAGTGCGCAACCTTGTCTTGTTCCTTATCTTAGTGGAAACGGTTTCAATTTTTCACCATTGAGGATGATGTTGGCTGTGGGTTTGTCATATATGGCCTTTATTATGTTGAGGCAAGTTCCCTCTATGCCTACTTTCTGCAGGGTTTTTATCATAAATGGGTGTTGAATTTTGTCAAAAGCTTTCTCTGCATGTATTGAAATGATCATATGGTTTATCTCCTTCAATTTTTTATTATGGTTTATCACATTGATAGATTTGTGTATATTGAAGAATCCTTGCATTCCTGGAATAAACCCCACTTGATCATGGTGTATGATCCTTTGAATGTGCTGTCGGATTGTGTTTGCTAGTATTTTGTTGAGGATTTGTGCATCTATGATCATCAGTGATATTGGCCTGTAGTTTTCTTTCTTTGTGACATCCTTGTCTGGTATTGGAATCAAGGTGATGGTGGCCTCGTAGAATGAATTTGGGAGTGTTCCTCCCTCTGCTATATTTTGGAAGAGTTTGAGAAGGATAGGTGTTAGCTCTTCTCTAAATGTTTGATAGAATTCGCCTGTGAAGCCATCTGGTCCTGGGCTTTGGTTTGTTGGAAGATTGTTAATCACAGTTTCAATTTCAGTGCTTGTGATTGGTCTGTTCATATTTTCTATTTCTTCCTGATTCACTCTTGGCAGGTTGTGCATTTCTAAGAATTTGTCCATGTCTTCCAGGTTGTCCATTTTATTGGCATAGAGTTGCTTGTAGGAATCTCTCATGATCTTTTGTATTGCTGCAGTGTCAGTTGTTACTTCTCCTTTTTCATTTCTAATTCTATTGATTTGAGTCTTCTCCCTTTTTTTCTTGATGAGTCTAGCTAATGGTTTATCAATTTTGTTTATCGTCTCAAAGGACCAGCTTTTAGTTTTATTGATCTTTGCTATCATTTCCTTCATTTCTTTATCATTTATTTCTGATCTGATCTTTATGATTTCTGTCCTTCTGCTAACTTTGGGGTATTTTTTGTCCTTCTTTCTCTAATTGCATTAGGTGCAAGGTTAGGTTGTTTATTCGAGATGTTTCCTGTTTCTTAAGGTAGGATTGTATTGCTATAAACTTCCCTCTCCCTCTTAAAACTGCTTTTGCTGCATCCCATAGGTTTTAGATCACAGTGTCTCCATTGTCATTTGTTTCCGGTATTTTTTGATTTCCTCTTTGATTTCTTCAGTGATCACTTCGTTATTAATTAGTGTATTGTTTAGCCTCCATGTGCTTGTATTTTCTACAGATCTTTTCCTGTAATTGATATCTATTCTCGTAGCGTTGTGGTCGGAAAAGATACTTGACACAATTTCAATTTCCTTAAATTTACCTAGGCTTGATTTGTGACCCAAGATATGATCTATCCTGGAGAACGTTCCATGAGCACTTGAGAAAAATGTGTATTCTGTTGTTTTGGATGGAATGTCCTATAAATATCAATTCAGTCCATCTTGTTTAATGTATCATTTAAAGCTTGTGTTTCCTTATTTATTTTCATTTTGGATGATCTGTCCATTAGTGAAACTGGGGTGTTGAAGTCCCCTACTATCAATGTGTTACTGTCGATTTCCCCTTTTATGGCTGTTAGTATTTGCCTTATGTATTGAGGTGCTCCTATGTTGGGTGCATAAATATTTACAATTGTTGTATCTTCTTCTTGGATCGATCCCTTGATCATTATGTAGTGTCCTTCTTTGTCTCTTCTAATAGTCTTTATTTTAAAGTCTATTTTGTCTGATATGACAATTGCTACTCCAGCTTTTTTTGGATTTCCATTTGCATGGAATATCTTTTTTCATCCGTTCACTTTCAGTCTGTGTGAGTCTCTAGGTCTGAAGCGGGTCTCTTGTAGACAGCATATATATGGGTCTTATTTTTGTATCCATTCATCCAGTCTGTGTCTTTTGGTTGGAGGATTTAATCCGTTTACATTTAAGGTAGTTATCGATATGTATGTTCCTATTCCCATTTACTTGTTTTGCGTTGGGTATTATAGGTGTTTTCCTTCTCTTGTGTTTCTTGTCTAGAGAAGTTCCTGTAGCATTTGCTGTAAAGCTGGTTTGGTAGTGCTGAACTCTCTCAGCTTTTGCTTGTCTGTAAATGTTTTCATTTCTCCATCAAACCTGAATGAAATCCTTGCAGGGTAGAGTAATCTTGGTTGCAGGTTTTTTTCCTTCATCACTTTAAATATGTCCTGCCAGTCCCTTCTGGCTTGCAAAGTTTCTGCTGAAAGATCAGCTGTTAACCTTATTGGGATCCCCTTGTATGTTATTTTTGCTTTTCCCTTGCTGCTTTCAATAATTTTTCTTTATATTTAATTTTTGGCAGTTTGATTAATACGTGTCTTGGCGTATTTCTCCTTGGATTTATCCTGTATGAGACTCTCTGTGCTTCCTAGAGTTGATTAACTATTTCCTTTCCCACATTAGGGAAGTTTTCAACTATAATCTCTTCAAATACTTTCTCAGTCCCTTTCTTTTTCTCTTCTACTTCTGGAACCCCTATAATTTGAATGTTAGTGAATTTAATGTTGTCCCAGAGGTCTCTGAGACTGTCCTAAGTTATTTTCATTGTTTTTTCTTTATTCTGCTCTGTAGTAGTTATTTCCACTACTTTATCTTCCAGGTCACTTATCCATTCTTCTGCCTCAGTTATTCTGCTATTCATCCATTCTAGTGTTTTTTGTTTTGTTTTTTTTTTTTTTGCAGTACGTGGGCCTCTCACTGTTGTGACCTCTCCCATTGTGGAGCACAGGCACCGAATGCGCAGGCTCAGTGGCCATGCCTCACAGGACCAGCCACTCCACGGCATGTGGGATCTACCCAGACCGGGGCACGAACCCGTGTCCCCTGCATCAGCAGGAGGACTCTCAGCCACTGCGCCAACAGGGAAGTCCCATTTTTTCCTTTTGTGTTCAACCGCAGTTGTCTTTTTCACTTTTAAAAGTTGCCAAAGGGCTTCCGGGAATATGGTGGAATGGTAAGATGGGGAGATCACCTTCCTCCCCACAGATACACCAGAAATACATCTACACGTGGAACAACTCCTACAGAACACCTACTGAACGCTGGCAGAAGACCTCAGACCTCCCAAAAGGCAAGAAACCCCCCACGTACCTGGGTAGGGCACAAGAAAAAAGAATAAACAGAGACAAAAGGATAGGAACGGGACCTGCACCAGTGGGAGGGAGCTGTGAAGGAGGAGAGGTTTCCACACACTAGGAAGCCCCTTCGAGGGCAGAGACTGTGGGCGGTGGAGGGGGAAACCTTCGGAGCCACGGAGGAGAGCACAGCAACAGGGGTGCGCGGGGCAAAGTGGAGAGATTCCCGCACAGATCGGTGCCGACTGGCACTAACCAGCCCGAGAGGTTTGTCTTCTCCCCCACCGGGGTGGGTGGGGCTGGGAGCTGAGGCTCGGGCTTTGGTCGGAGCGCAGGAAGAGGACTGGGTTTGGCTGCGTGAACACAGCCTGCAAGGATTTAGTGCGCCACGGCTGGCCTGGAGGGAGTCTGGGGAAAAGTCTGGAGCTGCCGAAGAGGCAAGAGATTTTTTTCTTCCCTCTTTGTTTCCTGGTGCGAGGATTAAGAGTGCTGCTTAAAGGAGCTCCAGAGACGGGCGCGAACCGCGGATGAAAGCGCAGAACCCAGAGACGGGCATGAGACGCTAAGGCTGTTGCTGCCGCCACCAAGAAGCCTGTGTGTGAGCACAGGTCACTATCCACACCCCTCTTCCAGGGAGCCTGTGCAGCCCGCCACTGCCAGGTTCCCGGGATCCAGGGACAACTTCCCGGGAGAACGCACGGCGCGCCTCAGGCTGGTGCAACGTCACGTCGGCCTGTGGCGCCACAGGCTCGCCCTGCCCTCAGTGCCCCTCCCTCCCCCCGGCCTGAGAGAGCCAGAGCCCCCGAATCAGCTCCTCCTTTAACCCCGTCCTGTCTGAGCGAAGAACAGATGCCCTCCGGCGACCTACATGTAGAGGCGGGGCCAAATCCAAACCTGAGCCCCTGGGAGCTGTGAGAACAAAGAAGAGAAAGGGATATCTCTCCCAGCAGCCTCAGAAGCAGCGGATTAAAGCTCCACAATCAACTTGATGTACCCTGCATCTGTGGAATACATGAATAGAAAACGAATCATTCCAAATTGAGGAGGTGGACTTTGAGAGCAAGATTTATCATTTTTCCCCTTTACCTCTTTTTCTGAGTGTGTATGTGTATGCTTCTCTGTGAGATTTTGCCTGTATAGCTTTGCTTCCACCATTTGTCCTAGGGTTCTATCCGTCTGTTTTTTTTTTTAAATTTTATTCTTAATAATTACTTTTTATTTTAATAACTTTATTTTATTTTACTTTATCTTCATTCTTTGTTTCCTTCCTTCCCTCCTTTAGACAACCAATCATCCCAAATTCAGGAGGTGGACTTTGAGAGCATGATTTATGATTTTTTCCACTTTTCCTCTTTTTGTGAGTGTGTATGTGTATGCTTCTGTGTGAGATTTTGTCTGTATAGCTTTGCTTCCACCATTTCTCCTAGGGTTCTATCCGTCCGTTTTTTTCTCTCTTAATAATTTTTTTTATTTTAATAACTTTATTATATTTTATCTTATTTTATTTCATTTTTATCTTCTTTCTTTTTTCTTCCTTTCTTCCTTCCTTCCTCCCTCCCTCCCTCCTTTTTTTGTACTGCTACTAATTCTTTCTTTCTAATTTTTCTCCCTTTTCTTGTGAGCCGTGAGGATGAAAGGCTCTTGGTGCTGCAGCCAGGAGTCAGTGCTGTGCCTCTGAGGTGGGAGAGCCAACTTCAGGACACTGGTCCACAAGAGACCTCCCAGCTCCACATAATATCACATGGCAAAAATCTCCCAGAGATCTCCATCTGAACACCAGCACCCAGCTTCACTCAATGACTACCAAGCTACAGTGCTGGACATTCTATGCCAAACAACTAGCAAGACACGAACACAACCCCACCCATTAGCACAGAGGCTGCCTCAAATAATAATGAGTCCACAGACACCCCAAAACACACCACCAGACGTGGACCTGCCCACCAGAAAGACAAGATCCAGCCTCATCCACCAGAACACAGGCACTAGTCCCCATACAACCATACAACTAAGCAATTCCACTCAGGTAGTTACCTGAGAGAAATGAAAACATATATGTTCACACACAGACTTGCACATGAACAGTCATAGCAGCATGATTCATAATAGCCAATGAGTAGAAACAATCATAATTACCACTATTACTACAATAATATATGGACCTGTTGCTTAATGGAGAGGCCAGGGCTCTAGATATAAAACTGAGCATCACTAACATATACATGGTATAAAAGCCATGATCTGGTCTGGATCATCTAGGGGGAAAGTACAGATGGCAAACAGTAAAGGACCCATATTAGAGCTCTGAGGCATTCCAACAGTTAGAAATTGAGCAGAGGAAGAAAAAAAGAGGTAGAGGAAGAGAGGATAATAGGGAGTATGGTCTCTTGTGTCTTGGAAGGTATCAGAGGGAACGTTTCAAGGAGGGAAGAGTCAGCCATATCTAATCTGCTGAGAGGCCAAGTAAGATAAGCAGTATTTTCCAAAATTGCCATCCTTGGTAACTTGAACAAATGCAGCTTTAGTGGAGATATGAAAACAGAAGACTGATGGAAGTTTGTTAAAAATTGAATTAGAGGTAAAGAAGTAGAGACAATAAGTATGGACAATTCCTACAAGGTGTTTAGATCTAAATGGGAGTAGAAAAATGAGGTGGTAGCTGAAGGACGATATGGGGTCAAGAATTTTTTTCCTATATAAAGACAGGATATAATAATAGCATAGATCTGTATGACAGATGAACGATCCAGTAGACAGGCAGAGATTGGCAATGCAAGAGCAGAGAGAGAATATAAAGAACAGAATGCTGGAGAGAGTAAGGGAATGGCATCCAGAGCACAAGTAATACTGTTTACAATTGTATAAGAACACTTTTTTCCCACTGTAAAAGAGATAAAGCAGGAAAGACAGGTCAAGTACAACTAAGTTTATAGATCTGGTAGTGGAACTACAAGGGAGTTCTCTCTCATGGTTTCTACTTTCTCAATGCTCAAAAGAAATACAGAACATAGGGTGTAGGAGGTTTAAGAAGGGAAGATAAGGTACAATATGCATTACCCCTGTCTTGTCTTCCTAAGTTCAGAATCTATTAAGAAAAGCCACACAATAATGAGAGATGATGATCAAAACATCACCTTTGTTACTGATAAAGCTAATTGGAATCTGTCCCTTTTTAGATCTGTAGCATATGGGCTTAGTAACACTTTGTCCCTTCAGTTGACAGTTTTACTCACTCAGCTACAGGCCTCACCTGCTTCCATATGGGGAAGCATAAAATGTGTGCATCCTTTAGACAAGCTTACTTCTAAAAGGAGGAGAAAACTGAGAAGGGACTAGATAAGTACGCTTGCTTTTTCTCTAAAACTAACAAATGAGGAGGAGGAGTGCTGAGGGGCAGATAGGACTAGAAATGTTCCTCCCATGCTTTCCTTCTTAGGGATTGAAATGGAATTTCATCTTCACTTTGGAAACATGAAGTATGGGACTTACGCATCTCCTACAGTAGTACAAGATGATCATCTAAGTCTGTAATTCGCAAACTTTTGGGTCTCAGAACTCTTCAAAATTATTAAGAGCTTTTGTATATGTTGGTCGTATCTATTGATATTTACTACATTAGATTAAAACAGAAAATTTTAACACATCAGAGTATATGAAAACACATTCCATTATCCGTTGGAGCAATATCATCATACTTAATTTAGTCTCTGGAAAGATTTTCCCAGAGGATGAGAGTAAAAAGGGAAAATAATACCTTAATATTTATTATTTTGAAAAGTTTTGATTTTGTGAACCACTTAGAAAAGTCTCAGGAACCAACCCCACCTCCAGAGGTCCCTGCACCACAACTTAAGAACAGGTGATATATGAGAATGGAATAGTAGATGTATTTGAGAAACATAACAGAATTGCTAAGTAGAGTTTAGTGCCTAGTTTTAGCCATTAATTTAAAGAGAAACCAATGAATTCCATTTCTGGCCAAGATGAAGAAACAAGGACCAATTCACCCTCCTGCCTTAAGCAACCATTAGCCAGACAAAATGCATGAAACAGTGGTTTTCAAGACACTAGATATCAGGCAACAAAGGACAGTGATCTCTAAGTGATAGGAAACAACTGAGGTCAGCCTTATGACAGCCTGACTACCCAAGCTAACTGCCTTGGGAGAGTTTCCAGCTATACTACAGGGTAGAGAAGTAAGGCGGGGCCGAGAGGAAGCTCAGAGTTGAAGAGACAGGGCTGGGAGTTAGGGTAGACGGAGGCAGATAGAGTTTATAGGACAGAGCACCAAAGAGGAGAAGTACACAGAGAACTCCAGAGATCCGCAGAGCACTCCTCTCAAATATTCAGCAGCACTGATCAATGCAGGATGTAGAAGTAAGTAAGCCAAAAGCCATTGTTCTGCAATGAACAATAGGGAAAAACCAGGAAGTTTGTAGAGAAGTACTGCCTAATGGCATGATCTTCAGAAGAGCTAGAGTCTTTAGGGAATGGAGAAGAAATTATAGTTTGGAAGTGGCACTGGGGACAAAGGAGATATGTATTGGGATGGCCAAAAAGTTCGTACAGGTTTTTGTAAGATCTTATAGAAGAAGCCAAACAAACTTTTTGGCCAAGCCAATACATACACACATATATGTACATATATATACACATACATACACACACACACACACACACACACACACACCCTATTACATGGTTCTGGGAGATAAGAGATAAGATGTTAATCCATTATTATAGCAACTTTTGATTTTTTTAAAATACAATGCTGATGAGCACTAGACATAAGTTTTGAATGGAAAATATATTTGGTTTTCTTTTTTTAGTTGGAAAGATGATTCCCAGTCTACAGCTTGTCTTTTCATTTTCTATAGCATCTTCTGAAGTGTAAAATTTTTCAATTTTTTTGAAGTTCAATTATCAAAGAATTTTTTTAATAGGTCTTGTTTCTGATGTCATATATAAGAGCTCTTTGCTTAACCCAAGATCATGAAGATTTTCTTCTATGTTTACATTTAGGTGATGATTCATTCTACTTCTGAAATAAATCTTAATTCTATCTGATTTTTCGATCTCCAGGATTGGTCTGGAAATTCTACTCTTGCCCTTCTCCAATCAATTTTATACATAGCAGTGAGTGATATCTCCTAAACTTAAATTTAATCATGTTATTTCCCTGAAAAACTCACTTTAATGGCTTTCCATTGTACTTGGAATAAATTTCTAACCTTTTTATGATAATAGTCAACAGCCTCTCCTTACCACTTCAATCTCATCTCATAAAATAAAAACAACTTTGAATTAGAAAAAAAAAAACTTTGAGCTTGTCAGCTAACTTTCGTAGTTGTTCAAGGAATATTTTATTTACAGCGTATTTGTTATTTTTGTAATTCAAAAGGCCCAGATTAAAACTGTACACTAACTTAAGAAAGACGGTCTTTCATCTGGATTTTGTGCCCATCCACTTTCTATTAGAGAGATCATAAGTGCTCAATGAGGTATATCAAATGGCAAACTTTCTTCATTAGTGTCAGGTCGATGTCCTTGTGACACACTATACATAATCTGCAAAGGATTGGTGACTTCTGTCAAAACAAATATATTTCATTCATTAGAAATATATTATGATTTAATATATTAAATACATTCTAAAGCCAACCAAATGAACATGAGGGAATCTTAAAATCTTAGGAATAATTCATTACTTCCCTTTCTGTCAAAGGAATGTTTAGATCCCAGCTATTGCCAGACTTGCTGCCTCTCGTGGGAGGAGTTTATATCTTCACCTCTTTAATTCTGGGCTTGGCCATGTGATTTGATTTGGCCAATGGAGTATGAAGAGAGCAGAGTAAAACAGAGCTCAGCAGAGCTCAGCAGAACCTAGCAGAGCCAAGAAGGGCCATAGCAACTAATAACCCAACGTGAATGAAAAATAAATATTTAGTTTGTAAACTACTGAGATTCTGAGGTTGTTACACAGCAAACTGACCTAAATGAACCTCAAAATAAAGAAAGAGACAATATTATCAGAAAATTTTAAAAGTATTCTTCAGTATTTGCTGGTCTTTAGAAGAAGCACTACTGAAATTTTCATACAAACGATTTTATAGCTGGAATGAATCTTAGAAATAAGAATTCAAAATTCTTATTTTGCAGATAAAAAAAATGAGGACTTAAGAGATTTAGTGGCTTATAATAGAGTTAATTACTATCAGAACAAGAAGAATCTACACATTTTTCTGATCCTTAATCCAGTACTTTCCATCATACAGTGGATTCACAATGACAAATTGTTGTTTTTCTAGTGTGTTTTCCACAAAATGACTGTTAGGCAGATTTAAAATAAGTGATCTTTATTCAGATAGTTCTGAGTATGACTTACCAATACGATGTCACCTAGAATAAGGAAGTCAAAGTACACTTACCTTCAAAAGGCTGTTTTCTAGATAAGACTTCCCATGTGATAACTGCATAGCTCTTTAAGATAGAAATATACATATAGTACTTTATAAACTATTCATAATAAACTAAAATGGTACTGATTTTAAAAGCTGACTGTGAGATACCATTTTTAAAAGTAATCATGTAGTGAAATGCTGCTTAAAGAATCACTATATAGAACCAAGATGATGAATATTCATATACAGTTTTGTTTTGAAAGGGAATTAATTCAATTTGAAAAATTAGGAAATTACTGTAATAAGAACTTGAAGTTATAGGCAAGGATAACTTGTGGATGATTCTTTAACACCTAGATAAGCTATGCCCTTTAATTACATGATTCTATTATTCACACAAAATAAAGAGCAATAAAAAAGGCTGTCTCATGTAGCCCTATTCTATTGACTCTTTTTCTGGTGTAAGTACTGTCTCTTTTGGTAGTGTTAAATGTTAACTGCACTGTTTCCCTCCTCCTATCAAGGTCACATATGATAAAAACCCTTGAATATTATAAATTGATAGGACAACAAGATATGCTTTAATAATTTTTAAGGATGTAAAAGTAGCTTAAGGCGAGGCATCAGGACTTCCCTGGTGGCACAGTGGTTAAGACTCCATGCTCCCAATGCAGGGGGTACGAGTTTGATCCCTGGTCAGAGAACCAGATCCCACATGCATTCTGCAACTGAGGAGCCTGCATGCTGCAACCCAGGAGCCCACGTGCCGCAACTAAGGAGCCCACCGCCGCAACCAAATAAATAAGTAAATAAATATTAAAAAAAAAAAGTAAGGCATCTTTATTTTCACATTTTTAATTTTTAATTTTTTTTTTTTGGCTGCACCACACAGCTTGTGGGATCTCAGTTCCCTGACCAGGGACTGAACCTGGGCCACGGCAGTGAAAACCGGGATCCTAACCACTAGGCCACCAGGGAACTCCCAAAGCAAGGCATCTTTAATATGAAAAACATTAACCACTGTCTCTAATTTATTTTCACCACACTTATGAGAGAAGCATAAAAATCATACTTTTAAAATGTAGCTTCAAAATTCGGATTGATTAATCTTGTTTTTTAGACAAGGTTAACTCTGAGCAAAAGTAACATGCTGTACCTGTATATATCATGCTTGATAGTAGCCCTTGATTTTTGTCCAGGTTCGTAGTTTTCAGGTGGCATATAGATAATTGTCCCTCCTTCTGGTGCAGATTTACTACTTCGTGATTGTGAGAAGGACATCATGCGCCATTTTGATAAGCCAAGATCTGCAATCTGGAAGGGAAAAGAGTAATTGAATTTTTAAATTTTCTCTTTAAAAAAATTCAAGAATTGTTTTTGTTTATATTTATTATATGTAGACATGAGACCAGAGTAAATGCTATATGTATTAATATTTTATTTCTATAATAGTCTATTAGTTTCTTAACAAATTGGATTCCATAGTGCTGAACCCAACAACTCTAAAAGCAATATAAACTGACTTGAAGTTCAGCATAATATTATAAATTTTAAAAGAGACTAAGTTTTGAAAACTTAAACAGGAGTATTTTTGCCTTTTATTCTGAATGAGTATATACACTGCACTTTTTGTGACAAGTAGCTTTATATCATGTGCTTTCAAAATTTACCTATACCTCACAAAACTGCTAAACTAGTCACATCTAATACGATTGTCACTGGGTATTGTTTACAACTCAGGTTTATATGTTCTTATTTATAATGTGCTAAAAATAGTATCCTTAAAGTTTGAAATAAGTAAAATTCCAATATAGTATAACTCATTATTATATGATTTATGCCTACCACTAAAAGAATATCTGTTAACAATAGTATAATTAGCATATAAAACATATTTATGTCCATGACAAGGACTGCCTAAAGCATTATCACTGACAAACATTCTGTACTTTTGATATGTCCTTTACAGTTTTACTTCACTTGTAAATTTTGTGCAGATACTATCAATACATAATATCTTATAACTAAGTATCTAAAACGTTCCAATGTTTTTTTTTAAAAGGGAGACAAAAATGTAAGAACAGAAACAATATTTAGTGAACAAAAGAGTATAGGAAAACTCTGAAGACATTTAATTTAAATCACTTAGGTCTTCACAAGGCACAATTTAGGAGTCAACAGAGTGGAATGAGCTCTATCCAGCACACCATTTGTGGTTCAATCATTTAACTCTTAAAATGTTCACTAGCTTTAAGAGAAGAAATAAGTTATTTAGTGTTTAGATGAATTTGAGATTAAAAAAAATTATGGCCCCACTCCAAAAAGGGAGGGGGTAGCCTATATGAATCTTTCATACAGTATCATAATAAAAGGGTAAGTCTAAGAAAAATAATTAGAAGAGACCAAGAGGAAACATGGTGCCACTACATGAAGATAAGCTGGATTGATTTCTAAAGGCAATATAATATGTGTTCTGGAACATGGGTTCTAGAGCCTTGATTACTTAGATTTACATTCCACTTCTACCCCTTAATTAGCTGTGCAACCTTGGACAAGTTTTCTAATTTCTCTGTGCCTCAGATTACCCATCTTTAAACTGGGGATAATAACATAACACAGGGTTGTACTGAGGATATTAAACTAGTTATTCTAAGTGAAGCACTCAGAACAGTATCTGACACATAGTAAATGACCCCTGTGTGTTAGTATTATTAATGTCTTGTACATGGGAATAAGCCTCTAAAGATTGCTCTCATTCATACAATACTAATAAGCACAGTACATAGTTTCAGGGCCTTTAATACACTTTGAGGTGGTATTAAGACTCTGGGGAAGCGAATATCCTACTTACTTCTACTTGCCACTACAAACTCTTATTCCTCCCACTCAGTCTCTAAAAGCAAAAAAAGTACTCCAGCTGCACATCTGCTAGGATAATAAGCATTACTATGAGAAGCAAAGTTTACTTCTGTGCCACAGTGAGAAATGTTAAAAAAAAAAACAAAAACTGGGATGTGGTCCATCTTATACCTGACCCACAAATTGCAAACTACTGGGCTAAATACTGGTTTGAATACAGTGCTGGAGAAAATGTATTCTGAGCTTGCTTCCTTATGTGCTCCTTTCACTTCACCTAAGGTCTTCATCTATGTTCTTAAATCTCACGTAGAAAACTTAATCAGAATTCCCTTTATCAGCTAATTTACTTTGGCTTTCACATGGAACCATATTTGTCCCCCTTCTCTATTGCAAACACCATATACCAAGGACACGATTCATTAAATCTGGATCTTCCAGAGAAGAAAAAAAAGTGAAGAATATGATGAGAGGAATACAAGTTCCATGATTTCTTGAGGGTCCTGGTATCATTCAGCAATGAAGACAGAGGATAGGAACTTTTCTATTCTATACAAGATCTTAACATGCATTTCAAAGGTAAAGGTTCTTTTTAGCTAAAAAAGATGATAAAAGCAACAAGAATTTACTGTATTAGCACAGGAAACTATATTTAGTATCTCAAAATAACCTATAAAGGAAAATAATCTGAAAAATATATAAAACTGAATCACTTTGCTGTACACCTGAAACTAACATAATATTGTAAATCAACTATACTTCAATTTAAAAAAAGATTAAAAAACTAGAGGAAATTAAAACACACTATTCATAAAAATCATCCATAATCTTATTACCCTACCAGAATAGCTATTTTCATTTATATAATACTATCCATGTCTGTAAATTTATAAAGTTATCAGTAAGAAGCTATGAGGAATAACTTTAAGTATTCTTAGAAGTTCCACACATGATGGACAGAATAGCTGAGAAATCAAACATGGTACATATAAACATTTATTTCAAATAAGCCTACCACAGGTTCATTTGTATTTAAGGTGCACTAATTGATACTGACCAGCAGATAAACAAATTGAATGTATTCTTTTTAAAGTAGAAAAGTCCTGGTTGATCTTAATTGGTAGTATATGTTTTTCTTTTAGATACTATGTTTCTGGTTAGCATTCCAGTATAAAAATTTACTTCAAAAAACTGTAGCAAGGTGTGTTTCCATTTAATTTCATTAAGTATTTTAAAAGATTTTTTGCACTTCATTTAAAGGCCCTTCCAAGAAGATAGGTAGATCAGGTAACTGTTACTTTTTCATGAGTCACTGATAAACTTTGACTTTTAAGGGACATTTATAAAATAAAAAGTAGAGACACACAGGATGCATATAAAAGAGTATCATAATTTATAAGAATAGTATTAGAAAGGTCACAGTTTTGTATGTGTTAAAGCTAATAAAAGTTAAAAAAAACACACAAAGCCAAACTATTTTAAATTCTATTTATTTCAAAGAAAGACCATGGCTACCCTACTGATCAATGAAAAAGAGAAAGTAGGGATCATCATCACCTATTACTTTGCTTCTGTTTTCTGTATCAAGAATAGTTTCTGGACTGAGATGAAGAAAATAAAGTCCAAGGAGGTTGAAAAGTTTATAAAGGACAAATCTCAGGTCATTTTACATATACTTCAGGTTTAGTTAGAATACTCGCGAATACCTCCATGGTGATGGAGAGGTATTACAGGATACGAGAAAAGCAAATGTCATTCTGATTTTTAAGAAGGGAAAATAATATTGATTTTGCAAATCTATATATTGGCAGAGACTACCCTTAATCCCAGGTTTAAAAATTTAATGAAAGGGTTACTTTATGAGTAATTGATAAAAGAGCCAGAAAGAACTAATGAAAAATTATATTAGCCCAGTGATCAATTTCAGACCTCATGTGACATATCCCAAGTACTTGGGATGTCTAGCACAACACTGTTGCTCCACAAATACTTAATAAAGGAATGACAGACTTCATTTCCTTTTTTGTCAGTAGGACTACTGTCAAAGAGTAAACGTTAAAACAGTTTGTATATTATAAAACAGTCTGAGGTACTTTAATAATATCCTTGACTATTAAATTATCAGACCTATCGGGTATATATAGAAGATCTGGAATTCATTCATTTGTTCATTCAACAACTACTTATTGAATGCTTCTATACGGCATACGCTAAGCAGGTGGCAGTGAATAAAACAGACTACATTTTAGTCTTTGTGAAGCTTATTATATTATAATTGGGGAAGACGGTCAATAAACATATTAATAAAAAATGTTTTGTAAGATGGTGAAAAATACTATGGAGAAGCATTAATCAAGGTATGAGGATACAGAGGAACTAGGCGGGTTGTCAGGGAAAGCCACTCTGATAATGAGGAAGAAAAGGAAAGGGAGTAAGTCATGAGTATGTAACAAGGAAGAATAAATCTGACTCCATATTGGATCTGTTTCTTTTACTGTAACCTTCGTATTCTATTGCTTTTGCTACAAGTTAAGAATGTTGCCTATAGCCTGAAATATACAAGACAGCCCATTCTCAAGGCTCTGACCTTTAAGGGTATAACACTTTTCTATTCATACAGAGATAAAAAGTTACAGAACAGACAATTACATTTGTCTTGTTGGACGTTTACAGGAACATCAAGATCTGACCTACATGGACTGCTGCAAGAACAAAGGAGTCCAAGAAATTTGCAACAAGCAACCACACCCTCTCCCCTTTTAGTCTGAATTCTAGCTGGGGTAAGGTGGTTCTTTGGGACACTAGTCCACCATCTTCTTGGTCTACCGGCTTTCTGAATAAAGTTGCTATTCCTTGCCCCAACACCTCATCTGTTGATTTACTGGCCCTGTCCTACAGTGAGCAGTATGAACTTGGACTTGGTAACAATGACACCTGGGAAAGCAGTCAAGCAAGGACTTTTGTAATATTCTAATGGAAAAAAATGGAGAAATATGGGCTGTATAACAGCTCTTTTAGGAGTATTCCAAACAAAATGAATGCTTATTCTCCAAAAGCCCTAATTAATAAAAGGATTGATATTGACTTGAAAGGAGGTTTTCAGACCATGTTGTGTAGCTCTGATTTGAGCTCTGTACTGCTTAATAGTTAATCATGACTTGAAGATACAAAAAAGCAGCTAATTAAATTTGAAGATGACACAAAGCTGGAGGACAAAGTTAAAAATCCTTGGGCTACAGAAAAAACATTCAAAAAGGTCTTAAGAGCTGAAGTTATCACCCAAATCTAACAAGATAAACTTTGATGATGTCCAGAAAATATCCTGTGAAGTACATGACAAGGAGACATGACTTAAGTAACAATACATTAAAAAAAAAAGAAAGAAAGAAAACCTCTCAGTGTTTTTTGTTGACACTGAGCCCAACTTGAATGTTGTTATAGGACTGCCCCCCAAAAGACGAATTAGTAAGGAACTATGAATACGAAGTAAAGTATTTAAGGACGATTCTACATTTATCACACCACATCAAGGGTGTAACTGACCAGGACCCTATGAGGCCTTCCTGGGACAGACCTCCCTCCACATATCTACTGCTTTAGCTCCTCTCTAAAGTACCTAGATAATAGTATCTGATGCATATTTCCTGAGTTTTTCAGATGCTAAAACCACCAACAAATGGAAGAAATTAACTACTTGATGATCATGGGCACGTAATCCCCAGACCTTCTAGCACCTAAGGATTGACCACCATCAACCAATCAGAGAATTTGTGCAAGAGCTGACCACATACCCAAGGTGTGTCCCTTCCTCACCTTGCCTTTAAAAATGCTTTGCTGAAACCCTTTGGGTAGTTAGGGTTTTTTCAGCATGAGCTACCTCTTCTCCTTGCTTGGCCCTGCAATAAACCTTTCTCTGCTCCAAACTCTGACATTTTGGTTTGTTTGACCTCCCTAATGTATTGGCCACACAAACTTGTGTTAGGTATATATGGGTATTTTGATTAGTTTTGAGGATCAAAATTTAAGAGAGATTTAAACACAGATGCATCTAGATAGCACCTGGGATTAAAACCTATGTAATAAGGAAATTGGCTGAAGAAACTAAAGATGTGTATAAGGGAAAAGTGTACGTGAGAAGTAAGGGGATTATAGCTAACTTCAAATCTCAGAAGGACTGTCAGGTGGAAATAAAATTGGACTTTGAACTCACTTTATCACTAGGACCGATGAGTGGAAGCAACAGAGAAGGAGTTTTGACTGATCGTATAAAAAAATGTCACAGTCATTCAGTTACGGAGCTTAAACACTCTCTTGTCACAGGGTAACTGCCTTGGGAGATGAGGGATTGTTGTAGTGAGGATTCAGAGGACCAGCTGATTAGGGGACTAGAATAGGTCACTTCTACCTGTATGGTTCTATAACTGATGGAATAGATTTGCCTCTTTTTTTTAAGTAGTATTGAGGCAGCAGCTTGCTTCTCTCTTCCTTTTCCTTCCATTTTATTCTAGGCAGAGGGAGTGCCTTCAATAAAGGTTTATTTTTTCACTTAACTTTTCTCACACTTTTTATATTTATTTTTCTATTGTTCCAACTTCCTTATTACTTATTTGAACATTTTTGGATACTTATAATAATCTTCAATTATGTACATTATTTGAAGTGTAGCAAAATACTATGTAAAAATAAAGTGAGTTACATTTAGTATTAATTTCTCAGCAACTACTTTTTATTTGCTGTCTTCAGTTACATATAGGGTAACTGAAATCACTACTGCTCTGGTGCCTTTAGGTATCTAAATCTTATGCTTTATGCAAAAAATTAATTCAAAACAGATCACAGATTTAAATGTAAAACATAAATCTATGGAACTTTTAGAAGATAACATAGAAGTAAATCTGCAATACCTGTGGCTTCGTGAAGAGTGCTTAGACATGACAGCAAAAGCATGATCATAAAAGAAATAGATTACAACTTTTGCTCTGTGAAAGACCCTGTTAAAAGGATGAAAAGAACAAACTTTGGATTGGCAGAAAATTTTTGCAAACTACATATCTGATTAAGGACTTATATCTAAAAAATATACAGAACTCTTAAAACCCAATAGTATAAAAGCAAAGAATCCAAGTAGAAAATGGTCTTAAGATATGAAGAGATGTTTCACTGAAAAGGATATAGAGATGGCAAATAAATAAATAACAATATTCAACATTATAGGAAAATGAAAATTAAGACCATGGTGCTATATCACTATACATCTATTAGAATGCTAGAATAAAAAACTATGATAATACCAAATGCTGGTGAGGGTGCAGAAAAGCTGGGTTTTTCATACATTGCTGGTGGAATATACGACGGTACAGCCACTGTGGCAAGTAGCTAGGTAGTTTCTTAAAAAGCTAAACATATGCTTACCATATGACCAAGCAGTTACACTCTTGGGCATTCATCTAGGAGGAATGAAAACTTACGTTTGTTCAAAAAGTTGCACAGGACTGTTCATAGGAGCTTTATTGTAATTGCCAAAGACTAAAAATAACCAAAATATCTCTCAACAGCTGAATGGTTAAACAACTTTTGTACACCCATACCATGGAATACTATTCACCAGTGAAAAAGGAACCAACTGTTGACACAAGCAACAACTTAAATGGATCTCAAAGGCATTATGCTAAGTGAACAAAGCAGTCTCACAATATCACACACTGTATGATTCCATTCATATAGTATTCTCGAAATGACAAAATTATAGAGATGGAAGACAGGTTAGTGGTTGACAGTAGTTAGGTATGATGGAGGGGAGAAGGTATGACTATAAAGGGGTAGCATAAGTGATATCTTTCTTGTGACAGAGTAGTGCTATATCTTGATTGCTGTGGTGGTTACACAAATTTACACATGATAAAGTGATACAGAACTATATACATGCATTGTACCAATGCCAAATTCCTGGTCCTGAAATAGTACTATAATTATATGTGATGTAACCACTGGCAGAAATTGGGTGAAGGGTACATGGGACTCCTTTGTATTATCTTTGCAACCATCTATGAATCTATAATAATTTCAAAATGAAAAGTTAACAAAGGTATAATCGACAATTTAAATTAAGAACAGAATGACTGTATTTTGAACCATAATTTTACCAATGTCTGTAGTCTAGGAATAACTAACTCACTGCAGCAGGAAGAAGTGGCACTGAATTAGGGGCTATGGAAAAGGCAGAGGTATTAAATTGGTAAGATAGAAGAAATAACTAAAAAGTCTTTAAAACTATTAAACACAAGGATGCAGATAAGCTTTTTTTTTAAAAAAAAGTAACTACCTTAACGTGAAATTCATTATCCAATAAGATATTCTGAGTCTTCAGGTCATGATGAAGTAGAGGAGGATTCATATTGTGCAGGTAATTTACACTGAGTGCAATTTCATGCAGAATACGAAATCCTAATGGCCAAGGAACATCAGGATATTCATTTTTCTTCATATATGTGGAAAGAAACAAAACTAAAATTAGTGGCCAAATTTATTTCCACTTAGAAAATGAAATATTCCATGAGGAAATATAGTATTAAACTAAATATCTGGTATAACTAAATTCAGGGCAAAAAATACTCATTTTGTTATATTATCAATTTGACGTTATTTAACATCCTTGTATCTTACTTTCCTCAATTATTAGAGAAAATAATGACTTTACAGTACTGATATTTCCTTTTAGTTTATATTGGTAATGCAACTACATGGTATGGGGGCTTTCTTCAGTTGAGACAGTTTTAAATTATTTTTTATCTGTATAATACCCAGACATGTATTTATACTCATACCCATCTTCCCATTCTATGGCTTCTTATCAAATAACTTGTGCCCATGAATGTGTACACACACACACACACACACACACACACACACAATTTGTTTCTATTCAAAATTTATATTTTAAATTTCCTATTAATATAAAACCATACTTGATTACGATGATAACCACTGCATCAATTAAAATTATGACCATAATATATTTACTTACTAAGCATTAATACTTCATATTTTTAAATCATATATTTACTTGCATTTCAGCTTGAAAAATTAGCATTTGGGAGTTTTGCTTTTGTGAAGGAGACAAAAATCATCTTCATTTCTAAGTATATATAACATAGAAACATTAAAAATGTAATGTTTTCTATTTCCTGGTACTTACAAGTGACAGTCATCTGAACTTTCTTAAATGTTTTCTGAACATAAAAGTTTTAATACAGCTTCCCAGGAGAATGAACATACTCAGAAAAATTAGATAATTTGGGAATATCCAACTATGAATCATCAGGGACCATGCCACTGGGTACATTTTACTAAATAATATGAAAAAGTATGCTTCCACTGAGCTCAACACTGTTCTTAAGAATTTTTTTTCTGCAGATGGGTCAGCTTATAGTTCATTGATTAACTAACTTGGCAGGGGAGCGGCTCAAAATACTTGTCTTTACATAGTATTTTGATTTTTTTCATCAATCTTTTGTGAGGTTGGGGGAACGTGCTTCAAGATAAATCCTGACCTAATAATACAGGACACCAAAAGAAACACAAAACACAAATGTTCAACATTACTTCCTCTTGTATACACAGATTCCCATCCCCTTGAGTAACTGAATCTTTTAATCTTTAAAAAGGTAACTTTTTCTGAAAATTATATAGTTTAAAGAAGTAACAAGGCCTCTCTGCAGTATAGTGCTATATGGAAGCTTTTGATCATGGAGAGGAAGGTAGATGAGTGCTCACTATGTATTTTATGATTCCTTCCAGGAGTCAGCAATCCCCCTGTAGGAGGCTCTAGAATTTCTAATGGGCTCCAAATTTGGGTACCAGAGCATCTACTGTGGTGCTGGGGTATGGGAAGACAACATTAGAATTTATGCTTATACTCATTTAACAAAAGGAAACTGTGTTTAATTAGTATTTGTATCTTACTTGCTGTGTTGGTTACACAAATCTTATACACTGACACTAGTTACTTTACTCTGCCCTTGTTTCAGATGGTCCTGTCACAAACAGAATGTGTTGTATTCCGAAATAAAGAGGAAGTCACTCCATGAGTGGTGACAGTGGCACCCATTCTCTCTTGTTTGCTTATAGATCACTGTGATGTATCAGAATTTAGGAGTGTTCAGTGACTAGATTTTACAGATTATGTTACTACTCAGTTTTAACTAAAGCACCCCTCACAAAAGAGACCGAGTTCTTTAAAAATATTTCTTGACAGAAACTGCAGGCTAGAGATAATCTTAGTAACATGAGAGCAAGCAAACAACAATAGATGGATACACATATTTTGAGAATGAGGACACCCCCCACAACCGGGCCATATTTGTTTACTGATGGGATTCACAATTAAAGCCAGATAACTGATACCTTGGGGAAAAGGTACATGGCTCATGCCATTGTCTATTATTGGAAAAGCTCATGTATTTGATACTCAGATTTATTTGGTCTATTAATTCAGAACTTTATGAACTGGTATTATTAACATTTAATTTGAACCCTACATTGTCTTTAACATAAAATGAAATCTGGCTTAAACTAACAATAAATTGTATGGTGTGCAGAGTTTATCTTTTCTCTCTCCTGTTCCTCTCTTACATATATATACATGTGGATATTCGAATTCAATGTAAACCTCAGGAACAGTAACCTAAGCAAAATAATCTAGGTCACTTAGAATGCAGGGTCTGACTCCACAGTATTTTTTTTTTTTTTTTTTTTGCGGTACCCGGGCCTTTCACCGTTGCGGCTCTCCCGTTGCGGAGCACAGGCTCCCGACGCGCAGGCTCAGCCGCCATGGCTCACGGGCCCAGCCGCTCCGCGGCATGTGGGATCCTCCCGGACCGGGGCACGAACCCATGTCCCCTGCATCTGCAGGCGGACTCTCAACCACTGTGCCACCAGGGAAGCCCCACAGTAGTTTTAACAACACAAAAGAAGCCATAAATGGTGAAGTTTTTCATTATTCTTATTTTGATTCATCTATATATCCCCAAATAATCTGATCATTTGTAAAACGAAAGTACTATATAGGTTGAATAACAGAATTATAACGACTGAAAATGTATAATACTTACCCTATGTAGGAGTTCATTTAATGACCCATTTGGCATGTATTCAGTAACTATTCCCCAAAATTCAGGCTCATTGCAAACTCCCAAAATTGGAAGACTGTAACTAAATCTAGCTTTGTGTAAAATTTCAGCTTCTCTTAAGACATCATTTCTTTCACTAAAGAAAGAAAATGTATAATTATTTCAAAGTAAGGAAAAATACACAATTATCAAGCCCATAAATATTAATTAATCCTGGATTTTTTCATTCATTAGCTTTTGACCTCATGTAAATTATGCAGCTTCTCTTAGTTTCTTCGTCTTTAAAGTTGGGATGATATCTACCCTATATATTCCATAGGTCTGTTTAGAGACCAAAATACCTGTATAAGCCACTGACAGAAAAAAGTGCTACATACAGATTATTATTGTACTCTTCTCAGGAAAGGGAAAGAATACCATGTTTAAGTTTATAAAGTCTATATTAGAATGATAGGTGCTTGAACTAATTACATTAAGTTTATGTTGTATTAAAATGATCAAATTTGATTAGACTATTATATTAAATTTTATGGTTGCATACCATGTAAAAATTTTCTAAATATCCTGAATATTAAAACACTTAAATGTTGTAGATTTTAATGACTAGATGATAATAGTTGCATAAGGGTCAATAATGCTTAGAAATTATATACTGGAACACAGGAAAAGGACACTGAGAACAGGTAAATGCTTAGAATGGATCCCTGGGCTAACTCTGGATCCCAGGTTCATTTGATTTTTCATTCATAAAACAAATAAATATTGAACATTTATTATGAATAAAGAACTGTGCTCAGCATTATGGAGACTAGTAAGTTTAAAAAAACCAAAAAACAAAACACATAGTCTGTGACCTCAAACTGTCCAGAAATCTTTTTAAGAAAAATAAGTACTCACTGTGGTCTTGATTTACACTTCTCCAATGATTAGTGATGTTGAGCACCTTTTCATATACCTATTGGTCACTCGTATGTCTTTGGATGTGTTAATTATATTGATATTGGTAATTATTCCATGATGATGTATATGTATAGCAAATAATCATGTTTTGCACTTTAAATATATACGATTATATTTGTCAATTATTCCTCAATAAAGTTAAAAAATAAGAAAAGCAAAAAAAGAAAACCAAATACTTAAAATATAAGGCAGAATATGATAAGCGCCATCAAAAACAAGTAAATAAGCAAGCAAATAAATAAATAAATATAGGGAGCTCAGAGAACTAGTAAATCTGGGCTAAGGGAGTTGCTACAGCCTTTAGAGAGAGATGTCAACAGTACCTTAAGGATGGATAGAATTTCAACCACTGGAAAAAGGGCATCCAAGATATGTGGTCCCTCCCCAAGATGGGAGAGATTTTGCCTTTCTTTTTCATCTGTGTCTCTGGATCTGGAACAGTACCTGGCACACAGAATTTGTCTAATAGATGTGTATCAAATGAACTCAAGGAAGTTAAAGTACAGGCTATATCTGGAAAATGACAAATTGTTTAATATGAATCAGGATGTGTAACAGCGTGTGTAAAGGGAGTGAAGGTGAATAGGGTAGGGTAGGGCCTCATCGCAGAGCCTTAAAGCCAGGTGAGAGCATTTACACTTGATTTGGTAGTCACTGAGTTGTGACTACAGGTTATTGAGCACAGGAGTGACAGGAGTGGAACAAACTTTTAGGATGATTAACTTGGCAGCAAGGTGTAGGATCAGCAGAAGGAGGTAGAGTTTGAAAGCCAGGTATTAGAAGATTATAATACTAGTTAAGATGTGAAGCAATGAGAGTCTGAAACTATAAAGGTTGCAGTGTAAATAGAAAGAAAAACACTAGCTGAATAGAATACCCAGGCTCTGGTGGCTGACTGATTGACCTGATTGACTAAGGGAGGTATATACATATATATATGTGTATATGTGTGTGTATGTATGTGTGTGTATACGTATGTGTGTGTGTACATATATATGAAGGGAACTGCATTTGTCACCAATTTTTTTCCATGGACGATTTGGTATTGGTAGCAGCAGTAATAGAAAGAGAACTGTCTCTAGGAGAAGCTTATTAGGTAAACAATGATGATTAGTTGGTGCTTAAACCACCCAAACTCTTGATGAATGGCTGCCGAAATAAGAAAAGCAACAGACATTCCAGACCAGACTATGAAGCCTCCTTTAAAAACAAACAATAAGCAAAATAAAGCAAAAACATCTTAGTCATCTATGTTTTGAAGAGGTAATATACTTACATGTTTCAAAATTCAAGAATTACAAGAATGCATAAAAGAGTTTCTCTTCTTCTCCCTGCTCTTCAGCCACTTAATATCCCAACTGTGAGGCAACCCATTTTACCAGTTTGTGAGACCTGCTTTAATTAAATTTATATTTCCTAAGCTGAAACAGGTCTGTATTTGCCTCATGAAATGTAGGTCAACAAGACAGTTATTGAGTAGCACCTTTGCTGGGAAGGTTCCTGGATACTCTGAGAAAGAATTATAGAGAGGGCATGCTAGGGGATATCTTATTGATACTTAATGTACTAATTCCCCCTCCCATGAAGAGTATGATGCATTCTTCCTTCTCTTGTGATCCTATTATTTGTTGGCCACTTTACTACAGTTGGTTTCATTATCCCTACTTTATATATGAGAGCACGAAGGCTCACATAAATTAATAATTTCTATTGGTCATGCCAACAATAAGTGGCAGATTTGGAGTCAGATTTGAATTGCAATTGTGGGACGCTAAAGCCTTTGTTTTTTCCATTCACTGCTTAATCAGAGAAGAAAAATTCTTGAAGTCAGATTTCAGGAAGAATGAGTGGGAAAACAGAAAAAGCCAACACAGTTTAAAACTAGGTTTTTATATTAAAAAAATAAAAATGTAAAACAGCTTTTACAGACATATTACCAAAATTACCCATAACAAATTTCAGTTACAAAACAGTTACACTGTTTACACAAGGTATTTGAACAACCTATCAGACTCACCTATTCATAAGGCGTTGGGAGATTGCTGGGGAAGGTCCTCTCATGGGCAGAAGTCAGGTTACAGAGAATAATTCACCAATCACTAAAATAAGAACATGTTACAGCACATAAACTTAGTTTTCTTTTGTGATCTCAAAGAACAATGCAAACATTATCCACACCAGAGCCCAAGAAGTACATGTATCTGTTATTCCCACTTCATAAGTGAGGACATAAGGCACCCTGTGAGTCAACTGCAGAGCCCAGTCCTATGCTCAGACTACATAAATACAGCTAATGTTAACATTCTAGGAAACAAGTGGAAGAAAAAATGTGATGCAGTAATGCCAGAGTGTTGCACTGGTCCTTATGGCGTCTTTGACGGCAGAATTAATTTCCTACCCGATTTAGTGAAGAATTTTAGATTATGAAATTGTTAATGAGCACGAGAGGGAACTCCCTTCATTTCTTGGCCCCAAATGGCACAAAACTTAGATAAATTAAAATCTTGAGAAACAGCATCCAAAATGGGAGGATCAATCTCCTTTAAAATACCTAAGGAGTCCATCAGTGCTAGATTTCCACATATTTTAATAGTTGATTCTAAAATACATCTACCCTCTCTAATCAACCACCACCCTTCAAAGTTGACTACATACACATAATTTCCCAGTAATCGCTCCACAGAATTCAAGACCCAGGGTAAATATACCCTGTATATCACTAAATCAGGATTATGGTACACAAGAAGCGGGAACAATTTCTAGAGGTGTCTCAAACTTACTGTGAGATCTAGCCCATCCAAGCCTGATAGCAAGAGAGCAAGTAAAAGCCACAGGCAGATGAAAGTCAATACCATTAGCAGGGCTGAAGCTGAGGAATTTATCTGCTGTTGGATACTGACAGCCTCTAGCTAATCAGGCATCTAGCATGATGTATTTTCACTTTAGATATAGGGGGAGGAGAGGAGAATGTTGCAGTCATGGATGTTAACTCACTAAGAATTGAATGCAGGGCCTAGTTAAATTCCTATTGGAAGGAAAATACACAAGACTAGTGACTAGACTCACTGATTAATATATACGGTTGAAAGGTTTTTCTGGAAACAGGAACTAATCTAGCCTTCCCTTGAAATCTGGACATTGCACTAAACTTGGTCCAGGATGGGAGAGACATTCAAAAGTTTGGGTCATTTAACAGCTTTCTGATTTCAGTTTATTGTTAGCAAAAATAATACAAGTTTCCTCTAGAGACAGGCTTCCTTCCCTGTGACGGTAAGAGGAGAAACTAAATTGAGTTTGATATCTAAACTTTCATGCCTACATGTGTAAACCAAAAACAACAAAAAGCCCAAACCAAAACGTCCCAGACTCTACAGCAGTGCTGTTCAATAAAAATATAATGTGAACCACATATACAATTTGAAATTTTCTAATAGCCACTTTTAAAAAAAGTTAATAGCCACCTATGGCTAAGAGCTACCTATTGGGCAGTGCAGCCCTAGAATTCGACTTCAAAAAAGAAAAAAAAAAAGGGAAAAACAAAGCAAACAGAACCCAACTTCAATAAAGAGGACGTTTAGAGTTGGGCTGTGATTGCTGATTTTTGGTGTCTGGAGAAAGGAGGCCCAGGAGTAAGAAAAAAAGGAGAGGGCAGTGAAAAGAAGCGTGATTGCTGCATCTCCAGAGAAGCCTGCTCTCCCCACCATGTTAGCCCAAGCGTTGAACGGCTGCCTAGAGGTGACGAGGTGTGCGGCCGATCCCAAGTGGTCACCGTCGCTTGGGCTTCAGAGCCCGCTTGCCGGGGGTTAGAGCCAGTGGGGTGGGGAACGCAGATTTCGGGGCTCCGCGGTGGAGCCGCCAGGGCGCCCTACCTGTCGAGCAGCGGGCTGTGAATGTGCAGGTGTTTCACGGCCACCCGAACGCGCCAGTCTGCGTGGCGGGCAGAAGACACGGTGCCGGACGCGCCGCGGCTCAGGTAGCGCAAGTCGGCGAGCTTGTGGTACGGGATGGTGGGCAGGGCGCTGCAGATGGCCTCCTCGTTCATGGTAGCGGGTGGCGCGGGCACTCAAGCAGCCGATCGATTCCGGAAGTGCCAGCCGCTCCCGCGGCTCCACCCCCTGCGCGAGCCGGCTCGGCAGGCACTACAGCCTGCCGGACATGAGGTCACGAGGCCGTCCATTCTCCGCGCAGCGCACGCCAAGCCGCTGCTTATCCGGAGCCGGAGCGGACTCTTCTCTTCTAGAGACTGGTCAACTCTGCGGCGGCGGGGCGCACAGGGGAGGAGCTTCCTCTCTCCAACCTGGCCCTCCCAGGCGCTGCCAGCCACCCGAGCCCGCCTTTCGGAGCTCCTCCCTCCCCAGACTTCTCACGCGACGTCAGCGGCGGATGCCGAGGCGGGGATGAGGGCCACTGGCCCGCGATCCTCCCAGCGAGGCTCCGGCCTCGGCCTCAGGCCCGAGATCTCCGCCTTGTGGCGACCAGACGACGTGTGCCACACCGGCGGGGCTCGGGCGGGGGCTTGGGAGTGGGGAAGTGAGCCAGGGGCGCTCAATTTGTCTTCTCTCCCCGCAACCCACAAGGTTGGAAAGGTTTTCTTGTGGGGAAATTTCCTCTCCGCAGCTTCACACTCAGTCAGCGGACCCTCCCACCCAGGAGGAATCTCCCCTGGTCCCATCGGCGCGTCTTCCGGGAGTCGCCAAACACCAGACAGAGGTAGCGGGGTGGGTGTGGCAGCTGCCATTTCCTGCGCGGAAAGCCCTTTGAGGACGTGCGGTGGTGACTTACTAGGGCTCCGCGCTTCTCAGCCCGGTGAATCAGGTAGGGGTGTAGATTCACTTGCTTATCTGGACTCCAGTCTAACCTCACTTGCAACTACTTCAGTCGTGTGGGGGTGGCTGATAAGCCCTGTCAGAGTTTAATCCTGTCTAAACGTTCAGATGTTTAGTTCCCGTTGAGTGCTTCTCTACTAGGGACCTATTTTTCTGACTTTTTTTTTTCTCTCCTGACGTCCATAATTACAGACAGAGATTGAAAAGTAACCTTGAGAGAGTCCCTCCCTTGATTCCAGGTAAGACTGCAAACATTTCTTTCTTATAGATCTGGGAAGAATGCGGTGTTTAATGCCAACCAAAAAAGACTGCAAAGATCTTTTTACCTTAAACAAACACTTTTCTACACCTGAAATGGCTATTTTGCAAAGTGTGGTGCAAATACTATACACAATACCAAGTCCATGCTAGGCATTTAATGAATTCTAAAGCAAAAGTAATAGGGAATGCCTGACTTCAATCAGGGATTTCTGCCTACAGAAAATCAGTGCTTCCTGTATTTTTGTATTGCCTGAAATGAGAGTAGCAGTGTTACATTTTACAATAAATGGAAGCTGTAATGAAAGAGTGTGTTTTAAAATTTGATAATTTAAAATGAAATACTTAGCTTTAAAGATATGGTCTGATAATCTGTGGTTCATTCCTTAATAAGCTTTTTGCTACAAAGAGTGCTCAGAAAACTTTTCCCATTCATTCATTCATTCATCCAGTCAGTTTACAAACAGAATTCTAGAGAAAGAGAACAAAAATTAAGAAGGGAGGAAATGATCAAAATAATAATTCAAGAATTTCTTCCAGGACCAAAAGACAAAGATGTTCATATTTAAAGGACCCACCAGCTACCCACAGTGACTGAAAAAGGACCTATGTTAAAGCACACCATTAAAAAGATCAGAACACTAAGAATAAAGAGAAGATTCTAAAAGTTTTCAGATGGAAGGAGCAGGAATAAACGGATGAGAATTAGAATGGCATTGGGTTTCTCAACAATAACACTTTTATGCTAAAACACTACAGTGAAATTTCAAGTTTTGTAAGACAATAACTTCCAACCTAGAATCCTATAGTCAAACTATCCATCAAGAGTAAGAGTAGAATAAAAACATTTTCACATATACAAGGATGAAAACATTTATTTTCCATCCATCCATCCACCTTTTTTTTTTTTTTAAGGGAAAGTTACTAGAGGATGTGCTCCAACGAAACATGAGAGCAAGACAAGAAAGAGAAAGATGTGGGATCCAGAAAAAAGGACCAGGAGAATGTGACGGGAAATTCCAGGGTGAAAGATATGTGGCAGAATTAGAGAGCAGTCGTTTTCACCAGAGAAGGAAGATGGCAGACTCCAAGAAGAAAGACTGGTTAGTGTAATTGAATTTATTTAGATTACTAATTTTGACTATTTGGGTAGTTATATTGTTAGATGTTTGATAGATCTAATGAAATACGTGATAAAATTCGAGAGAGAACTTAAAAATATAAGCAAGTAGAAAAAGGAAGCAATTATTAATTCCATGAAAGCTAAAAATTAGACAAGAATGGAAACAGCATTTCTCCGACTGTTCTGTGGTGAAAATTTTAAGACTTTTTAGAGCTTCTGAAATACTAGTATATTATAAATCTCGAAGGAGAGAACATGCAGCATAGAGCACTATAAAATTTATGTATATTTTTAATTACATTACTTTAAAATTTTTAAAAATTAGTATTCACACGGTTCAAAATTTAAAAGTGTAACAGACAGATAATTCAATAGAAAATTAGGCAAAACACCTAGATACTTCACACAAGGGTATATCTAAATAGCAAATAGTAAATGCATGTGAAAAGGTGCTCGACCTCATCAGTCATTAGAGAACTGCAAGTTAAAACCACAGTGCAATATCACTACACAAATACAAGAATAATTAAAATTAAAAAGACAGAATATAGCAAGTGTGGGTGAGGTTTTGTAACAATTGGAGCTCTTGCACATTGCTGGTGGGAGTGTCAATTGGTACAATCAATTTTGCAAACTGTATGGCAGTACTATTAAAATTGCAGATATGCAGATCCTCAGCAATTCCTTGCCTAGGTATATGGACATGCATATGCATATACTAGAAAGTTCATAGTAGTGCTATTTATAATAGCTTCAAACTGGAAATTACCCAAATATCCATAAATAGTGGAATGGGTAAATGATTTGTGGCCCATTTTTTTACACAGTGGGATACTAAACAGCAATGATATTGAGCAGTGTGCAATATTGATGAATTGCACAAATACAATACTGAATGAAAAAGCTAGACACAGAAGAGTATACATTTTATGAGTCAATTCCTATTAAGTACAGAAACAAGCAAAACTAGCCTATGCTTTTAGAAATCAGGGTAATGTCTACTCTTGTAGAGTGGTCATAGTGACTAGAAGGGACAGGATGAGGCCTCTGGGGTGATAGAAATGTTCTGTTTCTTGATCTAGGACCTAGACTCTTGGTGCCAGTTGCACGGGTATGTTCAGTTATGAAAATTCTTTGAGGTTACACAATGTGCACTTTTCTGTATATATATATGTTACACTTCAATAAAAGGTTAATAGGTTTAAATACAAAATAAATAATACATGTGGGTGTATATTATGTCTCTTACTTTTATTTAATTAGTATTACAGTATATACCTGTTCACCTTGCTTGTCTTTCACTTAGTAATCTATTTCAGATATCTTTCCATACAAATGCATAAAAAGCTTTCTCAACTTTTTTTTTTTTAAATGATGGATATGCCATAATTTACCCCTCATTGGTGGACACTTAGCTGGTTTCCACATATTTACTGTTACAAATTATGCTGCAATAAGTAATCATTACGTATGTCATTTCATACATGTGTAAGTGTATCCATATATATGCCCTAGAAACTGAACTGCTGGACAAAAGAGTTATGTTCATTTGTAATTTTGGTTTGTATTGTTGAATTGACCTTCACTGAGGTTGTTCCAGTTTTCTTTTTCTGCAGACAAATGAGAGTACTGTTTTTCCACACACCTTCTTTCATTTCTTTTCGAGATAGATAGTATAATATTGATCTGCTGATTCCTGTATTTCAGTGCTTCTAAACTCATTTAAATGCTAAGATTCTTTTTATTGCAGACCTTCTAAATATCTGGCTTCAATTTTTTTATCACAACCTCAAACTTTAGCTTTCATGATAGTTTCACCATTATACAGCTTAAAAAATATGTATTCTTAGTGATATGTACAGTGTTTAATTAATGCCCATAATGAATGGCTGATGACAGGAAACCTAAAGAATACGGATGCTAAACTACATCAACTAAATGAGAAACAAAAAACATGAGAATAATTATGCAAATTAGGCTAAAAAACAAGCCTCACACCTATATGTTGAATTCATCTATTCAAAATTCTATAGAATCATATTAAGTCATATTTTCCATTTACTGAGAATAAAGGTTATTTATATCTGCATGTGCTATTTTAGGGACATGGTAGCTTGAAATGGCATGCTTGAAATCTCTCATAGCCTGTTTTTTTGTTTTGCTTGTTTTTTTTAACTTCAATGCCTTTTATTCCTGTAAGTTCTTTTTATTTATTTATTTTTCTAATTTTTTAAAAAATTAATTTTTATTGGAGTATAGTTGCTTTACAATGTTGTGTTAATTTCTACTGTACAGCAAAGTGAATCAGCTATATGTATACATATAATGTCCATGGACAGAGGAATGGATAAAAAAGATGTGGTATATATATACAATGGAATGTTATTCAGCCATAAAAAGGAATGAAATTGGGTCATTTGTAGAGACGTGGATGGAGCCAGAGACTGTCATAAAGAGTGAAGTAAGTCAGAAAGAGAAAAACAGATATCATATATTAACGTTTATATGTGGAATCTAGAAAAATGGTATAGATGATCTTATTTGCAAAGCAGAAATAGAGACACAGATGTAGAGGACAAACGTATTGACACCAAGGGAGGAAGTGGGGGCGGGTGGGATGAATTGGGAGATTGGGATCGACATATATACACTATTGCTACTATGTATAAAATAGATAACTAATGAGAACCTACTGTATATAGCTCAAGGAACTCTACTCAATGCTCTGTGGTGACCTAAATGGGAAGGAAATCCAAAAAAAGAGGGGATATATCTCATAGTCTTTTAAATTAGAAACAAGACAGAAAAGTTGAAAAATAAACCACTTAAAAAAGTACAAATGCAAGAATTTAAAACATCTCATATTCTAATTTTTTCTATTCTTTGGTCTGAAAGCATCTGGTAACCATTGGGGGAAAATGGGTGAAGGATATGTGGGACCTCTCTGTATTATTTTTACAACTTCCTGTGAGTCTGTTATTATCTCCAAATAAAAAGTTTTAAAAAGTTGTACCTGGGTGTATTAGTTTCCAGGGACTGCCATAACAAAGAACCACAAGAATTATAAAAAGGTATGTAAATGAGAAGTAAGGCTTCCTGATTCTTCAGATCTCCAGTTCACCTTCCCTAAGACAACAAATAAATTTAACAAATATTATGTGCCATAATGCTAGGTGCTGGAAATAGAGGGATAACAAAAGACACGTGGTCTCTGTCCTTAAAATGCTTTTAGTGTTCTAAGGGAGAGAGAACCTAAGCATACAATTACAGTACACACTACATGTGTAACACTGGGTAGGCCCCTTAACCTCTTGGTTTTTTGAAGCCCTCAGTTGTAAAAATGTGAGGGTGCTATGAATTTATATTTGGGGCACGACAAGGTCGAGAAGAGTGTGTCTTTTCCTTTATTCTTCCAAACTGGAATGTCTTCCCTCTCTTGCGCATGGGTCCAAATCTCACTTGTCCTTCAGGCCGACTGCCAAGGAGCCTTCCCTGATTCCCCAGGCCACACAAATCTCTGCCTCTTAGGGTCAGTGCCATACAACCTAGCTGTCTCTTACGTTAATCTTGTCTCTCAAGCCAAACTCAGGATATGGGTCTCTCTTGCCCTCCTGTGGCCCCTGCGGCTGTGCCAGCCCACCGGCACACCCCACGTGGGGTGTCTACTACACTAGGGCATGGGTGGGGAGGCCCAGGGGTGAGGGGCGAGGCAGAGTACCTTTGCCTCTACCCTGTTCTCCTCCACAAAACTGTCCCTCCTCCTCAAGCCTGCCCCTCAAGTCAAAGGTTCCATATATGACCTCACTGGGTAGTGATGCCCTCACAGGCATTCTCAGAGTTTCCATGGCAGCATAACTGTGCAAACGGGCTGCACTCAGAGAAACTTCTCTACCAGTTCTCCACCAGATACCAATCTTTTTGGCTGTCTGTGTGAGAATGTGTGACCGGATAGTGTATGTGTACTCTAACCTGTGCTCTGTTCCCTGGGTGGGCAGTGCAGCAGGTACACCCAGACAGGGCAACTCTACAGGAGGTATGATACACACACAACCTCACCTGGCTGGCACATGTTCCTGTGGGGGTTGCCAACTACGTACAGCTGAGCACTTTCCCAGATGTAAGTAATACCGGTGACCTGGGACGCCTTCAGGGACGCACAGTTCTCACTGCTGAGGACAAGTGAAAGGTCATCCCTGGACAAGTGTGCAGGACGGTTCTGAGCTTTATAAATGTAGCCTTACCCTTTGGGCTACAGGATGCTTCCATTCAGACCCTTTCCTGATTGGCCTCTTAACAAAAGACAAGTGCATTTTTGTTGGCAAATTGTTAATGGAGCGGTTTGAGGAACAGGGCCACTCTTGAACCACACCTTCAAACCCAGGCACCACTGTACTATCATGGAGACATCTATATCGGTCCCCTCAGACACATCCCTTACTGAGTTGCTGAGTACTAGGGGAGAGGGTGTTGCCATATTGATGGGAAGACCGTAAGAACGAAGGGGGGGTGATGAAGTGCTAATGAGGCTGGAGGGCTGAGGAGATGGTGTCCCAGGAGGCTGGGTTGATGTGAGCCTAGACTTGTACCCAGAACCCGGTTCTGAGTCTCCTGATCACTCTGCCTCAGTATTTGTCCTTGTTCTAATCGACATAAAAGTATTAGACAGCTAGAGTTCAGTGTGGTTGAAATAGGCAGTATAAATGGGGCCAAGAAGGGTTGCCAAGGTGGGCAGGGTTCTTAACAAATTTATATTAGATTATTTTTTTCCAAAACTTGAAAGACATTTCCATGAAAGCCTCAGAAGTGACAGACTGCAAGAAATGTTTTCTCTGTTGCGGAAGGGAGAGATGGAGAGGATCATGATTGCAATTACTTTCGGGTTCTACTGTTTTCCCTGGGAACGGTGAAGAGACTTCCTCATCTGCTGCAGCCCTAGGCTCTAGGGATTGCTTTTGCAGCCAGTGTCCCTTCTCTAGGGACTCATAGAGATGATGGGCCAAGGCTGTGTTTTGGACGTCAAGTAGGTTAAAAGGTCTTCAGCCAGAAACTGGGAGAGACATGAGAGAGGGAAATTCTGGCAGGAGACTGTGCACAGCAGAAGTGACTGATCAGTTCTGATTTTCTTTGCAGCAGCAGTGCCTCCCGTTTCTTGTCCTACACCTGGTCACTACCATGTCCTGTACCGCGGGTGTGGAGAAACGCAGTTGGGCTGGCACGGGGAGACATACTGCCTGGTTGGTGGCTACCGGCTCTACGGGGATGTTCCTTTGGCCACGCCAGCTAAGGTAGAAGCAGAGAAGCCAGTCCCCAGACGTGCTCCGAAGAGAAAGCACTCTCTGGAATGGTCGGACGAAGACCTGGGTTGCCCCAGACCCAAAATCCGGCGATTGGAGCTTTCAAGCAGCACAGGAATACAAGGTGCTTTGATTGTCAAGCAGGGTGGCCCAACCTCTGGGCACATCGCCTCTGCAAGAGCCACAGTAAACGAATGTCCCATATTTGCTCTTTCAAGGTCGGCAGCAGGGAGTCCCCTCCTAAAGAAGGTTTTCTCTCATTGCCACACTATCCAAGGTTGCCACAAATGTTCCTTCCTGTGGGCCTCATCAGGCTAAGGGCAGAGTTGTCTCTTTGCTTCTCTGAGTTGCACCATATGGTCTTAGTAACACCTCTTCACCCTGTTGACCATGTTTTTCATGGGGGCTGCTGCTGAGACTTTATCTCATCCTTTCATGGTAGAGAGAGAGAGGATTCTAATGAATTTTACTTCCACGGGAGAGGGGAGTGTTATGATTATGTTGTCATTTTCTATTATGTCCTTTTGTCATGAATTTCTTTTCAATTTCATGTTAAAATGGGCCCACCATTCCCACTTTGTGAGGTCATTCAGCACCCTCGTTTTGCACCTTTAACATCTCTCTCAGTATCACTTGGAAATGTTTGAAATGGCATGAGCTTGTCCTCACATTCCTATCAGCTGTAAATCCGGAGCCCCAACATGAACCTAACCATTGAACAGAACACCTCTCCACTACCTGTGTAACACTGGGTAGGCCCCTTACCCTCTTGGTCTTTTTAAGTCCATAGTTGTAAAAATGTGAAGGTGCTATGAATTTATATTTGGGGCAGCACAAGGTAGAGAAGAGTGTGTCTTTGCTTTTATTCTTCCAAACTGGAATGTCTTCCCTCTCTTCCCCTTGGAAGATGCTCCTTTGGCCACGCCAGCCAAGGTGGAAGCAGAGAAGCCAGTCCCCAGACGTGCTCCGAAGAGAAAGCACTCTCCGGAAATGCCGGACGAAGACCTGGGTTGCTCCAGACCCAAAATCCGGCAATTGTAGCATGGTGCCAGGAGGCGGACCCCACAGAATCTTGCAGGTGAGCCATCCTGAAGAGAAGGCAATGGTTTAAATGCCTAAGGCAGGGAATGCCTCTTCCTGCACTGACACCCCCGCCCCCCGCCCACTGCCCACTGCCACAGATTAGAACCTGCATCTTTTTGTCTGAGCCTTCCCCAGCCAGGATCCTCCTTCTATACTAAATGGCCATAAGCCAGGAGCCTCAGAAACTGAGGTTTGTAATGAGAGTCTGCCCTGAACATCCCAGGGCTGAAGCTGGCCTGGAAGAAACCCTGACGTTCCTCTGCTTAATCCTCAGGGGCCCCTTTGTGAGCTGAAGAAAGAAAAGTCTAGAAAAAACGGATAGCTGCGAGGGGAAGATGGCAGAAGAGTAAGACACGGAGATCACCTTCCTCTCCACAAATACACCAGAAATACATCTACACGTGGAACAACTCCTACAGAACACCTACTGAATGCTGGCAGAAGACCTCAGACCTCCCAAAAGGCAAGAAACTCCCCCACATACCTGGGTAGGGCAAAAGAAAAAAAGAAAAAACAGAGACAAAAGAATAGGGACGGGACCTGCACCAGTGGGAGGGAGCTGTGAAGGAGAAGAGGTTTCCACACACTAGGAAGCCCCTTCGCGGGAGGAGAGTGCGCGTGGCGGAGGGGGGAAGCTTTGGAGCCGTGGAGGAGAGCACAGCCACAGGGGTGCGGAGGGCAAAGCGGAGAGATTCCCGCACAGAGGATAGGTGCCAACTGGCACTCACCAGCCCGAGAGGTTTGTCTGCTCAGCTGCGGGGGTGGGCGGGGCTGCAAGCTGAGGCTCGGGCTTTAGTCAGAGCGCAGGGAGAGGACTGGGGTTGGTGGAGTGAACATAGCCTGAAGGGGTTAGTGCAGCACGGCTAGCCGGGAGGGAGTCCGGGAAAAGATCTGGAGCTGCCGAAGAGGCAAGAGACTTTTTCTTCCCTCTTTGTTTCCTGCTGCGCGAGGAGAGGGGATTGAGAGCGCTGCTTAAAGGAGCTCCAGAGACGGGCGCGAGTCGTGGCTAAAAGCGCGGACCCCAGAGACGGGCATGAGACGCTAAGGCTGCTGCTGCCGCCGCCACCAAGAAGCCTGTGTGCGAGCACAGGTCACTATCCACACCCCGCCTCCGGGGAGCCTGTGCAGCCCGCCACAGCCAGGTTCCCGGGATCCAGGGACAACTTCTCCGGGAGAACGCACGGTGAGCCTCAGGCTGGTGCAAAGTCACGCCAGCCTCTCGCGCCGCAGGCTCGCCCCGCACTCTGTGCCCCTCCCTCCCCCCGGCCTGAGAGAGCCAGAGCCCCCGAATCAGCGGCTCCTTTAACCCCGTCTTGTCTGAGTGAAAAACAGACGCCCTCCAGCGACCTACACGCAGAGGCGGGGCCAAATCCAAACCTGAGCCCCTGGGAGCTGTGAGAACAAAGAAGAAAAAGGGATATCTCTCCCAGCAGCCTCAGAAGCAGCGGATTAAAGCTCCACAATCAACTTGATGTACCCTGCATCTGTGGAATACATGAATAGACAACGAATCATCCCAAATTGAGGAGGTGGACTTTGAGAGCAAGATTTATCATTTTTTCTCCTTTATCTCCTTTTCTGAGTGTGTATGTGTATGCTTCTCTGTGAGATTTTGCCTGTATAGCTTTGCTTCCACCATTTGTCCTAGGGTTCTGTCTGTTTTTTTTCAAAATTTTTTTCTTAATAATTATTTTTATTTTAATAACTTTATTTTATACTACTTTATCGTCTTTCTTTCTTTCTTTCTTTCTTTCTTTCTTTCTTTCTTTCTTTCCTTCCTTCCTTCCTTCGTTCCTTCCCTCATTTAGACAAAGAATCATCCCAAATTGAGGAGGTGGACTTTGAAAGCAAGATTTATGATTTTTTCCCCAGTCCTCTTTTTGTGAGTTTGTAAGTGTACGCTTCTGTATGAGATTTTGTCTGTATAGCTCTGTTTCCGCCATTTATCCAAAGGTTCTATGCGTTCGTTTTTTTTTCTTAATAAGTAGTTTTTAATTTAATAACTTTATTATATTTTACTTTACTTTATTTTACTTTATCTTCTTTCTTTCTTTCCTTCTTCCTTCCCTCCTCCCTTCCTTCCCTCCTCTCTTCCTTCCTTCCTTCCTCCCACCATCCCTCCCTCCCTCCATTCTTTTTTCTTTTTTTTCTTTCTTTCTTTCTTTCCTTCTTTCCTTCTTTTCTTCTTTCTTTCTTCCTTCCTTAAATTAAATTCAATATAGATATTTAAATTTAAGGTAAAATTAAATTATAATTTGAAATTATATGTGGAGTTTTATTTCCTTAAGAATATTTTGGAAATTTCTACTCCTATTTTAACTTATATTTTCAGAGAAGGTATTTGGTCCAAATGAAGAATATCTTCAATTATTGTTCTTCTATTGCAAGCAAAAAAGGATTTATACTTCTTTTCATGAAATATGGTTGTTTGACAACAGAAGAATAAATATTTTATATTTTTAGAAACAACAGTCAGGCTACTGATATTCTTAATGAGTTTTAATAAATCTGAATGCTTCTTATCATCTACTCTTTAGCTGGTACCTGAGGAGTTGTATACCTCCAGGAAGATATGTGCTCCAGACCCGTAAATATGCAGTTCACAGAGCGCACCACCAGAGGACAATAATGAAGTAAAATCTTGAAACCATGTAGTGAAAATAGTGGGAGTTTAAATAAAAGCAACATTTCACAGTATGCTTTTCTGACCAATGTTATATCTAATACCCTAATGGATTATATGTACATGGATACTGAAAAGTCAGCAGCACACTTCACTGGTCAATTTCTATGATAAGGGGAACGGAATTTGAGTGTAGAAAAACAGTATACTTACATCTTAAAATTCCACCCCTACAGAATCTACTCACTATTGAAAACTGGTAAGAATAATAGCTTTCTGTGTCTCAGTGACCAGTTAACATTTTCAAGAGTAGAATTTATCTTCCTATGATGCTCAAATACACAGGAAAAATGCATATCTAGGACAATGGATAAACTCTATATGACATGAAAAAATAGTTATTCAAATGGAAAAAGTATAAGATCTACAAGGCACAGTTTTATATGCATTAGTGTGGATATATACATAAAGAAGCTCTAAGAAACATAAAAATCACTTCCAGGAAGTAATTTTAGGTAGAAGAGAATTAACATGGATGAGGAAGAAAAGAGAGTTGGTTTTAAAATAGTTTCATTGACTTGTTTTTTTTGTTTGTTTATTTATTTGTTTTATTTATTTGGTCTTTGGAATATAAGAAAACAGTGGCTTTCAGATCAGTATCCCAGTGGAACAAAGGGACCGAGGTCTATCCTGGAGCCCAGCCATTGTTTGACTATCTTGTAATAATACTGGTGAAATACAACCAAACCATTTGAACTATAAGCATCCTCTCTGACAATAAACTTAAGACACCAACATTATATATTAAAGAAAGTAAAGAGAGAATACTGTTTTCTTTAGAGAGAAAATACAGATCCTGGATCAAATCAATAATGTCAGCAAACCTCATGGGTATAAAATATTCTGCTGTCTATCATTTAGAACATGCCTCTAGAGGAGGGAAACTGGGTGATAATTTCCCCAGATTTTATATTTAATTCAAATATTTTAGATAAGAGGCATCTCTAGTAAAACATTGTATTATTGATTCTTTCCAATATGATAGCTCAGAGGAGTTCCTCTTTCCTTCTCAAATACATATGGGGAAATGGAGGTGGGTGTGGGTTATAGGAAGTATCTAAATAGAGCATAATAATCAACAGTTTGTTTTTTAAAAATAGAAATTTCTATTCAAATTGTTTCCAGAGACAGAAACACACAGAGACAATTCCATGTGACAACAGTGAAAGAGACCAGAGTGATGCAGCTGCAAATCAAACAACTGCCAACACCAGTGATTGATGGCCACCACCAGAATCTGGTTAAGACAAAGAAGGATCCTCCCCTTGAGGCATCAGAAAGAACATGGCCCTCTCAACATTTTGAGTTTGAACTTCTGGCCTCTAGAGCTGTGATAAAATAAATTTCTGTTCTTTTAAGCTAACAAGTTTGTGGTATCTTGTTATGGTAGCCCTAGAGATGACAGTATTTGATTCCTGAGCTGGCAACTGTATTTTGACTATGTAATGACTATTCCAAGATAATCAACAGACACAAAGATAAAGGCAAAACTGAGACTAAGCCCAGTTCTTTTTATTCCCAGAATAATAAATGATTTTTTAATTAATTTAGATCTCTTTGTCTAACCCCTCTGCTTTTCAGAAGAGTATGTGGGACCAATCAAGTATTCATATGTTATACTTTCATTTTAATTCATCTCAAATTATTTCTAATTCCCCTTATGAGTTCTTACTTGACCCATGAATTATTTAGGAATATATTCTTTAATTTCCATTTGTGATTTTCAACAAATTTCTTTCTGTTAACGATTTCTTATTGCATTCTGTTGTCATCTGAGAGCACTCTTTGTATTGTTTATGTCCTTTAAAATGTACTGAAATTTGTTTTATGGCCTAGCATATAGTATATCCATGTGCATTTGAAAAGAATGTATATTCTGATGCTGTTGGGTGGAATGTTTTATAGATGGCTGTTACGTCTACTTGATTGATAATGCTGTTCAAGGTTTTTATTTTCTTGTTGATTTTCTGTCTGTTCTGCTATTGAAAGAAGGGTATTAAAGTATCCAACTATTATTGTAGAACTGTCTGTTTCACTTTTCTGTTGTGTCGATTTTGCTTCATTGTATGTTGAAGTCCTGTTGTTAGGAGCATATAAGTTTATAATTATTATGCATTCTAGATGGAATAATCACTTTATCATTTTAAAATGTCTTTGTCTCTAGTAAAAATTTTCGTCTTAAAATATAATTTTTTTTCTGATATTTTCTTAGCCACTCCAGTTTTGTTGTTGTTGTTTTGTTTTGTTTTTACTGTTATGGTATATCTATTCCAACCCTTTTACCCTTCAGCTATATATTTTCTTTTTTTTTTTTTGTAACATCTTTATTGGGGTATAATTGCTTTACAAAGGTGTGTTAGTTTCCGCTTTATAACAAAGTGAATCAGTTACACACATACATATGTTCCCATATCTCTTCCCGCTTGCGTCTCCCTCCCTCCCACCCTCCCTATCCCACCACTCCAGGCGGTCACAAAGCACCGAGCTGATATCCCCTGTGCTATGTGGCTGCTTCCCACTAGCTATCTACCTTACGTTTGTTAGTGTATATATGTCTATGCCTCTCTCCTGCTTTGTCACAGATCACCCTTCCCCCTCCCCATATCCTCAAGTCCGTTCTCCAGTAGATCTGTATCTTTATTCCTGTCTTACCCATAGGTTCTTCATGACATTTTTTTTCTTAAATTCCATATATATGTGTTAGCATATGGTATTTGTCTTTCTCTTTCTGACTTACTTCACTCTGTATGACAGGCTCTAGGTCTATCCACCTCATTACAAATAGCTCAATTTCGTTTCTTTTTATGGCTGAGTAATGTTCCATTGTATATATGTGCCACATCTTCTTTATCCATTCTTTCGATGATGGGCACTTAGGCTATTTCCATCTTCGGCCTATTGTAAATAGGCCTGCAATGAACATTTTGGTACATGACTCTTTTTGAATTTTGGTTTTCTCAGGGTATATGCCCAGTAGTGGGATTGCTGGGTCATATGGTAGTTCTATTTGTAGTTTTTTAAGGAACCTCCATACTGTTCTCCGTAGTGGCTGAACCAATTCACATTCCCACCAGCAGTGCAAGAGTGTTCCCTTTTCTCCACACCCTCTCCAGCATTTATTGTTTCTAGATTTTTGATGATGGCCATTCTGACTGGTGTGAGATGATATCTCATTGTCGTTTTGATTTGCATTTCTCTAATGATTAATGATGTTGAGCATTCTTTCATGTGTTTGTTGGCAGTCTGTATATTTTCTTTGGAGAAATGTCTATTTAGATCTTCTGCCCATTTTTGGATTGGCTTGTTTTCTTTTTTTGTTATTGAGCTGCATGTGCTGCTTGTAAATTTTGGAAATTAATCCTTTGTCAGTTGCTTCATTTGCAAATATTTTCTCCCATTCTGAAGGTTGTCTTATGGTCTTTTTTATAGTTTCCTTTGCTGTGCAAAAGCTTTGAAGTTTCATTAGGTCCCATTTGTTTTTTTTTGTTTGTTTGTTTTTATTTCCATTTCTCTAGGAGGTGGGTCAAAAAGGATCTTGCTGTGATTTATGTCATAGAGTGTTCTGCCTATGTTTTCCTCTAAGAGTTTCATAGTTTCTGGGCTTACATGTAGGTCTTTAATCCATTTTGAGCCTATTTTTGTGTATGCTGTTAGGGAGTGACCTAATCTCATACTTCTACATGTACCTGTCCAGTTTTCCCAGCACCACTTATTGAAGAGGCTGTCCTTTCTCCACTGTACATTCCTGCCTCCTTTATCAAAGGTAATGTGACCATATGTGCTTGTGTTTATCTCTGGACTTTCTATCCTGTTCCATTGATCTATCTTTCTGTTTTTGTGCCAGTACCATACTGTCTTGATTACTGTAGCTGTGTTGTATAGTCTGAAGTCAGGGAGCCTGATTCCTCCAGCTCCGTGTTTCGTTCTCAAGATTGCTTTGGGTATTCGGGGTCTTTTGTGTTTCCATACAAATTGTGAAATTTTTTGTTCTAGTTCTGTGAAAAATACCAGTGGTAGTTTGATAGGGATTGCATTGAATCTGTAGATTTCTTTGGGTAGTAGTAGAGTCATTTTCACAATGTTGATTCTTCCAATCCATGAACATGGTATATTTCTCCATCTATTTGTATCATCTTTAATTTCTTTCCTCAGTGTCTTATAATTTTCTCCATACAGGTATTATGTCTCCTTAGGTAGGTTTATTCCTAGATATTTTATTCTTTTTGTTGTAATGGTCAATGGGAGTGTTTTCTTGATTTCACTTTCAGATGTTTCTTCATTAGTGTATAGGAATGCCAGAGATTTCTGTGCATTAATTTTGTATCCTGCAACTTTACCAAATTCATTGATTAGTTCTAGTAGTTTTCTGGTAGCATCTTTAGGATTCTCTATGTACAGTATCATGTCATCTACAAACAGTGATAGCTTTATTTCTTCTTTTCCGATTTGGATTCCTTTTATTTCCTTTTCTTCTCTGATTGCTGTGGCTAAAACTTCCAAAACTATATTGAGTAAGAGTGGTGACAGTGTGCAACCTTGTCTTGTTTCTGATCTTAGTGGAAATGGTTTCAGTTTTTCACCATTGAGGATGATGTTGGCTGTGGGTTTGTCATGTATGGCCTTTATTATGTTGAGGCAAGTTCCCTCTATGCCTACTTTCTGCAGAGTTTTTATTATAAATGGGTGTTGAATTTTTTCAAAAGCTTTCTCTGCATGTATTGAAATGATCATATGGTTTTTCTCCTTCAATTTGTTATTATGGTTTATCACATTGATAGATTTGCATATATTGAAGAATCCTTGCATTCCTGGAATAAACCCCACTTGATCATGGTGTATGATCCTTTGAATGTGTTGTCGGATTGTGTTTGCTAGTATTTTGTTGAGGATTTGTGCATCTATGATCATCAGTGATATTGGCCTGTAGTTTTCTTTCTTTGTGACATCCTTGTCTGGTATTGGAATCAAGGTGATGGTGGCCTCGTAGAATGAATTTGGGAGTGTTCCTCCCTCTGCTATATTTTGGAAGAGTTTGAGAAGGATAGGTGTTAGCTCTTCTCTAAATGTTTGATAGAATTCGCCTGTGAAGCCGTGTGGTCCTGGGCTTTTGTTTGTTGGAAGGTTTTTTTTTTTTTTTTTTTTTGTGGTACGCAGGCCTCTCACTGTTGTGGCCTCTCCCGTTGCAGAGAACAGGCTCTGGACATGCAGGCTCAGCGGCCATGGCTCATGGGCACAGCCGCTCCGCACCATGTGGGATTCTCCCGTATCGGGGCACGAACCCGTGTCCCGTGCAGTGGCAGGTGGACTCTCAACCACTGCGCCACCTGGGAAGCCCCGTTGGAAGATTTTTAATCACAGTTTCAATATCAGTGCTTGTGATTTGTCTGTTCATATTTTCTATTTCTTCCTGATTCAGTCTTGGCAGGTTGTGCATTCCTAAGAATTTGTCCATTTCTTCCAGATTGTCCATTTTGTAGATTACTACTTGCTTGTAGTAATCTCTCATGATCTTTTTTATTTCTGCCGTGTCAGTTGTTACTTCTCCTTTTTCATTTTTAATTGTATTGATTTGAGTCTTCTCCCTTTTTTTCTTGATGAGTCTGGTTAATGGTTTATCAATTTTGTTTATCTTCTCAAAGAACCCGCTTTTAGTTTTATTGATCTTTGCTATCGTTTCCTTCATTTCTTTTTCATTTATTTCTGATCTGATTTTTATTATTTCTTTCCTTCTGCTAACTTTGTTAGTTTTTTGTTCTTCTTTCTCTAATTGCTTTAGGTGCAAGTTTAGGTTGTTTATTCGAGACGTTTCCTGTTTCTTAAGGTGGGCTTGTATTGCTATAAACTTCCCTCTTAGAAGTGCTTTTGCTGCATCCCATAGGTTTTGGGACATCGTGTCTGCATTGGCAGTTTTCTCTAGGTATTTTTTGATTTCCTCTTTGATTTCTTCAGTGACCACTTCGTAATTAAGTCATGTATTGTTTAGCCTCCATGTGTTTGTGTCTTTTACAGATATTTTCCTGTAATTGATATCTAGTCTCATGGTGTTGTGGTCGGAAAAGATACTTGATACAACTTCAATTTCCTTAAATTTACCAAGGCTTGATTTGTGACCTAAGATATGATCTATCTTGGAGAATGTTCCATGAGTACTTGAGAAAAATGTGTATTCTGTTGGTTTTGGATTGAATGTCCTATAAATATCAATTAAGTCCATCTTGTTTAATGTATCATTTAAAGCTTGTGTTTCCTTATTTATTTTTATTTTGGATGATCTGTCCATTGGTGAAAGTGGGGTGTTAAAGTCCCCTACTCTGAATGTGTTACTGTCGATTTCCCCTTTTATGGCTGTTAGTATTTGCCTTATGTATTGAGGTGCTCCTATGTTGGATGCATAAATATTTACAATTGTTATATCTTCTTCTTGGATCGATCTTGATCATTATGTAGTGTCCTTCTTTTTCTCTTCTAATAGTCTTTATTTTAAAGTCTATTTTGTCTGATATGAGAATTGCTACTCCAGCTTTCTTTTGGTTTCCATTTGCATGGAATATCTTTTTCCATCCCCTTACTTTCAGTCTGTATGTGTCTCTAGGTCTGAAGTTGGTATATTGTAGACAGCATATATATGGGTCTTGTTTTTGTATCCATTCAGCCAATCTGTGTCGTTTGGTGGGAGCATTTAGTCCATGTTAATTTAAGGCAATTATCGATATGTATGTTCCTATTCCCATTTTCTAAATTGTTTTGGGTTCGTTATTATAGGTCTTTTCCTTCTCCTCTGCTTCTTGCCTAGAGAAGTTCCTTTAGCATTTGTTGTAAAGTTGGTTTGGTGGTGCTGAACTCTCTCAGCTTTTGCTTGTCTGTAAAGGTTTTAATTTCTCCATCAAATCTGAATGAGATCCTTGCTGGGTAGAGTAATCTTGGTTGCAGGTTTTTCTCCTTCATCACTTTCATTATGTCCTGCCACTCCCTTCTGTCTTGTAGAGTTTCTGCTGAGAGATCAGCTTTTAACCTTATGGGGATTCCCTTGTGTGTTATTTGTTGTTTTTCCCTTGCTGCTTTTAATATGTTTTCTTTGAATTTAATTTTTGACAGTTTGATTAATATGTGTCCTGCCGTACTTCTCCTTGGATTTATCCTGTATGGGACCCTCTGATTATGGGACTTGATTAACTATTTCCTTTCCTATATTAGGGAAGTTTTCAACTATAATCTCTTCAAATATTTTCTCAGTCCCATTCTTTTTCTCTTCTTCTTCTGGAACCCCTATAATTCGAGTGTTGGTGCGTTTAATATTGTCCCAGGGGTGTCTGAGACTGTCCTCAGTTCTTTTCATTCTTTTCTCTTTATTCTGCTCTGCAGTAGTTATTTCCACTATTTTATCTTCCAGGTCACTTATCCGTTCTTCTGCCTCAGTTATTCTGCTATTGATCCTATCTAGAGTGTTTTTCATTTCATTTATTGTGTTGTTCATTTTTGTTTGTTTCATGTTTAGTTCCTCTAGGTCCTTGTTAAATATTTCTTGCATTTTGTCTATTCTATTTCCAAGGTTTTGGATCATCTTTACTGTCATTATTCTGAATACATTTTCAGGTAGACTGCCTACTTCCTCTTCATTTGTTAACTCTGGTGGGTTTTTGTCTTGCTCCTTCATCTGCTGTGTGTTTTTCTGTCTTCTCATTCTGCTTATCTTATTGTGTTTCGGGTCTTCTTTTTGCAGGCTGCATGTTCTTAGTTCCCGTTGTTTTTGGTGTCTGTCCCCAGTGGCTAAAGTAGTTTCAGTGGGTTGTGTAGGTTTCCTAGTGGAGGGGACTAGTGCCTGTGTTCTGGTGGATGAGGCTGGATCTTGTCTTTCTGGTGGGCAGGTCCACATCTGGTGGTGTGTTTTGGCGTGTCTGTGGACTCATTATTATTTGAGGCAGCCTCTGTGCTAATGGGTGGGGTTGTGTTCCTGTCTTGCTAGTTGTTTGGCATAGAATGTCCAGCACTATAGCTTGGTAGTCATTGAGTGAAGCTGGGTGCTGGTGTTCAGATGGAGATCTCTGGGAGATTTTTGCCATGTGATATTATGTGGAGCTGGGAGGTCTCTTGTGGACCAGTGTCCTGAAGTTGGCTCTCCCACCTCAGAGGCACAGCACTGACTCCTGGCTGCAGCTCCAAGAGCCTTTCATCCACACAGCTCACAAGAAAAGGGAGAAAAATTAGAAAGAAAGAATTAGTAGCAGTACAAAGAAAGGAGGGAAGGAGGGAGGGAGGAAGGAAGGAAGGAAGGAAGGAAGAAAAAAGAAAGGAAAAGATAAGGTAAAATGAAATAAAATAACATAAAATATAATAAAGTTATTAAAATAAAAAAAATTATTAAGAGAGAAAAAAAACGGACGGATAGAACCCTAGGAGAAATGGTGGAAGCAAAGCTATACAGACAAAATCTCACACGGAAGCATACACATACAAACTCACAAAAAGAGGAAAAGTGGAAAAAATCATAAATCATGCTCTCAAAGTCCACCTCCTGAATTTGGGATGATTGGTTGTCTAAAGGAGGGAAGGAAGGAAACAAAGAATGAAGATAAAGTAAAGTAAAATAAAGTTATTAAAATAAAAAGTTATTATTAAGAAAAAAATTTTTTAAAAACGCAGACTTATAGAACCCTAGGACAAATGGTGGAAGCAAAGCTATACAGGCAAAATCTCACAGAGAAGCATACACATCCACACTCAGAAAAAGAGGTAAAGGAGAAAAAATGATAAATCTTGCTCTCAAAGTCCACCTCCTCAATTTGGGATGATTCGTTGTCTATTCATATATTCCACAGATGCAGGGTACATCAAGTTGATTGTGGAGCTTTAATCCGCTGCTTCTGAGGCTGCTGGGAGAGATATCCCTTTCTCTTCTTTGTTCTCACAGCTCCCAGGGGCTCAGGTTTGGATTTGGCCCCGCCTCTGCGTGTAGGTCGCTGGAGGGCGTCTGTTTTTCACTCAGACAAGACGGGGTTAAAGAAGCCGCTGATTCGGGGGCTCTGGCTCTCTCAGGCCGGGGGGAGGGAGGGGCACGGAGTGCGGGGCGAGCCTGCGGCGCGAGAGGCTGGCGTGACTTTGCACCAGCCTGAGGCTCACCGTGCGTTCTCCCGGGGAAGTTGTCCCTGGATCCCGGGAACCTGGCAGTGGCGGGCTGCACAGGCTCCGCGGAGGCGGGGTGTGGATAGTGACCTGTGCTCGCACACAGGCTTCTTGGTGGCGGCAGCAGCAGCCTTAGCGTCTCATGCCCGTCTCTGGGGTCCGCGCTTTTAGCCACGACTCACGCCCGTCTCTGGAGCTCCTTTAAGCAGCGCTCTTAATCCCCTCTCCTCGCGCAGCAGGAAACAAAGAGGGAAGAAAAAGTCTCTTGCCTCTTCGGCAGCTCCAGATCTTTCCCCGGACTCCCTCCCGGCTAGCCGTGGTGCACTAACCCCTTCAGGCTACGTTCACGCCACCAACCCCAGTCCTCTCCCTGCGCTCCGACTAAAGCCCGATCCTCAGCTTGCAGCCCCGCCCGCCCCCGCGGCTGAGCAGACAAACCTCTCGGGCTGGTGAGTGCCAGTTGGCACCTATCCTCAGGGGCTTAGTTACTCCACGGCATGTGGGATCTTCCCGGACCAGGGCTCGAACCCGTGTTCCCTGCACTGGCAGGAAGATTCTTAACCACTGCACCACCAGGGAAGTCCCTAAAGCAATTATTTTTTTAACTCTATGGCTTTAAATAATCCTTGGCTCTGAAATTCCCTGTACCCCTGAGCTACGTAACCACAGGCCCCTCTGCCCTAAATCCTTTTCTTACACTTTGTAGCTTTTTAAGCAACGCCCCTCTTTAGGAAGACATAATCCCTTCTCTGTAGAAAACATGAAAGACCTGAACAAATCAAGATCTCTCCATGGAGAATTCAGCTAGTCCTGTGCTTAGCTCCGAACAAGGAAATCCATGTCTACACCAAGCACGCCATTACCCGGACTAATGCCTGACTTGAATAACAAGCAAATTATTGTGCTTTTAATTGTACCCCGCTCGGTCACAAAGCACGTGTGAGAGAGGAATGTGCCCAGCTTCTCCAGGAGAAACAGGTCAGGCCTCTAATCCTCCTTTTCTGTCACCTTCCCCTCCCCCTTTCCAATCCTTTCTCTTCTCAGCAGAGCAGAGGGAAAAAAAAGAGACAGCTAAATTATGTTTAAAATGGAAGCGTCTAAAAGAAGAAAAACGGCGGTCAGTACTGACTTGGGAGAGGATGCATTATCTATCCACAGCCTCTGCAGTGTGGCCCATTTGAGGACAATCAGTGTTCCAACCGGCTTGCTGGAGGGCGATATCTGCGAGCCTAAACCAGGCTTTCTCAGCCTCAGCACGACTGCTGGGTGGGGTTGGATGCTTCTTTGCTGTGGGCCTGTCCTGTGATGGAAGGACTTTTAGCCTCGCGTAAGCTGTGACCATCCAAAGTGTCCCAAGACACTTTCAAATGTCTCCTGGGTGCAAAATTGCCCCTGGTGGAGAACCACAGCCCCAAGCCCTTCCATATTGGGATGTACTTGCTCTCTCTCCCATTCTCTCCCCCGCCCATACACAAAACCCAAGAAAATCATGGTTCCTGTGTTAAAACTGGGGAGATCAACGTGCTCTTCATGTAGGTAGAATGAGTGGAAAGGAAAAAGACACTGACTTGTGTGTAGTCAGGGGACAGAGTGGGAACCCCCTCAACGCCAAGACTGAAAAGAGTCTTAGGATGTGGGTGTGTTTCTGGCTCCCTCTGGGAAGTGGCAATGCCCCTGGTTGAACAAGCCAACTTTCGAACGCCTCTACCCTGTGCACTTTGGAATCGGGCTTGCTGTGGGCGAGATGAGGAGTGATGGCGAGGCTGCAGAGATGAAGGCGTCTATGAAGGTGCTGACTGTCTCCTCCCACACTACCTGGGACAGGGGAGAACTACCCAGCTTCGGAGAGATACCCATTGCTCAGACAATGACGATCCTGTCTTGGACCTAAACATCGGGATGAAAGAGGGCTACTGACAAGACAGACGTTGTGCAAGCATGGGGTTGCACTTTCATTACAGACATTGAGGCAAACATTTCACTCCTGGTGATATAAGGCCTCCCCTATTTTTAGGAACTTACAAGAAGCATTATTGCTTGTTCTTACCGGCCAGAGGGAAAGGTGGGAGAACGAGCACACTGCAGTGAGCCCCCATATCCACTAGATGGCGGTGTACATCTTCCTCAGAAGCCAGGCGGGCAGCGCTTTGGGCAGCTCGTCGGCCTAAGCAAGACAAGGGCCACTTTTCTTTCCGGAGACAGGCGTCTCTTCTCATTGTGGGCACAAACAGCCCCAAACAATTGCACTGACCACACAGCTCTAAGTCACGTTCCAGGGCACTGCCATCTGTTCAGGAGTGGATGCTGGGAAAATGAACCACGCTGCTAATTTGCTTGATTGGGGGGAAAATAAGATCTCAAGTGACAGTGGGTGTAATTTATTTTTCCAACAAGAATAGGGGCAAAGCCATTTCATCCACCCCCCCACAACTGCTACCATAAATGAAAGCAATCACCTAATTAGTCCTGAATTACTAACTGGCAGGGTAAAGATCTGCGGGAAGTCAAGCTGAAGTGGGGAGTCTGGAGAAAGGGATGTGATTTCTGCAGGGGAAGAGGGGAGGGGTAGGGCGGGGTGGGAGGGGCGGGAGGGGAGGGGAAGGCCTGAAGCCCATTGTGAGGTCCTGCGCCCCTGTGGTCTGGGGGCCGTGCTGGCCCTGACCCTGGGAGAAAAAGAGGCTCAGTGATGTCTTCAGGCCGTTCATTTTGTGCAGGAGAATGACTTTTATAAAGTGAAGGAAAAAGAACCTGTTGGAGAAAACCTATCCGAGAGTTTCTCTGAAAATGCTACAGATGGAGATGAACTGGCTTGGGAAGGAGAGCACAGCCCTGTGGCGCCTGGCCACCCCGCTGCTGGTGGACCCCCCCCCCCCCGGAAGGTTCTGTCACGGAAACGACAGGCAGATCTGAAACGAAGTTGGGCTTTACGTCATTAAGAAATCCCCCAAAGGAATGGAATAAAGGCCTCCTTTCACACTTTGGGTTTTGCATGTGTCCTGAGCAAGCGCCTCTTCCCCAGCTGAGACAGCGCGCTGTCCCCGAGACCCAGTGAGCGGCCCTCGTCTTGCGGGGAAAGCAAAACAGCAGCGGGGTGGGTGCGCGCCCAGAGCTGCCCCTCTCGCAATTGATTTGTTCAGGGATGACTTCTTGCGTTCTAGTTAGATGTGACTTTAATCGAAGTGCTTTCCTAAGGCGATTTATCACAACTGTGAACCGTCAGTCTGCACAGCTGCTGCTCTTTTAGGGAAACGCACAGGCTCGGGAGGCGGAGGGGCCGGCGCGGGCTCCCCTCTTTCCCACGGACCGGCCCGCGTGCCCCTCGCCCACCAGAAATATGTGCGCCGCGTCCTCAGAGGCCGCCGCTTCTGTGCTCTGGCTCCTCTGCTGTTTCTGGCTGCTGAACAGCCATCTCCTCTCTCCTGGGAGGGGCAGCTGGTTTCCTTTTGGGGCGCTCCCCTTCTCCCCGTCTCAGCTCCTGCAGCGGAGACGAGGCTGCCCCTCTCTCCCTGCACGCTGTGGGCTGGGTGTGCAACCCGGCTCGGGCCACAGTCCCCCACCGTCCCCGCCGACCCAGCGCGGCGCCCACCACAGCCGGCAAAGCCCACACGGGGCTCCCAGTTAAAGCTGAACCGCAGATGAAAACCACGACTTTTTGGGGTGTCTTCAACATTGCATGCAACATACTTCTACTAAAAAAATTACTGTTTATCTGAAGTTCAGCTTTAACGAGGCGGGCATCCTGTATTGTGTCTGGCAGCCTTCTTGGTTCTAAAGAAAATGTTTGTCCAGAGCAGGTCAAATTGGAATCAGCCTAGGACTTTTAACTGGAGCTTTGGGGAACAAATACTTAAAAGGTATCTGTTGGGACTGCTAGGCTGGTAGGATTCATGCTTGCAACTGCTGGGAGCCAGCTTTGCTATCGTGGGGAGAGCTGCTTGAACTAGAAGCCAACACCACAGAGAGCAGACCTGTTTCATTTGAACAGGTGGATCCAGCTGTTCTTGAAGCTGGCCCGGTGGGTGATAGAGGTCAGGGTGCTGATGGCCAGGAGGGATAATAATTTCCTACCCCTCAAATCTGGGAAGTGAAAACAGCAGGGCTGAATGTGCCCACGGGGCATGGCTTCTGTTCAACTGGAAGAGTGGTGAATGGCTATTGGGTGACAAAAACCGTCGGTCTACTATATTCTTACTTTATTTGCTAATTGTTTTGCTGCATGTAAACTCTTTGTTGCATTAGCTCTTGTTCATGACATCATGTCTGGAGACAGGGTCTGATAGACTTACATGTGGAATTGGAGACTTCAATTTCAAATCTACCTCTACCTGGTTGAGTGGCTTTAGGGTTCTCGTAACCTCTACAAAGTTGAGTTTCTGGGTTTGAAACCTAAGGACAGAGGTGATCGTAATCCATTTGGGCTGCTATAACAAAATACCAGAGGCTGGGTAGCTTATGAACAACAGAAATCTATTTCTCATAGTTCTGGAGGTTGGAAGTCTAAGATCAGGGTGCGAGCAGATTCACAGTCCGGTGAGTATCTTCTTCCTGGGTCACAGTTGGCGTGTTTTCTCTGTAACCTCCCATGGCAGAAAGGTCGAGGGACCTCTGCGGGGTCTCTTTTATGAGGGCACTAATTTTGTTCATGAGGGCTCTACCCTCATGACTTTATCACCTCCCAAATGCCACACCTCCTGATACCATCACTTTGGGGGTTAGGATTTCAACATATGAATTTTGGGGGAGGCAAATGTTAAATCTATAGCAGAGGTACTTTCCCCATAGGATGGGGGAGAGGGAAAGTATGTAAGCACCTGTCATAGGGCCTGGTGTGGAGCAGGTGCCCCATACAGATGTTATTACAAAATATTGAGTATAGTTCCCTGTGCCATAGAGGAGATCCTTCTATCTATTCTATGCCTTCTTTGAATGACCGTAGCACTTGTTGTCTGTATCATTTTTATGTCTGTTGTTGCTTTGTGACTGAAAATGAAAAATTTCTATTTGTCCATGTCCTGGCCCTTACATAAAAATGTGTTCATTTATCTATTTCATATTTATTGACTACATCTTAGACACCATGTTAACTGCTGGTTCTAGATGTTAGTAAAATATAGACCTTCCTGCTCAAAGGGTCACAGTATTTGTGGGAAAGCAAAAAATGAACAACCTATGTCTCTAAGAGCTTTGTACTTCCCAAAGAGAACACACCTCATAGGTACAATAAATCCATGTATCATACGTAAATGTATAAATAGTTAATGGGATTATACACCTGAGATAACTGCTTTTCGATTCTGAGGAAATGATGATTATATTTCACCAGGAGCTCAATACCACTCTGAGAATGAGGGCTTAACCCCCGACTTGACTCACTGCCTCGCTTTCCTATATAAAAATACACAAGTCTGTACATACGCTCTAGAAAAAGGCTTATCTGGCATGAATTTCAGATAGCAAGAAGAAAACTTCAAGAGGTTCAGAGAAGCATCCAGAAGCTCAGATGACTCTCTGGCACTAATACAACTTGCTTGACAGGAAAATACAGCTGTAAATCTCACAAAATTAGATGATCTTTTAAGAATTTCAAAACCTCCTGCTATTAATTGGAAATCCTAGAAGAATAGCTTCTTTTAAAATGTACTGATAATATGCTTTACAGCTTAATATTCAGAAGCCTATGTTTTGGCTAAGTGAGCTTCAGGAAGGAAGGAAATTTGCGGTTTACCTCCACTTACTTTGGAACCGCTGGTTCCAAACATCTACTTCTATGCACAGTCATCTTATCATCTGTAAAATGGAGGCAACTCTAAGACAACAGAGTTACAGAGATGTTGCACAGCTCCATGTGTCATTGTCTTCATTTGTTTCAGAAAACCAATAACATCTAAGCGACTACTGAAAGAGGGCTATATTATTTGGGGTCATTAGTGCAGCTCTGTCAAAGTAAAGAAAAGGGACCTAGAATGACTATGATTTTCCCAAGAGGACACAATTATTTTATGGTAAATCTGGGAGAAGAACCCTGATCTCTTTGATTCCATTCCATTGTTCTTTCATTGGGTTCTGAACAACCCAGAGAAATAAAGAGAAATAAAACTCCTGTGTGCTGTGTCACTGGTACAGGACACGGCAAGATTGGAATTGGAGCACTACATATTAAGAGGTATCTGAGAAATTCTTCAAACTAATTGAGATATATACCAGGTACATAGAAAACACTATGTTTTATGAAGATGATTCTGTGCAATGAACAGAACTGGTAACACACACTGGAAGGTGAATTCTCATTTTCTGGCACCTTGAAAACGCCACCTCAACATACACGTTAAAATAAACATTTGAACTGGGTCATATTTAATTCTGCATGCTTTTGTAAGTCAGCAAAATATTCCATATATCATTTAAGTTGTCACTAACTTTTTAACTTGACTTTCAATTTCTAAAAGTCTTTCCAAACATAAAACAGAGGTGGGAAAATGGTATATGGGAAGCTGCAGAGATGAAATAAGCTTATTTCATTAGGCATAAAGATGAATATCCAAACAACTTCTTCATGGCTGAAAGTGTCCAAATCTACTGTCTTCGTTTTGTAGTCAAGGTTTCCGGAAAAATATGCTAATGGATTCCTTATTACCCAAATGCCCCATATCAGTTTCAGTAGGTATCATTATATATTATGGAAATTTTTCTCAGTGACAGTGAAAGACATCCTGGCTGAACATCCCCCTGCCCATGACACAGAGATGATGGTCTCAAGCTATCTTGAAGGCATTGGAGCCCACACTATCCGTTACTAATGTTAATGGAGGATAAAACTTCATATTCTGTTTGCTCTATATTTGTTCAATCACTTCTTCCCTTCATTAAACTGGATGGCCCATAATTGAGTCTGTAGTGTGTCTATCATTGGAAACTGAACAAAGTTTTGTTGGTTTTATTAATGTCATACGTTTCTAGGGAGGGTCTATTCAATAACTAAGTCTAGTTTCACAGTTACAAATAAATTATGATGTAACTTTGAATAAATTAAGCTCATCATAAAGGAAGGATATTGAGAGTTGCTACTACCCCTTCCTTGAGGGACTCTCGTAAAGCGCTAAGTAAAGTAACAGAGGTGTATATGTATGCATACATTTTCAGTGATATTTGTACAGACTTAAAAAGAACTCTACAGAATGCATTATAAAAACCTTAATGCTGTGTGTCCCTAGTTCCCAGCTCTCTCATTAGAACTACTTAAATGAACACAATCTTATCTTTTAGGATAGCTATCAGAGTACTCCAAATATTACTTCTTGCAGTACCCTGTCCCAACCGTTTGCCATCCTCTTCCCATTAGTCCTCAAGTCAGAAGCCCCGAAGATCTGTTCATTAATTTATGAACACATTTCTTCATCCAGCCAAGAAAATTGATTGATCCCTTACCAAATTTCAGGCACCATTCTTCAGTATGATGTATAGGCATGTTCAGGAAACACAGCAGTGATTAACACAGATGAATATAGTCTCTCTTGAGCTGAGGGGGGAGACAAAAGTAAATAAGCAAATATAAAATCGTAAGTATAGGGCTTCCCTGGCGGCGCAGTGGTTGAAAGTCCCCCTGCCGATGCAGGGGACACGGGTTCGTGCCCCAGTCCGTGAAGATGCCACATGCCGCAGAGCGGCTGGGCCCGTGAGCCATGGCCGCTGAGCCTGCGCGTCCGGAGCCTGTGCTCCGCATTGGGAGAGGCCACAACAGTGAGAGGCCCGCGTACAGCCAAAAAAAAAAAAAAGCTATGAAAACAAAACCTATGGATGGAGACCTCCATGAAAGATGGAAGAGTATAATAATGGCCAGAGTACATTACTGTGGCAGAAGCAGCAGCCCTTAAGGAGGACAACTTTATAAATTACAAATTGGATTTAAATAGACAGGGAATTGAAAGTGGAGACATTATTTTCTGCAGAAGATGATGGACAGGGGAGAACAAAGAAAATAAAACTGAGATTGTTAGCGAAATACAATGCTAAGCATATAAGTTAGGACTGAGTCCTTAACTTTCATTTTTATTAATGAGTGGGTGAGTATAGATTACTGACTACACAGAACCAAACCTGGGAACACATTTTATATTTATGATCTTTGTGCCTAAAACTAGATTCTCCTGCAATTTAATATGACACTAGGACAATGACTGGCCAAGTTTTAGATTAATCACTCTTACACAAAGATTTTTCATTCATATAATCTCAAACAAATACTGCGTCACCAATTAAGTTCCAGATCCTATGCACTCTGGCTGAAGATATAAATATCTTGCAAGCCCAGCGTCACTTTCCTCTTTCTCTGGTAACAAATCACACTTTCTATTATGACAATGGCCCCAGTTATCGGCCCAGGAATAAACACTCGACTCAGGAAGAGCCAATTAAAGCCCTCCTTTAGAGTTGATCGAGAGCTTTAAGGTTAGAGTATTTCAATCTTACGAAATTTTTGTAAAACAAAATTATTTCAAAATCGACTAATTATTCTTTAAGTTCTAGAAACTGCATTCTGTGACTAAGAGGACAATTTATTTGCCGTCGTTTCTGCTCTGCCCACTTTATGTTTCTGTTATTGTGAGATAAAGGCAGTGGGGAATGGCAAACCGATTCTGATTCATTCAACACATGAGTGCTTCTTAGGTACAAAACACCATTCTGAACATTGTCCGAGGTAAAAAGATAAATAATACCTAGCCCCTTATAATACCTAGCCCCTTACCCTCAAGTTACCTCCACGTGTATGTTATGTATGTGTACCCATAAAATTAAGAAGTTTTTAGGTGTTTTACCTTCAAGAATAATTCAGATAATGGATTATGGATATCATAAACATTTAGGATTTAACAGATTTGTTACATATAGACGTTGTATCATGGATTTAAAAGACCATAGCAAGCGGGCAGCGGCGGGCGGAGCGACCGAGGGGGCGGGGCGGGCTGCGCGGCGGACGCGGGGGTCCGTGCTTCCTCGCGGTGGAGGGCTGGGGTTCGCCGGGGACGCCGGGTCGCTCCGCGTTGCCAGCTTACCGAGCGCGTGCCCCGCGCCCGCTCGTCCGCCCGGGCCGCCCTCGGCGCCGCCTGAGCCGCGGTGCGGGCTGCGCGGGGCGCCGGGTCCGCGGAAGCCTGGGTCGGGCGCTGCGTGCGGAACTCTCGTCGCTCGTGGACGGGGCGCGAGCGCGCGGGGGACGTAGGGCGCCGACCTGGGCCTCCCCGGCGCTCCGGCTCCGCTCAGGGCGCCCGCTCAGGGGCCTCCGGCGCGAGGCCCCCTTCGTGGTCAAGATGGCGGCGCCCAGGCGGGCCGCGCCGCGGTGAGCTGGAGCCGGGCCCGGAGAGGGGCGAGTCGGCCACTCCCAGGACTTGGACCCCGGGCTGGTCTCCCGTCTCCCGGGGAGCGGCGGGTGAGTGGGCGCGGCCGCGCGTAGGTCCGTCTCGTGGGGTGGTCAGCTTTTCGTGCGTCCGCAGACTTCTGTCGTCTGATAGTCAGATCTGGGGTGGCCCAGATTGGAGGCGAGGGTGCTTGATTGGGGAAACCTGAGGGGTTTAAGGACTCTATTGGGATCGTTTCAGACCCCAGCAAGAAGCTGAGGAAGTTTCCTCCTGACTCTCTTGCCGGCTAAGTTTTCTCCCTTCTCTGAAGGCGCCAGCTTTTCTGAATCACCTTGTTACCCGGGGAGATACAGTTGGTGGTTCTGACCGTGGAACGTAGGACCCGGCGCGGGGAAGCCTGAGCTGGTTCTAGTTACTTTGTTTGCAAAGCACTTGTCTTGTCTTTGGAATCTTTGTGTATGTAACCAACGTTGGGAAGAGCCAGCGTTTTCTCCTCCAAAACACTGCGAGGGGTAACTTTATACGTAAGAAACAAGTGGGCGTTCACATCCATCTCTTTTCCAACCACTGAGTTTTGGTTGTGTTTCCTTTCCTTAAGTTTGTCTCGTTCTGAAGTGATAACAACAACAACAAAAAAAAAACAAAAAAAAGACCATAGCCAATTACACAAAGTATACTCTAGTCTCAGTCCTGCCATTAATTAGCTTAAGTCATTTAATTTTTCTAGGCCTCATTTTTCTCATGTGATGTTTTTTCTTTGAAAAAGTATAGTTTCTAGAAGTCTCTAATCTCTGTGTCATAGTTCAGCTTGGAGAAAACCTGCTCTTATCCAAACTCCATGACATTGTATTTCCAGATCCAACTTTGGACTTTGAGTGAGTTGGGGGCAACTTTTTAAGGATATTTTCACACAGCTTTTTTTAGTTAATATCAGTCTAGCTGACTTGTCATACTCAGACTTTCTCCCATATTCTTTTACCAGTGTGTTCCTTAGTCATATATATAAAGACTGTTGTGGGAAAAATGACCTCCTGGGTCAGCTTACTGCATGGTCATCGACACAGGGCAGGGAGTAAGATTCTGTGGATTTTACAGAAGCAGATACAGGTTTCATTATCCATGTCCTCTCCCCTTTCATCTTACAAAAACAGCAGGCTTTTCTTGGAGAACTGCCAGATAATGCCATCCTGCCTCCTCACGGGCCCTGGGGATGAGTCGCCCAGAGACTGAACTCCAGTAAAGCAGGTGATTGGCTCATGGGTAGGCATCTGACCTCGGCTAAGTCTATCAGACTGCTCCCCAGGACTTTTGTCTCAGAGCAAAATGGAAGAATTGCCTTTTCTCTCTGGAATTTCTAAGCTGGGGAGATATGACTCTGGGACTCCCAGTGACCATCCAGCACAAGAAGAGACTTTCTGTAAAATAAAGTCTTGCAGAGGTAAGCAGGGCTGAGCGATGGAGAGAGAGCTGGAACCCTGCTGATACTCTGGAACTTCCAGATCCAACTGTCTGAATATGGCTGCATCCCTGAATTTCTAGTACTTGTTTGTTGAGGTTGTTGTTGTTTGGTTTTTGTTTTTAAATTTCCTTTGACTATTTTGAATTTGTTTTCAGCCATGTGCATTTGAAAGCATCATAGCTAAAAGAGCTAATTTCCTACATTAATGTCAGGTTTGCTTCCTTAAGTGAAAAATAATATCCGCTATTTTCTTTAAATAAAATCCTTCTAGCTCAGGTTTGAGATATTCAAAACTCTGCCTCCTACCCAACTCTTTTCCAACATTTACTATATCACCTTGAAGCATTTGTGACCACATCTTTCCCATCTAGACGCAGTTGAGGAGAGAGCAAAGACTCCTGATAAAAACTGCAACCTATACGCCTCCTACCTGGAAGCTTTAGAACATACTTGATTCTTGTCATTAAAGCAAATCTTTTGTTGTTGTCTCCAGGGCACAGAAGCATTTTCATGGCATAATGGAGTACAAAGTACATTAAGCCTAATTCTACTTCTCATCCTCTTTTACTTTAAATAGGCAGAAAAGAACCATCTCAAACACATTTTCCCAACAAATAAAATACATATACGATTATGTTTAGAAGATGTTTATGCAACATATAGTTAGACTGATGAATTAATGGACCTTTTGCCAATTGGCACAGTAAATATATATGTTCAATGTGCTCAATTAAAAAGAAGACAATAACATATTTTTACAGGTTAATTATCTGAGAAGAGTATTGTGCCAGCACACTTGATACTACAGTATTTCATGTTTGACAGGTAATCTTCTTTCAATTATATTTACTGCTAAATGTTTCTTGGATCAAGCTATTAAATTATAAGGTCAAAAGTAAAATGATATGAAATTACAATGGTAAAGGGACACATATCCCACTTTATGAGAATAGAAGTTCTAATTTCTTTTCAGTACTACTAGTAGTGACCACAGTACTAATTTGAGCCCTTACTATGAGCCACTGTGCCCATATACATTTAGTTCTTACAGTAGTTCTGCAAAGGGCATATAATAATCCACAGTGTAAAGCTGAAGAAAGTGATTCTCATAGCTGAAAGTCACATAGCTGGTGAGTGGCAAAGTCTAGATTCAAACTTAGAGTCGTCTGACAATGCCCAGGTTGTTGACCACTATGTACACTGCTCAATTGTTGCACCAATAAAGAAGTGCTTGAAATAATTATAGATTTGCCTACCCTGAAACTGCAGTGATTTAAAGACATCAAAGTTGCCAGTTGCTTAACCACATCTACTTACAGAAAGAAATTACATTTTATTTCATTTCTAAAACAAGATTAATTCTGCAGGCCCATCGAAACTTGAGCACACAAATCCTACCTCCAAATGAAAGATGCTTGTTTTCCATTATTCAACAGATGGCCCTGTACAGAGGCAATAAATATATAGTAGAATTTTCATTCAAATAAATGAGAAGAGAGGTTTCTTCTTGTCCTGATTCAGTGCCCATCATTATGGATTATGATGGCTCTTCCCAAACTTTACTTCATTCACTCCACTCTTTCTACAAAACTCCAGTAATGGAATTCATCATTCAGATATATGTGCAAAGCGAAAGGACTGTATTAATACAGTTGCTGAAAGTCAAGTTGATAGAGCACAGGAAATACATCCTAATAAATGCAACATTAACGTTTGTGTGGGCCTTGGAGTGAGGGGTAGAAGAATTTTCAGTTTAATGGAATATTTTGCCTCTTGCTATGAAAGTGTGGCTTAATAGTCTTGTAATTGGTCATTTACAGAATCCTCCATCTCTGGGTTTCATGCTTTCTTTACTCTGCAGCTGTTGATTCCTTCTCTTGTTCTGGATGGCAGATAGCAACGAAGCCACTTCAAAGGGCTCAGCCTGCCGTCTGTGTTATTGTTTAGATGAAGATATTTCCATTTATTAAAGCACACTATTTAAACATTTTTATCATGTTTCAAACTTGACTGTGTCCTGAAGGTATGAGCACAGGCAGACATAATGGGGGATGTTTTCCAGGAGAGAACATACCCTTATCAAAGGAATTATCAGAATTTTCATGTATGGATTGAGAATCAAATTCTGGAGTTAGACCTGAATTTAAATTCATACTCACAACTTATTACCAGTCTCATCTTGATCAAACGGTTACCACACTTCTCATCAATTTCCTTATCTTTGAAAGCGGAATAAGAGAAGTATGCCTGGTGGAGTTACACATAAAGCTCATCTGATAGAATATTCATAAGGATTTTGCACAAAATATACATGGAAATATTTTAGCACCGAGTTTAGCATGCGATTCATCTTCAATACATTTAAGAGCTATTATTTTATTATTATTATGCTATCATTAAATATCACTATTACTTAAATTTCATTACTGCTAAAATTGCTGTAAAACTACCGCAATAACCCATGATGAATTCCCCTCTTCTGTTTCCTTTGTTTAAATGGAAAATATATATATAAATCTAGACAGAGAACACTTTAGTGATCCTATTCAGTGGAGTGAGAATTTCCATGGCACTGATTAAAACAAATCCTGAATTGCATGGACTTAAGATAGCAGAGAGGGGCTTCCCTGGTGGCGCAGTGGTTGAGAGTTCGTGACCCGATCCGGGAAGATCCCACATGCTGCGGAGCGGCTGGGCCTGTGAGCCATGGCTGCTGAGCCTGCGTGTCCGGAGCCTGTGCTCCGCAACGGGAGAGGCTGCAACAGTGAGAAGCCCGCGTACCGCAAAGAAGAAAAAAAAAAAAAAAAAGATAGCAGAGAGGCTAAGAGATTTGAAGTTTGACATCCCCAAGTGTGAATTCTACTGTGACCCTCTTCTAGCTCTAGAACCTTGAGGAAGTTACTTAAACTTTCTGAGCTTTACTACTAGTTTCCTCATCTGTATCTTTTTCAGGACTATTTATCAAGCATCTTCCTGTTCTCTGTGCTTGGACGTATCAATGAATAAATTAGACAAGAGCCTTTGCCTGCGTGCTCCTTCTTGCATGCTTTCTCCCTCCTTACACTCTCGTGTGGAAACGGATGTTATAAATAAACTCTATGCTTTGTCACAGGTTGATGGGCGCTACGGGATAAGGAAAAGGATGTGACGCTCACTGAAGAGGCTTGGGTTGGGAGTGCTGGAGGAGTGTACAGGTAGGTTCTGATTTTAAATAGGGTAGTCAGGGTGGATTTTATAAGTTGACATTTGAGCAAAGACTTGAAGTGAGGGAGTTGTCAGAATGTATGATGGGGAGACCACTCCCTGGGAGCAAGAATAACCAGTCCCAAAACTCTAAGGCAGAAATATGCCGGGCAGCTTGGAGGAATATCAAGGAGGCCACCCTGGCTGACTTAGTCAGTGGGGAGGAAGAGACAGCAGGAGGGCTGGAGGTCGGATATGTGATGGGATGGATTGGGTAAGTCCTGGGAGGCCATCACATGCATTGTGTCTTTTACTCTAAATGTAGGCAGCTAGGGGCAGGATTTTAGCCGAGGTATGGCATGAACTGTCTCTTGTTTGAAAAGCATAACTCTATCTGTGGTCTTGAGGATGTGGGGAGAGAGTGGAGTCAGGGAGAATCTCGGGAGGTGACTACAGGATCCTCGAGGTCTATGTTGGTGGCCTGCACCAGGCTGCTAGCGGCTGGTAATTCTCAGAAGTGGAACATTGGGAAGGAAGGTTGTGACAGCATTTCGTGGTAGATTGAATGCAAGAATGGAAAGGAAGAGGGGGTCAAGGGTGAATTCGAGATGTAGGGCCTGGGGAACTGGAAAGGTGTGGTTACTGTCACCTAAGATGGAAAAAGTTTGGGGTAGAGCATGTTTGGGGGATTAAAGACCAGTTTTGGAGGTATAAGATTTGAGATGTTTTCGTGACATCCAAGTAGAGATGCTGAGTACACAGTTGGATACACAAGTCTGCAGTTCTGAAGAAAGGTCTAAACTAGAGATACACTTTAATACAATGGAGATATTAAGAATAATTACATGGAAGTGCTATTTTAAAGGTAAAATGAAGTAATGCAATTAGCACTTTGTCTTCTCAAAACATTTAATAACTGTTAGCTAAAATAATTACCTGAAATGAAAAAATACCTATAGTTTGTTTTGTTGTTTGCAGTAAAAGTGAATAAAATGTCACAATTATTTTAATAGTATTTGTGACACAGTAGTTTTAGTTAAGACACCATGACTATAAACATTTACACTAAACCTTTCAGTCTCCTGCTTTTCACTCTGATAGGGTACTTGGAACCATATTTTGTAAGGTTTAAGTTAGTTGTCATAGGGTACCTCTTTAATTAGAAGTAATTCTGAACTGTCTAGTTCCATGCAGTTTTATATACATATATGTATAATTATTATTTTATGATTTATCAAACTCAGTTGAAAATTTGCATCACTGATATACATTAGAATTTAAGCATTTACCCAGGTACTCAAGGAAAAAAATGTACTTGTCTTGTAATTTCCATAGGGGTACTTGCTTTCACATCTTCCCTTCACTTTGCAATTGCAAACATGGCAGGGGAAATATTATCTTACTGGTCTTTGAGTTCCCCTTAGCTATCTGCAAGTCCTTAAACAGCCTTTGTGGCTTAACCAAAATTCTCTTCCACCTTCATTCCGCTAACAGATATTGGTCTAAGCATGTACTTATACTAAAAAATGCATGACCACGTTGTCTCTACACATCTATAATTTTATGTTAACACTATCATTATGTAAGCGATACTTGAATTGTAATTATAACAGATTTTATGTCAACACACATCCATTTCTAGTGTTCATCTGGTGTTCAAGGGGAGAGCAGCATGTTGTAAATTTTATCAAAATATAACATCTGAAGAATAGAACAGAGGGTAATTGTGTAATTCTGTATTCACTCTAATTAAGTTCAGTGGAGTTGGCATAATAGAATTAAGATGAAAAAAAAAAAGACATCGAGGTACCATGGCTCCCTCTCCTAACACACCCTTTTCGTATCCGAGAGCAGAGACTCAGCACCTTTCTGTACAGAAATGGAGACAGGAAGAGGCCAGAGGATGAATGACAGGCACGAATGAGGTGGAACTTTGAAGAGCAACATGGAAATGAAATACTTCTTTTGTATTTGGTAGGTGGGGAAAATGTACCAGCGTGTATGCCTACTGGGACCACGTTTTCCAGAACAGTTAAGCCCAGTGTCAACTGTGCTGTCCCACCTTCCTCGTAAGTAGGAACATACTGTTACTTGAATCTTTGCTTCCTGTTTCTTGATAGCTGGTTGAGAAGATTATCACAGGAAGTGCATCTTGTTAGCAAATAGACTGTTTTGAAATGATTGACACTCACTGAAGAGTGGCAACTCCAAGCTTGCTCTCTCTTGATCTTGGACTATTTAAGTCTGGAGTGCAGGAGTGGGTTATGGGGAAAGACCATTGGAATTCTTATGTCTTCAGCATAATGGTTATAGCATAATGGTTAGGAGTGTAGGTGCTGGTTCAAATCTCTGCTTTCCACTTGCTAACCATATGAGCTTGGGCAATTTACCTGATTACCTGAACCTCAATACTCCTGCCTATAAAATGATGTTAATAATATTTCATCCCCATAGACTTTTCAATGTTAAATGTTTTCAATGTTAAAATGAAGTCACTTACACCAAGCACTTAATACAATGCCTAGAGCATAGTGAAGTCTATTATTATTACTATTACTACTACTACTACTATTATTATTATTACTGTCACGATGCCAGGTGCTATTTTTCCTATGCCTTATTCCATTATCTTCTGCCCTGTCCCCCCATTTCTGTCTTGTTTCTGTATAAGGGTAGGTTTGTCACAGAGCATTTTCTTTCCGTAATGTCTGACTCTTAGTCATCAAGGTGACTGGTCCACGACCCGGCATTCATTGCTGCTCGTTGAAGCAACCCATTTTGAGAAGGGGAGTTGGGTATTGATGCCAAGTTGGGCCAAGGAGAGAGAATTTTCTCTCTTCTGCACTCAGAGAGCTAAGTGAAATATTCAGGCCTCAGAAGGAGAATCAGGCAAAGGGCAACATGCTTAATTTCATACCTTAGTGATTAAGAACAAGTCAGACAGGCTGGATTTGAACTGATTTCCGTCATGTACTGATAAAGGGATCTTAGGTGCTTTTGTAACCCCTCTGAGGCTCAGTCAACATCTGAAAGAGATGAATAACATTATCAGGACCTAGCATATAGCCTTGTTGTAGTAAGTGAGTAAATCCTTTTAAAACGTTCAGCACGTTGTTTGGCATATAAACACTTAATAAAATTTAGCTTCTTTGACTACTACCGCTGCTAATATTATTAAGTAGCTGAGCAGATCCGAGGCCTATTTTTTTCTTAGATTGCACATAATCATTTGGACAGCCAGCTCACATTGATCAACCGTTGCTTATATATAAACCCCCATGAACCCAAAGGTGCTTTAACTCTCTCCCAGTCAGAGCCTGTTCTGGGGGCAGAAGCAACACCGGCACTACCCCTGTCATCTTTGCCTTTATTGTCACTACACTCGCCTGCCGTACTGAGCACTTTCTGTTTGCCAGGCACCAAATTTAGCCCTGCGTATGCACTGTATCATATAGTTCTCACACTCAGGTGGGAGACATTATCATCGTCCCCAATTTTCAGATAAAGACGCCGAGGTGTTGGAAACGTAACAAACTTGACCCACAGCAAGAGGTGGAGCCGGAGTATTCAAACCCTTCTCTCTGACCTCAAGAACCCTTAAATATTAGCATACTACTACATCCTGGTAAGAAAATCTGCTTCCAGCCACTCTGGTGAGAGTAGAAATGATTCTCAGTCCCCACATTCCTCTATTGCCCATGCCACCGTAGCCTCAGGACTAGCGGGGAAAGGAAGTGATCTCTTCAAAGAGCAGCCAAAAGGAACCTACTCCCTTCTGCCTTTTCGTAATCAACTAACCAATATTTTATTTCCTTCTTAAGAGTCCCCACGTGTTCCTTTTGGTACTTAGCTTGGCCTTTTAGAATTCTGACATTCTGTACATGACTCATCCACTGTATTTCATGTTAATTTATTGAGCTCAAGTATAGGGTCTTACTCATCCTGAAGTCCAGTTATCCCCTGTCACATCTAACTCTGTTCTTTTCTTCTTGTAGGACATCTGCAGATATTTATTTGAATTTTGTTGAATTGTTCTCATCAGTAGTACATTAAAAGTTATACAGAAAGTGCTTTCTTATAAGGAAAACCATCTAAATAGATTTCTAGCTCTTTACTTTTTATAGCACTATTGTAGAGATTATAGATCTCCAGGTAATATTTTTTAGATTGAGTTCTTCATATCATCTTATTTTTACATATAATGATAAATCTGAATTTTCTCTATCAAAGCTCCGAGACTTCACTGGCTTGTAACTTAGCTTGTTGATTATGTGTGGTTGACTTTTCCATTTACAATGATATTTGATCCTGGTAAGGATGGGGCTGGGTGGGAAGGTACATCTTAGGGCCATCAATTGGTTTTGTAGAGAACTAACATAAAGATCTAAAGTCTCATCATATTTCTGCAGAACTCATGAATCATTTTATTATAATTCCATTCATCCAGGGAGTATAAAACCATTTTCAAATTGTTATTCCTAATTTGTTCATCTTCTCTTCCTTAGTCTTAGTGAGAAGAGAGCAGGCTGAATGGAAGAAAGTCATTATGACCACTGGGGCCACTAGGGTAGGCATCAGTCCCAGAGTTTTGTTTTCATCTCTCTGCTATGAATATTGGCTAATGTCTTGAGTGCTTACTTGGGGCAAATTACTTAGCCGACCATGGCAAATGGATTGTGTCATTTCATCCCCTGATAGTCATACAATTAATGTATGTATTATTATGATGTCCCATAATGCATACATGGAACAGAGCCTCAGAAGTAGTTATTTGCTCACCAAAATATGGTAGATGTGGAATTTGGACTCAGGTCTGATAGACTCGTAAATCACTCCTAGTGATTTTTACCACGAAATTAAAGTTGTATACCTCTGGAGAGTAGATAGTTTCTAAAATTTCCTCAGCTCTAACGTTTTATAATTAAATTTTTGTCTGATGGCAAGCTTAACAGTTAAGATGGGTAGGAAGGAATGCCAGCCTGTTGAATGGAATTTCCCTGAAATGAGCCAGTTCACTCATTCATTCACTCAGCATGTATTGAATGTTTGCTCTGTGCAAAGGCATTTTAGGCATCACAGTGGAGTGAGCGCCCCTTCCATAGACTCTCCTGCAGCACTCAGAGAAGTCTTGGACTGGTTTGCCTGTTATGGAATGGGGCTTGGTGATAGAAGCCTGGTTTGTCCTCCACTGGTAAAACTAAGACATACTCATATGAGTTTAGAGGCATCTTGAAGCCGTGGGATAGTAACATACATGAATCTTACCATTTTTGCCTGGGATTAATGATATAAAGGCTTTGGATTTGGGTATGGAAATTGGGTGCAATTATGGGTGTGTTGGTTCTACATATATATGGACATCACGTGTCATCAGCCTGCAGCTACCTGCCATTCCTCACTACTCCTTCTTTTCACAAACCAAACAAGTACCTTCTTATCTCTCCTGTGGATAAGGTCTTGACAGTGGCACTAGGGCCTCCCTCAATAAGTACATCATTGGCTAAACCAGTGGTTTCTCAGATATGCTCATTGAACAACCCTTAAGGTGGATTGATAGTCCACTGCCTAGAATAGAATATGGTGTTCTTTAGAAATCGGGGGGAAAAAATAGGCCACCAGATGTACTTTCTTTAATTTAAATTGTTTATATATATGAACAATTGTTATATATGTGTATGTATACTTGTTCATATATATGAATGATTTAAAATTGAAGAGATAGATATATACACACACATATATATATATGTATATTTAAATTTTGGCTTCTGTTAGCAAGTAGTAAATTAAATTATTAGCAGATCCATACTGCAGGGAAATAACCAATCAGATTTCATTCAATAGCTTGCTTTTTTGTAGATTTATGGTTGTGATTTTATATCTGCAGGTATGTTTGCTGAAGAAAATATTTCTGCCACTTTACACAAAATTAAATTCATTTAATACCAATGCGGCATGTCTCAAATGTCTTAATACAGTTTTAATCTTGAATCGCATCAGAAGTATGAAATTAGAAACATACCCCAAAATCATTTGAAGATATAATTACTTTCATTTCCCTTATACTTTTGAGACTTTTGAAAAACAAGTATTTAGTTGTACTTATCTGTTTTTGTCTCTCTAAGGATAGCAAACACTGAAACACAATTCTTTTTAAAAGTCAGTATTGAAAATATATTGTCCAAGATGATCAAAACTAAGGAAGTGGCAAAGAAATTCAAAAATTTAAACTTTCAAAGGGTGCTTTTTTTGTGAATGTGTAGTACTTGTTCTTCTGAAGGAATTAATCTTTTTAAAAATTTAATTAACTTATTTTTTATTGAAGTATACTTGGTTTACAGCGTTGTGTTAATTACTGCTGTACAGCAAAGTGACTCTGTTATACATATGTATATACATTCTTTTTCATACTCTTTTCCATTATGGTTTATCACAGGATATTGAATATAGTTCCCTGTGCTATATAGTAGGATCTTGTTGTTTAGCCAATCTATATATACCAGTTTGCATCTGCTAATCCCAAACTCCCAGTTCATCCCTCTCCCACCTGCTTCCCCCTTGGCAGCCACCAGTCTATTCTCTATGTCTCTGATTCTGTTTCTGTTTCATAGATAGGTTCATTTGTGTCATATTTTAGATTCCACATATAAGTGGTATCATGGTATTTGTCTTTCTCTTTCTGACTTACTTTGCTTAGTATGATAATCTCTAGTTGCATCCATGTTGCTGCTGCAAATGGCATTATTTCATTCTTCTTTTTATGGCTGAGTAGTATTTCATTGTATATATGTACCACATCGTCTTTATCCATTCATCTGTTGATGGACATTTAGGTTGTTTCCATGTCTTGGCTATTGTGAATATTGCTGCTGTGAAGATCAGGGTGAATGTGTCTTTTTGAATTATAGTTTGGTCTGGATATACACCCAGGAGTGGGATTGCTGGATCATGTGGTAGGTCTATTTTTAGTTTTCTGAGGAACTTCCATACTGTTTTCCACAGTGGCTGCACCAACTTACATTCCCACCAACAGTGTTGTAGGAGGGTTCCCTTTTCTCCACACCCTCTCCAGCATATGTTATTTGTAGACTTTTTAATGATGGCCATTCTGACTGGTGTGAGGTGGTACCTCATGGTAGTTTTGATTTGCATTTCTTTAATAATTGGCAGTTTTGAGCATCTTTTCATGTGCCTATTGGCCATCTGTATTTCTTCTTTGGAGAAATGTCTCTTTAAGTCTTCTGCCTATGTTTTTGATTGGGTTGTTTGCTTTTATTGTCATCAAGTTGTATGAGCTGTTTGTATATTTTGGAAATTAAGCCCTTGCTGGTCGCATCATTTGCAAATATTTTCTCCCATTCTGTAGGTTGTCTTTTCATTTTGTTTATGGTTTCCTTTGCTGTGCAAAAGCTTGTAAGTTTGATTCGGTCCCCTTTGTTTATTTTCGTTTTTATTTCTATTGTCTTGGGAGACTGACCTAAGAAAACATTGGTATGATTTATGTCAGAGACTATTTTGCCTGTGTTCTCTTCTAGAAGTTTTATGGTGTCATGTCTTATGTTTAAGTCTTTAAGACATTTTGAGTTTATTTTCGTGTATGGTGAAAGGATGTGTTCTAACTTCACTGGTTTATATAAGGCTGTCCAACTTTACCAACACCACTTGCGGAAGAGACTGTCTCTTTCCCATTATATATTCTTGCCTCCTTTGTCAAAGATTAATTGTCAAAGATTAACTGAGGTGTGTGTGTTTATTTCTGGGCTCTGTATTCTGATCCATTGATCCATATGTCTGTTTTTGTGCCAATACCACGCTGTTTTGATTACTGTGACTTTGGAGTACTGTCTGAGTCTGGGGTGGCTATGCCTCCAACGTTGTTCTTTTTCTTCAGGATTGCTTTGGCAATTCTGGGTCTTTTATGGTTCTGTATGAATTTTAGGATTATTTGTTCTAATTGCGTGAAAAATGTCATGGATAATTTGATAGGGATCGCATTAAATCTGTAGATTGCTTTGGGTAGTATGAGCATTTTAACAATGTTAATTCCTCCAACCCAAGAACATGAGATGTCTTTCCATTTCTTTGAATCATCTTCACTTTCCTTTATTAATGTCTTACAGTTCTCCGCGTATAAGTCTTTTGCCTTCTTGGTGAGGTTTATTCCTAAGTATTTTATTTTTGGGGTTGTGATTTTAAAAGGCATTGTTTTTTTACATTCCCTTTCCGATATTTCATTGTTGGTATAAAGAAATGCAACCAATTTCTGTATGTTAATCTTGTATTCTGCTACCTTGCTGAATTCGTTTATCAGTTGTAGTAGTTTTCATGTAGAGTCTTTAGGGTTTTCTCTATATAGTATCATATCATCTGCATCTAATGACAATTTTACCTCTTCCTGAAGGAATTAATCTTGAAGTTCTACCAAGACTTTTGGAATACCTGTTTTAATGAGCCACTACTTCCTGCCTGAGATTGCACTATGCACCAGAGATTCTAGAATTAGCATAATAAAACTAATAATGCAAACAACAGCAACAAATCCTCACAAACCTCCCTGGCAAGGAAGTAAAGTCCACTGGAAAAACAGACAAGTGAAACACACATTCAAAATGGCAGTGATTCTCAAACATTTATGTGCTGAAAAATCATGACAAGCATGATAATCAGGGCAATTACTAGACCCCTTCTCCAGCTGGTCAGGTGTAAGGTCCTGTAACTCTATTTTTGGTGAATGCCTCCAGGAGAGTCTGAGACAGATGTTCTCAGTTGTCGTCAACCTTTAGTGTGCATCAGATTTGCCTGAGAATATTGTTAAAACACAGATTGCTGGGCTCCAGTGCCAGAGTTCTAACCAGTTCCCAGGTGTGGCTGATATTGCTGGCCCAGGGACCACATTTTGAGAACCACCTTTCAAAACTCTGCAGTATGCGGTTGTGTGTGTTGTGAATGAGACGGGCCCAGAGAACCTAAGAAGGGCAAAGGGATTCTGCCCTAAATTAGCCAAAGGTAACAATAGCAGCTAGAATTGATTGACCCAAGAAAAAATTATAAGAACTTTACCTGCATTTGCTCATTTAATCCTTTCAGTAAGGTACATAGGTGCTACTTAGTGTTCCTCTTTTACAGGGGTGTCCAGAGAAGGTAACTACTTTGCCCACGTCCTAAACTGGTAAGTAACAGATTAAGAATTCAAGTCTCGGAAGTCTGATTCCAGAGCCCACACCTCTACCCTTTCTGCATGTAGAGAGGAGTAAAGGGTTGTCAGTGAAGCCTTCCTGGGGGCCCTGGCCTCTGAGTGTAGATAGAAGGATGAGTGGACATAAAGATCATTATTTGTGTGTGGTGGGGGTAGGGGAGGAAGTATGAGGGCTTCCAGAAGAGCCCGCCCTCCCCATACATCTGCTATAAGCAAGTCTGATGATCAGGAGTCCGGAACATGAGTATGACTATGGGATACTGAGAAGGGTTCTAGAACCCTGAGGTTAGAGTTCTGGATCAGTTAGTAGGTAACAGAAAGTGAATGAGTGATTTACCTTACTTTCCATGGGTAGCAGGAAGTTTGGAGATAGTCCCTCTAGCGTTAGTCCAGCTGCTGAAGGGCATCACTAGGGGACTGGGTTGCTTCGCTTTTCCAGCTTCCACATCTCTAGCACGTCCACATAGCTTCAAAGTGACCCCAGAATCTCCAATAGTGTTCCAACAATTTGGGCAGGAAGAAAGAAAAGGAAAAAAAAAAAGAAATTAAGTAAGAAAAAAAAGGCAATGTCTAACTCAGAGAGCAAATTTTTTACCACAGTTGGTCAGCAGACTTGCACTTAGATCTCAGCAGACTTGCACTTAGAGCTCAGATTTTAAACTGGCCACCTTAGCCTTAAGGATAATGGGGTCTCCTAAACTAGGGCTCTGATAGTAAGGCATAAGGAGAGAGTGGTACTGATTAGCAGTGCCTGCTGTCCCAAACAAATATTATCCCCAAACTATTTGTTTTTATCCTATATTTTACTTTAAAGAATGGAGGGGAAACATTATGTATCTGTAAATAGCCTTTTAGAAAGGGTACAATTATATAGTTATACAACCCCCTGGAGGGCTCCTTTCTTCTAAAATCTCTTTAAAAACTGTTCAAGGTTAAGGACATTTTTATCTTAATTTAGTAACTTGCAGTCGATTATCTTGGAATGACATCCTCTCTCTGCAGATGTTCTGTCAGGCTTTAGAAAATTCTAGAAGTGAACAGAGAAGTGTTATGGTACATGTATTTGCAATATGCACGTCTTTGAAATGAAATCCATTTAGGGACCAAAAGGCATTTCATGTCTTTGCTATACATTTTCACATATTTGCCTTTCCAGAATTCCTTTGAGCAAATCTGTTAGATGTAACCCATCCGTTTCTCCCATCTGAATTCTTTATTACTAAACATTCTTCAGTATGCTCTCACTCCCCTCTGTCAAAGGCGTTTCTCTGGGTCCTCACCCTTCTCATCTCATATGTGAATGCATATCTTAAACTGGAGCAACAGTCTGCTATGACTTCTCCATAACTTGAAGAACCCGTCTTTGTGGGAAGAAAAGTAGACTTACTAACTTAAAAGGTAAAATGCGCGCAATGTTTCTGAGAATTAAAAACTAAGATAAAAACATAAGCAATGGAAAAAACTTACAATGGATCCTTTTCAAAGACTTTATTTTACAGAGAAGGCAACTGAGGTTTAAAGAAAAAATGCGTTAAACACTAAATAATAAACCTTAAACCTCAGTGGAGCAACACATGGACAGTTCATTTCTCACTCACTCAGGAGTGTAGTATGGACTTTGGTGGTCTGCGGGTCAGTTTTCTGCTCAGTTATTCAGGGACCCACCACCTTCATCAAGTGGCTCTACGTTTGTCCTAAAAAGGAAAGGAGAGAGGAAGCTGCAAGCTACAATTATCAACTCGTTATCCTTCAGACATAAACTCTTCAGGTCACCTCTGGTCACATTCTTTGGGATAGAACCATACCCAGATGCAAGTGGAGATGGAGAATGTTGTTCCTATCTTGGTCCTAGTGATGCCTCTACAGGCTGGAGGAGCTAATTAAAGTGTAGTCAACAGCTCATTGTTTCTGCCACAATGAGTGATTAGCCTAAGGCTGTGGATTAATTATGTGTGTGTCACATATACATATAATACACACAAACATATATATGTGTGTGTGTATATATACATTTTTTAGCATGAGTAGACACATGGGGCTTCTGCCGTATCAAAAGAGTACAAACTGCCTCTTGTTGCTTTTTCTTAATTGAAGTTGACTACTACTATCTATTTCCCTTCATTTTGCTACCTCCCCCCCGCCTTTCAGTATTATATGAAAATTCTGAAAGAAATAATTTCAAAGTTTCCAGTGCTTTTAAAGGTAATAGAATACTCAGACCTTAACAATTTTCCTGTGTGAAACTTTTGCCAGACTAAAATGTTAACTTATGAAAAGTAAATTTAGAGTGATACAAAAGAGAAAATAAGCTGATTTTTTTTCTTTTTTAAACAAATACCCTGAGCCAGGGTGGAAAATACATGGAAAACTGGAGGAATTTAGATCCTTTTGTTGTAAATTTAAATATTTTTAATTGTAAAAATAATACAGGCTTATTGCAGAAACTCCAAAATTGAAAGGATTTAAAGAAAAAAGGAAAAATAACTCAAAATCCCATTTCTGATAAATCATCTCTGTAACATTTTTGAGGGTATCTTTTGAAACTTTTTTGTGACGGGGTGCATATAAATACAATACAAGTATAAAATACCTTTAATTATTATATCAAACTACAAAACAGTTCTATAACATTTTTATTTAGTAATATAAGTATGATTACTCATCACCTAATAAAAATCTGCAGCATCATTTTTAATGGTTGAACAGCATTCTATTATTTATTTAACCAGTCCCTACTGTTCAACATTTAGATTATTCCTGTTTTGCTCTGCTGAACAATGAGACAAGCATCCTTGTTCATATGTCTTTGAGCATTTGTTTATTTCCTTAGAATGGACTTCTAGAACTTGAATGGCTGGTTGTCAGTTCTGGTACATACTGACATATTGTCTTCCAGAAAGGTTACCGTGCTTTTTATTTCTACCAAGAATTTAACATCCAGTGTGGTTTCTTACACACACTCATCAGTACCAGTATTATCAATATCAATACCAGTATTATCAAGTTTTTTAAAACTTTGTCATTCTAGTCAGTAAAATATGACACCTGAATTATTTTATTTGTATTTCTTTGATTAATAATAGCAAGGTTGAACATATTTTCATATCTTTATTGGCTGTTAATACTTTTTAGTTTGTGACTTTAGACATCCATTTTTCATCGATGTATAACAACCTTTTATATATCTGTGTTTATTTTGTTGTTTGTTGTAAATGCAATTTTTTTCTCTTCATTTATTAATTTTTATTTTGTGTGTGTTGAACTTCTTTAATACTGTCAAGTCTATTCAAAAACCCTTTAGTGAACACAACAAATGTGGAAAATCAGTCATTCTCCTGCATTTTGTAATCAATGTATTTCCTTTTGGGCAGTATGGAAATGTAAGTTCTTATTTCATCTTATGGTTGGAAAGAATCTATTCCCTCGGAAAGGGATTATAGTCTCCATGATGCAGTAATGGGAGATTTTATAGGGTAGGCAGGGTCTACAGAAGAAAACACCCTAAATCACACTCCATTGGTGGTTGCCTTATTTATAAAAATGGCATTTGAGGTTGTGTGACTGCCATCAGGTAAGCAAAATTAATTTTTAGCATGAAGTACTCCTATCAGCAAGAATAGCCTAGGATAGGCTAGCAGTAAGAAGTGAGGGGTTATGGGATTGGGGCATAGCCTCTGTTTCCTCTAATGCAGCTGGAAATTTAAACTCTGGGGCTCCTGCTTGATCCAATCAGCCCAGCTAGTATGTGTTGCCAGGTAGGGTGAATAGACTCAGAAGTACAAGAGCTCATCCTTGGTCCCCTCTGGAAATGAGCAGAGAATACTGTGTCAAGCAGAGGTGATCGATCAGTCCATGGTCTGGAGACTTGGATCTCCTCACATAGTCCTTAAAGTCAGGGTGAGACAAAATGCCAATACAAGTTATATTGATGACAGTATCAATGAGGTGACATTGAGTCCTTTGACCCAACGTGTGTCTGCAGTGTGCCATCCATTAGTAAATGGGCAAAGCCATTTGACAGATCTATCTGATACAATGAATGAATCTGACACTCACATTTTGAAAAACTGAAACTGTATCCATTTGTCAAGAACAGTGGCTACTTGTTCTGCTTTATTCCCCCTGGTAGAACTAGGTAACATTGCAGGCAGTAAGACGTTCCGGCATTTCACCCTGGAGTAGCCCCCAAACTGAAGAAGCTGTCTTATCAGTAGTTAGCTCCTTGTCGCCAAGAATATTAAAGTAGATTTGTATGATTAGCAAATTAAAGAGACTGTAGTGCCTACCACTACTGTATTCACTAAGGCACCCAAGTTATTCTAAAGAAATCCTAATAATACATTAGGACCATTTTGAATATTTTTATTTGATTAGCCATAATCTTCTAGTTATAACATCCATCACCATTTTGGCCTTCTTTTCTTACAGCCTAGCCCTGTGGTCTTGGGCTAATCACTAACCTGCTTAGATACAATTTTCTTCTCTATGAAATAGAAACAATATTATATGCTTTGAAGGACTGCAGGAAGATGAGCTGTAATGTTTATCAAGTGCCTAGTAAGTAGCCTGGCCCATAATAAATACTTGGCTAATTGTAGATGTTAGTTTCATTTTTAGTTTTATTTCCAAACATTGCTCTTTACTTTTGGAACTCTAAAATTTGTTTTGAGAGTGGAGGACTTGTTGTTTGGATTCCTCCAACACTCTCTGTATATTCTGTACTTCTATCCCTACATCATTTATATTAATGGAATAAATGATCTTTGGTCTGGTGATTCCAAGGTGACGAGGAGCTAAGTGGAGGTTCAGTATACACCTGGAAGTATGGATTTTCATGCCCAGTGCAAATGTGGGAAAGGCATTATTCCCACATTATAAAGGGGGTAAAGACCTCCAACTTGAGGAGACTCTGGGTTGAGAGATGAGAGATTTACAGGTACCGTGTTTATCGTACAGGGTACCACAGGGGCTTTTATGTTCTGTAGCAAGAATTTGCACCTTATACCCTTGTAGTTAGAAGTAAAGCATACCACATAACTAATATCTAGTAAGCATTAGAGTTAGAATAAATACCGTTTCCTTTGTGTTAAGCATTTTACAGTTACAACATATGGATGGATACTATATTGTAATGGTTAAGAGTGTAGTTTTTTGAGCTGGATAATCCTGGATTGGAGTCTCATCTTTATTAGCTCTTTTTTTTCTGTTTTATTGAGGTATAATTGACAAAACTGTAAGATAGTCAAAGAGTATATCATGATGATTTGATATACATATCTGTTGTAAAAGGATCCTTCCCATCACGTTAATTAATACATCTAACAGCTCATGACACCTTTTTCCTTTTTTTCTTTTTTTGGTGAGAACACTTAAGTTCTATTCTCTCAGAAAATGTTAGTTATACAATACAGTATTATTGACTGTAGTAACTATGTTATACAGTAGATCCTCAGACCTTATTCATCCTGCAGCTGAAAGTTTGTACCCTTTTACCAGTCTTCCCCTCTTTTCCCCACCCACACCCCAGCCCCTGGCAACCAGATTTCTACTCTGTTTCTATGAGTGTGGCTTTTTTTCTTTTTAGATTCCATATATAAATGATATCATTCGTATTTATCCTGTCTGGCTTATTTCATCAGCATAATGCACTCCTGTTTCATCTATATTGTCACAAATGAAAGGATCTCCTTCATTTTTTAAGGCTGAATTATATTCCATTACCTCTTAAATGAGTGACTTTTGGTACATTGTTTACACTTTCTAAGCCTCAGGGTTTCTTTTCTTCTGAAAAAAAAATATATATATATATACTAACAGGTTATTTTCTGATATGTGGAATGTTTGTTGAATCAACAAATATTTAGCTGAGATCATAAATGTGACACTTAGCACTGTATTAACATTTATTAATACTCTCCCTGTTAATTTCTACAGTAAATTGTATAATAAGTAACAATAATAATAGTACTACTAGTAGTTTTAGAAAATGCATAGGATGTGCCAGGCATCATATACTGTACTACCCTCCTTCATGTGTACCACAAGTTACATGTGGACATCACCTTCCACGTTGTTTCCTTTAAAGAAAATTGAAGCTCAGCAACATTGAGTAGCTTGCTCCAGATGTGAACTCAGGTCTGAATCACTCCACATATAGGTTCTGAATGACTCCATGTCTTTAATTCCACATCTGCATTTGTTTGTTGTTGTTGTTTTTAACTTTCCAAGCATCTGATCTGAAATTCCTTTCTCTTTGGGGAATTTTCCACTTTGTGGGTCTTGGTGAGAAACAGAGCCTTCCTCTCGTTATACAAGCTGAACATGTCAGATACACTGTTTACTCACATGCTCAGTCTCCCTTACAGATGGAAAACCGTCGGGCGACCTCGGGTTGGCCAACTGCACCCCTCTCTTGGATTTTGAATTACAAATAAATGATGTAAAGAAGCAAGGCCAGCAGTGCTGGGTCAACCTCCTGTTTCCTGTTCCTGCTTGGTAGCAAGGCCAGCTAGGACTTATAACATCACTTTGGCCTGATCCTATAATTGCAATAGCATAGCTTTGGCTTTCGGTTGTTTAGTCTGCTTCTAGTTACTGAGACCTAGCCGTAAACTTCCAAAAGTTTCCTTTTCTGCTCAAATTAGCCGTATCTGGTTCCTGATAATTACAAATAAGACCTTTCCTGATATACAATGGTGACCTACTTATCCAGGCAGATGTAACATCGTCCTGGCAGGGACAGAGGGCAGGCAAGTTCCTTGAACAGCTGAACAAGAAGAAAAAGACCTAAGAAGGAAGAATTGAAGCCAGTTCTGTTTGTGTTATAATTCTAGCCTCAGCTGCCTCTGTTTCACAGAGCACATGCTAAGGACCATGTCCCTTCCCCTGTAACAGAGGAGCAAAGTAGACCCAGGCCTTCCAACCCAGAGACCAGCTGAGCTGTACCATGGACAATCTAGGATGTGAAAGACTTCACTCAATGTCTTTCTCACTTGACACATTGTTCCTCTCTTTGGGAAGTAGCTTCTTTGTGTGACAAGAATATGCTAAACCAACACTTAAGTGGACAGAGGTGAAAGATGCCAAAATTAGCTACAGAAAAAAAGGCGTAAAGACTTGTATTTTCTGTTATTTGAAGCTGTTAAGACCCCACATGGAATATGAGTCCTTTAAAGGAAAGTTGTGAATGGCCCAGGGAATGTTGAATTTCCATGTGGCAATATGTTCGTGATCGGTCATGATGATGATGGTAGCATCAGTAGCATTTATCAATGTTTCCTGGGTGAGAGGTACTTTATCCTAATGACCTTTTAACCCCATGACGACCCTGTGAAGTAGGAAATACTGTTTCAGCATCTTCAGGGTTTTTCTTTTTCTTTTTGTTTTCATCAGGAATTTACCCTAGATCACATTTGGGTGGTAGAACGACCAGAACTGGACACTAGCCTTTCCTGAATTCCCAGAGTGTGATCTTAGTAGTTGTATTGCCTGATGCAGAGCCATGTAAATGTTGCCAAAGCAATGAAACGTGTACCTATTTCTAACAGATTCTAACTCAGAAGCTCTGGGGTTAAGTGCAGAGGAGTTGAGTGTGATTGTCTTTACAGACAGTAGATAACTTAAGAGAAGTTGTTTAAAAGTATATTTGCATATTGCACTACACTGTCATATCTGTGATTGGTTAGCTATTGTGTAACTAACACAAATCCCAATCCCATCTCTAATCTCATTCATCTCTTGTATGATATTGGACCTAACTGAGGCAGTTTTTTTTTGTTCTTTCCCACAAACACACATCGAACATCCAAAACATGCTTACCATTTGTGAGCATATTCTCTTAGTTATTTAGGAGTTGAGTAAGAGTGAGGGAGAAAGGCTTCCCTGGTGGCGCAGTGGTTGAGTGTTCTGCCTGCCGATGCAGGGGACGCAGGTTCGTGTCCCGGTCCGGGAAGATCCCACATGCCGCGGAGCGGCTGGGCCCGTGAGCCATGGCCACTGAGCTTGCGTGTCCGGAACCTGTGCTCCGCAACGGGAGAGGCCACAACAGTGAGAGGCCCGCGTACCGCCAAAAAAAAAAAAAAAAAACTGAGAGAGAAAAAGACACATAATATGAAATACGGTCATCATTTTTTTAATATCCTTTATGTTGTTAATCCCTCTTAGCATTTACTGCCATTCACTCATTTGTATTATTTGGGGTATAGCAGTTTACTTACACAGCATTTTTACATATGGCTTATCATTTGTATTCTATTTTAATAACACTAATAATTATAGACTATTGACAAACTCATCAGACCCTACATATTCATTTCAAAATCATGAAAATAAGGTGGAAAATGAGGTGTAAAGTGGAAAATCTATGTGTATGTTTTCATTGGTGGAATGAAGAGCTACCTGAATATCACTCCTTTAGCTTTTCCTTCAAATGGTGCACTTTTTCCTCCATGCATAGGAGTCCCTTCCATTAGGTAAACAGTAGTCTTGAGGGCAAACTTCAGAAGTAGAAACAGGAGAACTTTTCAGTTATGGTAAAATCAAACATATTTTTATTCAGTAGTGAAAAAAAATTCTTCATGAGAAGTTCAACTACCGTGAGTTCCATGGTGAAAAACTTTCTACTTATAGATGCAACTTCCCCCAGAATTCTGAGAAATGTCGGTAGTAGAGAGGGGTGTTGCATACACCTGTTTCATTTCCCTCTGACTTTTCCTTCTCCTTTCTCTATTGACATTAAAATCTATAGTGAAAGCACATAGTAAGCAGTCTAGGACAATTGATATGACATTTGATCTAAATCACCAAAGTCTATTTTAGATGGGGATGCTATGAGAGTCACAGGAGGGGAAAAAATCTAGAATTATTCTTATGTGATCAAATGTACTAAAATAACAAAAGCAAATCTTATTTCTAGCTAATAAAATAGCATTGCTTATATGATGTCATATTATGGCAGAAAAGAAATATATGCGTCTATTTTCTTCTATATTAAAACTGCTAAGGAGTGGGGACCAATGAACTAAATCAATTGTTTTGGGTTCAAGTTGTAGTTTTTAGTAGCCATCCTTCTTAGCAAGTTTTCCGAAGCAAATGTAGTTCGTTTACTATCACCACTAAATGTGCAATTGTGTATTTGTGGAAAAAAGTATTATCAAATATATATACTTTAAAATGATTTGTGTAAATTTATCTATTCATATTATTATTCTCCCCAAGTAAATCAAAATCTACTATATACTGTGTTTTTCTACTATAGCTTAAAAGGGGAATGTATGTTGAAACTTATTCAGATATTTATTAGGTGTCTACTAAGTGCCAGGCACTCTACTAGGCAGTAGAGATGTTGTATTAGAGGTGGAAAATGTCCTTGACCTCCAGAACTGATACTCTTGTAAGAGAAATACTGGGTCAAACTAAGTCAACAGTTTCTTTGCTACAGAGCTTTTTACGAGTCTTGTGAATTATGAGTCTCTGATAAGGAGATGTAGTGGACAACAGATCCCAAATTTATTTGAAATCTTTTCCTTCATGGACTGTCTCATAGGATTTATGATCCACTGAACACCCCTTGAGAGACACTAGTATTCTGCAGTGGTTAGTTAATTGTTTTCTATTAAACAACTATATACTGAATCCATGATATTATTATCTGGATTTTTTGGAGGATACAATGATGTACATGGCCACTGTGATGATAAGGGGGTCCAGTTTAGTTAAGAAGAGAAACCACAGGAGTTATAACTTAATGTAACAAAGAAATACACACACACATATATATATATTTATATGTAAATTACTATTTATATAGTATACAGTGTCTTCTGAAGAAGATAGAGTTGTTTGTAACTTGGGATCTCACAGGAGGTTTCACAGAGAAGGTAGACCCTGAGCTGGGCAGAATTTCAGTAAGTTAATTTGGTTCTGACCGTACAATAAAATCAGGTATTTGCACTGGTCAATCTGACCTTGATGGAACAGCATTCCATTTGCAGGGAATGGTGTGATCAAACATGCAGTGGTGGAGATTGCCAGATGGTAATATTCCAGTACCTGGAAAGTGTTGGAACACGTGCTTTCTCCACGGTCTAGAAAAGTGAATCTCAAGTGAAATGCAAGTATAATGGAGGCCAGTGCTCTTTGCTTTGTACACTGCTTTGATTCTACAACATGCAACAATGTAGTGATCTGTTTCAGATTGTCATTATTCGAGAGGGTTCTTAGTAACAGGAGTGGAAAAGGAAGACCTCTCTTCCTGTGTTTCTGCCCTATGCTCTTAAGCCAGAAAAGGTACCAACATCACTGACCTGACCTTGTCTCAGGTATCTATCAGGATCTACTAGAATCATTCTAGTGAAAGGTAACTAGACGTCCAAAGGACTTAAAAGATACACTATAACCTTTGTATACTTTATATACCTGGTGAAACAAAAATGTCACCTGAGTGGTCCCCTTCCCTAGAAATACCAGTATGTTTTTCCAGTGCATGGCAGAACTTTGCAGGTAAAACTGGGATAAAGGTGAAGAACAGTCTTAAAATTCTAGTCCTTGAACAGCACCTAACACACAACAGGTTTTCAATAATCTTAGCAACAGTATTCACAAATAATGACCATCGGCGTAACTGCTCTTTTGTGCCAAAATACATTACCATATTACTTTTTTTCCCTTCGCTTTACAACTTGGGTTCTATTATTGTTTCCATTTTACAGATTAGGAAAGTGAGGCTCAGAGATGCTAAGTCACTTGGGCAAGGTCACAGAGCTTGTAGGAGATAAACCTGCACCCTTACTGTTGGATCCTACAAAGCAGACCATAATTTAAGTCCTTCAAAATATACCTCAGAACATTTGAGTAAATTAATGAATAAATCCTCCTAGTCAGACTGACCAGATCATTATATTAGGTTCAGCTGTAAGTGGAGGAAAGTCATAATCATAGTTGGACAGTTAATACAGTAATTTACTTGCTTTGAATTTTCTAAATGATGTTTAGCTGGTAGTTTCAAGATGATAACCATCGAATAAAAACAGGCATATTTTGGTGTTTGGAATAAGATCTCATATTGAGTAAAATACATATTGATTCCTAGACCTATATGATGTGAGTAACAGATGACATTGAGATGTCATCTAGAAGTACTCCTGTGCAGTTCATCATGTCAACCCAGCTAATAATTTTAGAATGTTCAGAGTGAATAATATATGCAGCCATAAAGCATATTTCTAATCAATGCAAATAATATTTTTCCTATGCTAAACCCATAGTTCAGTTATAACACACATCATAAGATTAATTATTAAGATTATTAAGATATTAATAATTAATAAGATTAATGGGCCATTTTTTCTTCATCACTTTGCTAAATGACTTAGTCTGGAAACCATTCAGAAGGTTGCAAATTGGAGCTGAGCAGTAGTAGTGAGACTGTGCCTCTGATGATGAAACTATTTCCACCCCGACCCCTACCGCTCCCTTCTTGGGAAAGAAGGCAACATTTCTCCTAGAAAAAGTCACAGGTTCATAAGCTGGCTTGTATAATACGTTTGGAGGAATAGTGTGTCTTTTAAGCAGAGCCTATCTCGGCATATAAAATAATTTTTGCCTACCATTTAATGAAATTAACACTCACTTTGAGGCTAGGTCTTTTGCCATTTGACTCCTGGATCACGTCTATGGATATATTTTTTTCTTGAGACGAAGTGTGAACCCAATATAGTATCCATCATTCAGTTTATCTAGCTGATGTACATCCTCTGAAGCACAAGCTCCGTGAGGCCAGGCACTTTATCTGCTCTATCAGTGTAGCCCTGATGCCTAGTGTCTAGCTTTTGGAAATTCTTAATAAACATTTGTACTGAATAAGGTATGTATATGGTGAGCAAAAGTTGGCTTCCCATTTTACAGTCAAGAGTATCCCACTCATGTTCTGTGAACACTGGATAGCAGAACCTTACTATGTTGTTTTTCTGTTCCCTTTGCAAGTTTCCTGAAAGGGCATTTCTGTCCTTAGAATGTCCATCTCCTCCCATCTTCCTGGAGAATAACTCTTCTTTCTTAAATACTTAGCCCCATTATTGACTCTTTAAGATTGAATGTATTACCTCCTTACAAACAGGAAAATGCAGTGCTTTTTTTTTTTGACAATTTATCACCAGAAAATTATTCTAACACCTGAAATTCTGGACCTAAAATGCCTGGACTAGTGGTTCTCAAAGTCTGGTACCCAGACCAGCACATCAGCTGCACGTAGGAATTTTTAGAAGTGAAAGTCTTGGGCCCTGCTCCAGACCTACAGACTCGGACACTCTGGGTGTGGGGCCCACTACCTGTTTCAGCAAGCTCTCTTGGTGATGCTGATGCATACTCAAGTTTGAGAGCCACTGCTTAGACCTAGAACTTAAGGTTTAGGCTTTGGACAGATCTGAGTCCTAAACACTACTGAGACACTGGAGTGACCATGAGCAAGTTACTTCTGGGAACCTCTTAGCATCTGTGTGCCTTGCTTAGCTAATAGTGATTTAAATTAACTAGAATAATGCACACGGTGTACTCAAGAGAGTAACCAAAGCATACTTTATGTTCCATAAATTCTAGCTGTTTACCATTATCATCAATCAGAGCTTACTGACATATCCTGAAGACATTCTTCTAATAAGTGTAATAATGTGGTTTGTAAAATTAACAGCTTAGAAGAGCATATTACAAAGTTCATCAGACAGGGTCTCAGCAGGAAATCAGGGGTACATCAATAAGGATAAATTGAGCCCAATGTAGAGAATCAAGAGATAGTGTAGTACCCTGGGTTCAGTAAAAGTGTGGCTACTTTATAGGAGATGAAAGAGAAAGGAAGCCTTGCTGGAGAGAGAGTCCTCCTCAAAGATGCTGTGATGCCCCACAGAGAAGCACTATACGTTAGTTGGGGGATGCAGCCAACTCCCAGCAATTTGGCAAGAATTAATACCCTAACTTCACTCCCCTCCTTCGTTCCCTACAATCTTCTATTGGTACTCTTCATTGGTGAGCCAAACGGAAGCCAGAGCAAGGACACTTACTAAGATAGGCCATGCAAGCCATCCATATAGAGTTGGGTGGAGAAAGGATGTGGAAGGGCAAATAGGACATATTTCCCACAGGTGGTGAGCGAGCTGTAAAATCACTCGCCCTTCTAACAACATTGCCATTGCAGGAGCACGGAGGAGCAAGTGGTTAGTTCTGACTTGGCAGATCCAGGAGACTGCAGGACAGAACTGGTATCTGAGTTGGGCTTTAAAGGTAGATTTGAATTTTAATGGAGAGTATGGAGTAAGAAATGGTGAAGAACCAAGGGAAAGGGAGATTCATTGCAAATGGAGAAAAGAAAAGTGGCATAAAGACAAGAAAAGTCAAGACTTATGGAAGAGATAGCAAATACTCTGCGTGTGACTGGAGCAGAGAATGGGTAGACGAAGGCTGGAAGTTAAGATGAAGTCATCCTTGAATAACATTAAAGTTTCCTCCTTTAACCTCAATTTCCACCTTCTACTCCCTTCACTAACATTGGAAAATTAAAAGTGAATTTGACTGGGTTGGTGGCAATGGCAGTATGAGGCAAAGAGAGGAGAATAAGAGTAAAAAAATTAGTAGTACCGTGGTGAAGCTGGGTAAATGATGGGTGGTGGTGTCACGTCAAAGCATGGGCAAGTGATTGTGACAAATATAGGCTTATTTCTTGACTATATGACTTCAGTTAAGGTACTTAAGCCCTCTAGGCTGCAGTCTCCCAACCTGTAAAATGGGGATAAAACCTCGCTTCCTTCAAGGTTTCTGTGAGGATCTAATGAGCAATGGAAGTAAGAGTTGAGTCCACTAATCAGTTTTTAATACATATAAACTAATGTGAGGATAAGGGTAAGAATACTTGCTATCATTTATTGAATACTTATTATGTGTCCAATATTGTGCTAGTCTATTTACATATCTTTTCTCACTTAGCTTTCTTTTCTCTTATCTGCCTTTCTATAGGCAAGCGATAACTGATGGCTCAGTTATGAGGAAACGCAGTTGTGAGGAAAATGTCAGAGGGAAAATGTACCAGAAAGTTAATTCCTAATGGATCTGTCAGCCTTAAACAGAGCATGTCTGTGCTAAAATGTGTAAAATATCTGTGCTAAAATTACTCAATTGGACAAGTTTTGATAAAGTATTAACTTAATGAATAGGCATAAACAGCTTGGAGCTTTTTGGAGGGTATGTGGTAATATTAGTATTGGTGTGATGACTTTTGAAAGTTCTATGGCGTATAGAAGTCAAAAAGAAGACCCGGAAAGGGGGAAAACTCTCTCTGAAAGTTATTGGGGAAGTCTGGCTAGTAAGACTCCAAAAGGGAGAATCAGTAAGAGGCCAGGTTATTCATAGGCCTTCTAAGAATGTGTCCATGAGAAATATTTACAATGATTGGATGCCGGAATAAAGGAGAACACTGGCTCCACAAATGGTAACTTATTTTACACAAACAGGCTAATGATAAAAATAATGAAAATCTGATGGATTTTTGAGAGTTTCATTGACCAAACTGAGACAAAAGTGCATAACAGCTAGATGCTCATAGTTTTAATCAGTTCCCTTTGGAGTCAAGCAAAGATAGCACCTGAAATGGTAAGGGACGTTTATGCAAGGTCACAAAGATTTTTGGTGGTGCATTTGGGATATAAACCCATTTCCGTAAGAATTCTTTCAGAAGTCAAATGTTTGCTTGTAAGCATGAACTTACTTCCAGGAAAAGTTCCTAAGAAAAAATAATTTGAGTAATGAAGAACACTGATGTAAGAGTTAATTTAAGAACCCAGAAATAGAGGTAAAGAGTAAAGCAATTATGGGTTAAGAGTCTGCATAAATTCCCCTGGAAGGGGGATATGGTCAGAGATGGCAATTTGAAAACAGTGAGTCACCAAAAGTAAAAGTTTAAATTACAAGCTGTTTTGGGGGTCTTCAAGAGAGATTTTATAGATTGAACAACAACAGCAGCAAGGATAAAATATAACGCTGTCATGTAGACTGCAGCCTGAAAAGAAAGCATTGCAGAAAAGCCACATCATCCTGAATTTATATTTCCGTGCATTTGAACAGATTGGAGAGCAGTAAAGTTGTTTTAAGAGCGAGTGATTTAAGTCAGCCAGCTTGTGAATAATACGAGATATTTTTGCATTTACATTAACTTATGTCCATAAATAACAAACTTTAACAATGAACAAAATCTATAATCCTGATAATGCTAAGAAAACTGGAAAGATACCTTTACCTTGAAAAGACAGGATAAAGAAGACAGCATAGAAATTTAGGGAGATTGCAGTTTTGGAAAAATCATATTAACATTTATTAGCTGCTACAGCTTTGAAATGTGATGATTTAAAGAAAGAAGTAGACTGTTGATTTCTAAAAGGTAATGTGTTGGCTGAAAGAGAAGAGAATCTTGTTGAGACCTAAAGTGTTCTTTTAAGGATATATTTCAATGTCATTTCAAAAAATAAACGCATTTCCCATAACAAAACAGTGAGGTTAATGGAATAATGCAGGTGAAAGCTTTTTGGCCCGAAGGAGTTCCATCCTTTGGAACAAAGTTTTATTGAACACACCATGACCCGGGCCTGTGAGTGCCAGCACAGTGGCTGTTTTTACAAGATCTGGTACAATATGCACAGTAGTTCTGGCCTTAGCACTAGGCAAGGATCATTCTTTTTGTATCTTCCTGATTGCTTCCTCTACAGAAATGGGATAATCCCTCCTCTTCTAAACTGGAAAGTAGTTTTTTCCCTCAATAAAACTAGTTTCTTCTCCAGGTTGAGCTTTTCCAACTCTTAGAGGTCTAAAATGAATGATATGAAACATAGTATATTTGCATCTATTTTTATTTAAGAGTTATCTAAGATTTATCTAATAGGAATTTCCTAAGAGATGCCAAAATAAACAATCAACAAGTTTTCTTTAAAGATCATATATATTATATAACAAGATCCACCTAAGAGTTAAAATATAAGTAGGTATACAATTTAACTATTTGAAGATAATTTTTCTTCTTACCACTGAAGCAATAAGCAGGTAGTAGTACAATTTGGGGAAAACAATATTTCTGGCTTTTGTTTTATTTTAATTTGTGATATTCATGAGATCTTTTGTGAATCTTTTGGGTATACAGTAAAATTCATGGGTTTTTAACTTTGTATTGACTCTTATTTGTGTAGGTTTAAAATTTTTCTTCTGGCTTTAATTTATACTATCTCCTTTTACTTTTTCATTTAGAAATAATGTATTTTTCTCAGGATTGCAATCTCAGTACAGTCCTCTACTTTTCTATTTGTTGGACATTCTCTTAGACGTCTACATTTTTGTCTAGTTAGTACATTTCTAGTTTTTTATACAATTGATAAGAACTCTTTAATCTTATGAATTCTTTATATTTTCTCTTTGGAGACAAGATTTATAGGGATTTCCTTGGGCTTAAACTACGAATTTGCATATGAAATGTTGAAGACTTTGTTACAAAGTGGGTTAGCATTATGTGTATGTTTGAAATAAACTACTTCAACCAGAGCATCTAGCTGTTAACCTCCAGATTAATATCTCTCATAAAATATGTGCATGCTTCCAACACATGGCATTGCCTCCTATTACTGCATGTCCAGGAGAAATGGTTTTGTCTTGTAGCAAAAGGCATTAGCTCTTTGCACATTTTTTTTTTTTTTAATGACAGCTATCCAAAAATCAAGCTGAACCCTTGTATATGAGGACAGAAAAGGACAATTTTTAGACAGGTCTAATATCCAGTTGTACCTTTCAGTCACTTAGAGAGAAGGCTTAGACCCCTGAAGCCCAAAGTCACAGGTTTTTTAGGATTATGGTGGTATATACCTCCAGTTTATAGGAAGAAAATGCGTTGTAGAAAATCCAAGTTAAATTAGGACTAAAATCCAAGTTAAATCTAGAACTAAAGTTTTACTGCCCCAAATACTTGTAAACTCTAGGTTACTGCTCTATTGTCCATTTCATCAGTTGCAGAATATTCAAGTTAGTCTTTCAATGCTAACAAGAACATAAAAATGCATTATGTCTAAAAGCAGAACATGATTGCCAAGCCAGATCTGCGTATTACCTGAGAGTTTGGGGGGCAACCCAAGCGGCATCTACTTGTTTGCTACTGACCTTCAGTTAGACTTGCTCAAGAATTGTTACAATGTAATAACATACACCCTTATGTACTCTTGAGTTTATTGAAAACACACAGCAAATGTGCACACACACACACATACACACCAGCACACCAGCACGCACCTACTCTAGAGCCTAGAATTTTAAGAGTCAGAACTGTTTATTTGCTTCTGGATTAAGATGGACCCTGTATTTCCTCAGCATGCTAATTAGAAACTCTATAAACAATTCAAAACCAGCTTCTTAAAATTCTGTTTTACAAAAATTGATGTTAAATATTATCCTCAGAGAGTTCTACTCTGACTTTTCAAATTGTTTTTTTCTCCCTTCATGGGATAAACAGTTAGGGTTTCTTTTTGTTTGTTTTTTATCTCTCATTGTAAAAAATTCTATCTTAAAAGCTGATTTATTATTTCTTCCTTAGCATGGATGACATGGGAACAAAGATGATATTTCATCAGTCTTGTTTTTATTTAAGTTGGAAGGTTATATATTTCTACTATCTACTACAATAATGCTAAATATTTTTATAGTGCTTGTAAATCTTATGACATTATTGTTTTAGTTTGTATTTAAGGCATTTACTCAAAAGGGACCATATGCCTCAGTTCATGTCTCTCTATCATCAGTGTGTACGGTCACTCTATTTTCTAATACTTTTAAGATTGGTTTTGGCCCCGACATTCCTCTGCCAGATTTATTTCCTTTATTTTCCCCTATATAGCACCATTTGGGCCATTTAATAAATAATTTCCCAACTCACCTTTCATAGTTATTTTAAACATGTGTATATATTTGAAATACCGAATTGTTTTGTATTTTCTAATTTTTGCAAAAGTAGTATCGACTAAAAATCACATCCTATTCTTTTATTTTTTCTACACAAAATTATTGTTTTAAAATTTGTCTGTGTTGCTGCATAGAAATTATTGCTTCTGGCCACTGTCTAATATTCCACCATATGTTAATACCATGTTTTGCTTATCCATTACCCTGGTGATACATACTTAGGCTATTTTCAACACTTTATGTCCACCATAAAGCATTAATACACTCTTTCTACATGTCCCCTTGAGTAACAGTGCAGAGTAACAGTGCAGCCGTGGAATGGGTGAGGTAGAAGTTATATATATGCCTTATTTCACAGATTCCTCCCCAGAATAGCTGTACCATTTTCCCCTCACCAGCAATACTTGGAATTTCTCTCTTGCCATATCCTTTGTCACCACATGCTGTTAATCTGCATAAAAAATTAATTTATTTATTTTTGGCTGCATTGGGTCTTCGTTGCTACCCTCAGGCTCTCTCTAGTTGCAGCGAGCGGGGTCTACTCTTCGTTGCGGTGCGCAGGCTTCTCATTGCAGTGGCTTCTCTTGTTGCGGAGCACAGGCTCTAGGCGCGCGGGCTCAGTAGTTGTGGCTCCCAGGCTCTAGAGCGCAGGCTCAGTAGTTGTGGTGCGCAGGCGTAGTTGCTCCACAGCATAATTTGCATTTTAACTTCTGGAAATTTGGCATGTGTGGATTCATATGAAGTAAGGTGTTTTAATTCTGCATTGCTCTGATTCTAGAAAAGTTAGGTCTTCATATACTTTCTTGCTATTCATGTTTTCCATTCTATGAATTGCCTATCATGACCTTCGCTCATTTTTCTATTGAGTACTCTGTGTCTTTAGAGATGTAGAAGTTTTTGTATTCAGATGTTGAGTCCTTTATTGGGTTTTAGATATGTATATGTCTTCTACCCATCAACTGTTTTTCAGTCTGACTTTGGTATCCTTTATTGTACATAAAATTCTAATTTTTTATTAAAGTATAATTGATTTACAATATTATGTTAATTTCAGGTGTACAACATGGTGATTCAATATTTTTATAGATTATGCTCCATTGAAAGTTACTATAAAATATTGGCTATATTCCCCATGCCCTACAATATATCCTTGTATCTCATTTATTTTATACATAAGTTGTCTGCACTTCCTAATTCCCAGTCTGTATCTTGTCCCTCTCGCTTCCCTCTCCCCACTGGTAACCACTAAATTGTTTTCTATATCTGTGAATCTCTTTCTGTTTTGTTGTATTCATTCGTCTTATTTTTTAGATTCTACTTATAAGTGATATCATTACAGTATTTGTCTTTGTCTGACTTATTTCACTAAGCATAATACCCTCCAGGTCCATCTATGTTGTTGCAAATGGCACAGTTTACTCATTTTTTATGGCTGAGCAGTGTTCCATTGTGTATATATGGCACGTATTCTTTGTTCATTCATCTGTTGATGGACACTTAGGTTGCTTCCATATCTTGGCTATTGTAAACAATGCTGTTATAAACACTGGATGTGGGTGCATGCATCTTTTCAAATCAGTGTTTCTGTTTTCTTCAGATATATACCCAGGAGTGGAATTACTGGATTATATGGTTGTTCTGTTTTGTTTTTGTTTTTATTAACATCTTTATTGGAGTATAGTTGCTTTACAATGGTGTGTTAGTTTCTGCTTTATAACAAAGTGAGTCAGCTATACATATACATATGTCCCCATATCTTCTTCCTCTTGTGTCTCCCTCCCACCCTCCCTATCCCACCCCTCTAGTGGCTACATCAGTTAACATTCTCACCAACAGTGTACCAGGGTTCCCTTTTCTCCACATCCTCACCAAGGCTTGTTTGTTTTGTTCTTTTTTATGATAGCCATTCTGACATGTGTGAGGTGATCTCTCATTGTGGTTTTGATTTGCATTTCCCTGATGGCTAGTGATGTTGAGCATCTTTTCATGTGCCTGTTGGCCATCTGTATGTTTTCTTTGGAAAAATGTCTATTCAGCTCTTCTGCCCATTTTTTTAAATCAGATTTTTTATATTAATAAATTTATAATTTTAATATAGTTAAATTCATCACTTTTGCTTCATACAATGTATGCTTTATTTTTCAAAGATCTATTTCATCTCTTACCGTGAAATCACAAATATATTACCTTGTAATTTCTTTTATTCTCTCTAGATTTTATTTTTCACATTTAGATATTAAAACTATTGTATTTTAGTTTTGTACATTAGGTGGAATTATATAACATAATGGTTAATAGAATGATTTCTGTGGGGTTTAAGTTCCAGCTCCACCATGTACTTCTTAGGCTAGTCATTTTATCTCTCATACCTCAGTTTTTCCACCTGTAAAATGAGGATAATAGTTTATGCCTTGTGGATTTTTTTGTGAAGATTAGGTGAGCTATATAGGACTGGGTACAACATAAGTGATATCACTAGGTTAAGATCCAGTCTCATCTCTCTTTTGAAAATGAGACTGTTTCCCCAAAAGCTGTAATTCAACTTCCTCCATTGGACTATGATTCCATCTCTTTCATGTGCCAACTTCCTCTCTGTATATAGCTCTATTTCTAGGCCACCTGTTTGATTTGTTTTCTTGTTTGCCGTTTCTTCCAAGGGCATCACACAGTTCTTATCTATCATGACTTCCCAATATATCTTAATGTATAGGGCACATTCTCCATTTTGAGCTTATTTTTCAAAACTACCTTAGCTGTATGGAGAACTTTATTCTTCCAGGTACATTTTATTTTATTTTATTTTAATTTTTTTATAGGAGATAGAGCAATCTGCTCTTTTTTTTTTCTTTTGGCTGCATTGGGTCTTCATTGCTGCGTGTGAGCTTTGTCTAGTTGCAGCGAGGGGTGGGGCAGGAGGCTACTCTTTGTTGTGGTGCACAGGCTTCTCATTGCAGTGGCTTCCCTTGTTGTGGAGCACAGGCTCCAGGCTCGTGGGCTTCAGCAGTTGTGGCTCGTGGGCTCTAGAGTGCAGGCTCAGCAGTTGTGGTGCACCAGCTTAGTTGCTCCGTGGCATGTGGGATCTTCCTGGACCAGGGATTGAACCCGTGTTCCCTCCATTGGCAGGCGGATTCTCAACCCCTGCGCCACCAGGGAAGTCCCCCAGATACATTTTAGAATCACTTTTTTATGCTGTCCCTCAAAAAAAAAAAAAAAAAAAAAAGAGCTTGGCCTTTTATTACAGTTGCATTTAATTTTATAGATTAATGTAAGGACATTTATATTATTATAGTAAGTCATCTCATCCATACTTGTGATATAAATTTCTTTTACTCATGTGTCCTCTAATAAAGTTTTCATTATGAAGATTTTCTGCATAATTTATTAGGTGAAACCCCATACTCTTTATAGGTTTTGTTACTATGGTAAATTCATCTTGTATTGTATCTAGATATTGATACTATGGAGGAACACAATTGATTTTGGTGCATTAATTTTTTTCCAGTCCCTGTGTTGAGCTCTTTTCTTAGATTTAATAGCTTATTGATTTTCCTGTGTTTCCAATTAAATACATAATCAAAACAATCTCTAAATATGACATTTTTATCTATATTCTTCTAAACCTTCTCTCTCTTTCTATTTCTCTCAATACACAGCTCCAAAAAGGTCAGTTCCAATAGACCAGTAATGTTAGAAATCTTTATCTCAATTCTCTCCTTAAAGGAAATGCTAATTTTTAAAAAAAATTAGTACTATAATAATTTTTGTTAGTGTATACATGTGCCATGTATTTTTGGTATATAGCCTTTATCAAGGAAAGATAGTTATTATTTGGATCTAGTTTTATAAAATTTACCCTACCCAATAGATTTTGAACCTCATGGGATGCTTTTTATCTCTTCTATCTAAAAAGAATGATGATATGATTTTCTCCTTTTATTTAACTAATACAGTGAATCACATGATTTGACTGGCTGATACTGAACCAACCTTGCATTCTCAAGGATAAACCCACTTGACCAAATTGTATTATAGTATAGATTAGCTTTTACTGTATTACAAACCACCTCAAAACTTAGTGGCTTAGGGAGATCAGCTTGGTGCTTTGTGACCACCTAGAGGGGTGGGATAGGGAGGGTGGGAGGGAGGGAGACACAAGAGGGAAGAGATATGGAAACATATGTATATGTATAACTGATTCACTTTGTTATAAAGCAGAAACTAACACACCATTGTAAAGAAATTATACTCCAATAAAGATATAAAAAACAAAACAACAGGGGCTTCCCTGGTGGCGCAGTGGTTGAGAATCTGCCTGCCAATGCAGGGGATGCGGGTTCATGCCCCGGTCCGGGAAGATCCCACATGCCGCGGAGCAGCTGGACCCGTGAGCCATGGCCGCTGGGCCTGCGCATCCGGAGCCTGTGCTTCGCAACGGGAGAGGCCATAACAGTGAGAGGCCCGCGTACCGAAAAAAAAAAAAAAAAACAACAAAAATCTTAGTGGCTTAAAATAGCAATTACTTGGCCATTTGGGACTGGATTCATCTGGGTAGTGTTTTACTTTTGGTTTTATCTGGGCTCCTTCATGCAGTTTTAGTCAACTGATGGATCAGCTGAGTGAGAGCTGGTCTGAGACAGCCTCACTCACAGGTTTGGTGGTTGGCATGGACAGTGGGAGCACCTGGTCCACTTGTCTTCAGAACCTAGTGGGCTAGTCCTCGGCAACTGAGCCATCAAGCTCTTTTGCTATTGTCTCATCATGTGGGTTGAGTATGCCAAAGCCCAGTCCTGCTGAAGTGGTGACTTAGGAATGAGGGTGTCAGAAGGGGATTGTACCATAATTTTTGAAACATCCTATCACAATGTTTTTTAATATACCTTAAAAGTCTGTGGAATAATATTGTATTTAGGTTTTTGACTTATATTTTTAATTGGAAAATTTGATTGTAATTTTTTTTATATTGCCCCTGTTTGGTATAATATTCTTCTTGCACCTCTAGCCCCATTATTCTAGCTTGGGGTACTTAAAATGTATTGAAGGGGATAGAAATGAGTATTGCATCTTAAATAAAATAGTCTTAGACAAGTGGTTCCCACTTATCACTGAGGTTGTTCAAAAGGCTGCACTCTCACAGTGGACTATTGAAGCCTTATGCACACCAAGCATTACATCTCACTCATACCTTACTAGCATTCTTGTGCTGGTTCCTTGATTTTAATTTAAAACGTAATAAGTCCTTGAAAAACTACAAAGTAAGAAGCAAAAACCCTCCATCACCCTAATCTCTTTCCCTCACAGGGGAAGCAACTATAAAGTTAAGATGTCAATTAAAAAATATTTACAAGATGAAAATGATTCTTAAAAGTCCCTGGGGGCATTTAATCATTGAAGGGTATGCTGAAGAAGGTAAGTAACAGTTTGACCTCCAATCCAGAGACTATTGGCAATAAGTGTAAACAGTGCTCTAACAACATGGCCTAATAGAACTATAGAACTAAAGAAAAAGCTAGGATTAGGATTATTGGGCCCAAATTCACATTGTTCCTAATGAAGAACCTTAAAATCATGAAATATTGACTGATCTCTAATTCTAAGTCATTCCAGAATGCTATTTTCTATGTCGAGGAGTGGAGTTTGAGAGAGAAATAAGGAATAAAGTCCAATTTGGTTTTAAAGAATCATGGAGAAATGAAGATTATTTCTTTCATAATTTCCCTGTAGATAGAGCTCTTCTATGACTGACTGTTTCACTAAGCAGGGAAATACAGGGTGTTATCCAGCAAATCATATCAATTTACTTCAAGTCAGTCCTCTTCTGGGCAAACACATCTTTAACTTCATTTGTATTATATAGTATTTTAAATTATGAATTGTTTTGTCTTCTCTGGTCAGTTTCTTCTAGCCACGTGGGTTTGTTCTCTATTTATTCCTTCCTCCTTCCCTCTCTTCCTTCTTCTCTCCTGTACTCCCTTTTTTATTAGTGAATTGGAAAGACGATTTCCTTATATATGCTAAACTATGCAATAGCAAAACCCCAAAATATAACTAACATTTTATGAAGAAGACAATAACGAAAAAAAAATATAGTGGAAAAATCTTAGGAAACTGGAAGGAATTTGGGGGTCTTTCTGTCTCGAAGTAGATTTGGAATGTGAATTTCAGGTTCTCTTTTTTAATGCAAGGTTGCTAGGTGAGCCTTTATTTTGTTTCCAGAAAAACAATCAGCTTACATGTTTTTTTTAAACAAGGTTTTCTTCACCTTTGGAAATTAGTAATGATTAAAAAGAATATTATATAGTTAAGTGATGTCTAACTTTTTTCCTCATGGGTTCACCGTAGTTCAGGTTATAGCCCTGATCTGTTTAATCCTCCAACAATCCTGAGAGGGAGCAAAGGGGCAGATGTTCTTTCCTCATTTCACAGATGAGAAAACTGAGGTTCAAAGATTAAAAGTGAGGTTAAGTGCTTCTGCCAAGGTCATTCTCTGAGGTGAAGCCGGAGCCAGGAATAGCACCTCATTCTCTTGTTTTCTCTCATGTGATTCTCCATCCGCTGACCCACTCTCACTATAAAAACACACTGTACCAGGCCTCACACAATCCCTGAAACGTCCTTTTAGTAGGACACTATGGTAGTGACAAGATTGAACAGATATAAAGAATGCTGTAAAAAAGGACCTGTCTTTTTTGTTGACTCCGTCCCGTAAACTTCCACAGCCACACTGCATGAGAAACATGAGACATCCATTAAGATCATGTTCCCATTAGTTCCCAAAATCTAGCTAGAACTCGATTTTGCAGAAATTGAAGACACATCTTGTGGCCTGACTGCTGAAAATGAGTGTCTCAGGAGTCAGAGAGGCATTGCTGCTCAACGAAGTCAAGAATGCCCTTTGCTAATTGTTTCTCCTCCATTTCTGAGGGAAGTTAAATTCATGATCGGCACCATATATTATACTTCAATACTATTCATCATCCATCTTGTACGTATTTGCAGGAAAGAATGTTGCCCAAGTCATTATATCCCGCCATGATTCACAGTCGTATGACCTTAGGTGGCAGCTCAGCAGGAGCTTACCGGTGCCTTAAATCATCCCTGTTGTGGACATACAAGAGCGTGACCTCCGACTTCCCAAGCTGTCTCTTCATGAAATGAAAATGGAACTGAGAGTTTAGGGGAACGTTTTGAAAGTGTCTGGCTCTTGTAGTCATCTAATGAGGTCCTCATTTCTAGCTGCTAAGCATGCCCTTTAATTGGTGGTCACTCGAAAATCAATGATAATATAACTGTCCAACTCTTTGGAGCTATTTTTCTCTCTGCTTTCTATCCTGCAAGTGCACGATAAAAGAAACCACCCATTCAGCCATTATCTTGTGTCACTTACTATTCAGAGATCAGTCTTCCTTTATGTGCTCCTTCAGGAAAGACCTGGGTTGTATTTTTCACTTGCCTTTCAGTCAGAGAGTAGAGTCCTTGGCACAGATTAAGTCCTCAGAAATGTTAGATGGGTGGATGGGTGGGCAGTGGATTGCAGCACATGAGCAACTACAGTAACATTGTGATTTTTTACTGTACATGACAAGGAAATGACCTCAGTTGGGGAAATAAATGCCTAGCACATATGCCACCACTTTCCCCTTCCATCTTCATTACAGTCCTTACTAATCTATTATGACATTTTTTCCCATTGGGTCTAGACATGACCTCAGGATGCTTGTAGAATATAAACAGTCCTGTGCAATGTAAACCTGGTATAATGTAAACAATGCTTTACTGTTTGATTTGAGTTGGGACACGAGAAGAATCCTGTTTTCGTCCATAACATAGACGTTGGGAATAATAGCTAATGCTTATGTAAACATATAGATTCATAGGATAGAAAAAATAATTTTTAAGAAATGACCTAGTACAGACTCAGGGGGAAAATATATGTTAACTTGATTATAGAAATTTGGTTCAGCCACTCAGCTTCAACCTTCAAAAATCATGTCACTTTTTATTTTAAACCAACATATGAATCCAAGGTATAGCAAAATAAACCATAAACCTTGCAGAACAGGGCCCTTCTAGATACGATCTCGTTAGGACCTGATCCTCCATGGTTGTATCTACACAGAGGGGTAATGCCAGGTCCCCTACTGGGAAGTTGAATTGGAGGAAGAGATAGACATAGAGGTACTATGGGTAATTCTAGACTGACATGGTCATCAAGAAGTCCTATGAAAAATAATTTCTGGTGAGTATAGAGTAAATCAGCAATGAGAAATGGAGAGGATTGGAATTAAGTAGACTCATCACTAGTCCGTGGTTATTACCAGTGTACCAGTTTAGCAATGAATTACTCAAGGTAATTGAACGCTAGGTAGTCTAACAAACACTCCTGAAAGCCAAGTGTCTTAACTTAATAAATGTTTATTTCTCTTGTCAGAGACCAGTGTGAATTAGGTGGTTCATTCTTAGCAGATTGCTTTCAAGTAGTGAATCAGGAACCCATGCCCCCTCCACCTTGAGGTGTTGTCTTAAATGCATGACTACCTAAACTACAGCAGAAGGGAACATGGGCAATCATGCATAATATCTCCTGGCCAGGCCTGAAAGTGGTAGACCCATACCCTTTCAACAAGAATGCAAAAACTTGACCTCTGCCTGGCTCCAAGGGAGGTTAGAAAAGGTCATTGTTCTGTGTGTCCAGGAAGAGGAGAATGAAATGCATCTCACTGTCTCATCCATAGCTAAAGGCAGGTAATCTGTGACAGAGAGCAGTGTTTGCAGATGGTGATACATGAAGGTTGAGGAAGATTGATTTCTCAATCATTGAGGAGTACTGTTCCATCTAACAGAGTTCGGAATGGTAATAAAGTCATCCACTGAAAACTTACCAATCTAGTTTGTGTGCAAGATATTATGAATTATAGTCTTACCGTTAATTTAGCAGACCCACAAATATTTACATCTACCAAGCACCGTGCTGGCAACTGCAGCTTACCAGTACTTCCTTCCTGGGCCCTGGATAATTTCCAGTAGTTGGTATCGGGATCTAAGCTATCCACTTGATGTGGACACTAGTCCCCTTGTAGCCCTCTCACAGGAGCCTTTAACCATTCGTTGCCAAAAACAAAGGAAATGGGAAGAGTTACTGCTATGCTTATCAGAAAGTGTCTCCTAAAGTCTTGTCTCCTAAATCATTTTTCTGGCCCCTTTATAGTAATTCTTTCTTTATTCACATTTCCTGGCCTACTGAACACTATAATCAAATCCTCCCTCAATTTTCTTTTTTCTGAAGTATGTAAAACTACATTTTCTTCAGCCTTTTTTTAAAAAAATGATAATCTTGTTTATTTGTATTTGGAAAATCTAATGAGATCACATATTTAAAAATCACATACTATCAAAAGATAAATAGTAGTAGTAATTCCTTCTGGAATATTTTTCCCCCTCATCCAACCAACGTTAGGTCCCTTACCCCCTTTCTTAGCAACTTTTATTAATTTCTTTTGTGTCTATCAGAAGTTTTTTGTGGCAAAGGTACACGTGTATGTTTCAGAGGTTACTGTTGTCATGAATTCACAGAAGCCAGAGCCTGGAAAGCATTAAGTGGTCCTGAGCACCCCATTTCCAATGAGAGAGCATAGCAGTGCTCAAACGGCTGGGTGTCCTATAATTCAACTCAATTCTGGCACTTTCTACCTGTAAATAGCATCAGATCTCACATGTGAAGGGCTCAGTCCAGCAGGAATGCACACACACACTTCAGGTGCCAGTCACCAAGTATATGCTGTCACCTGTGCTTCTGACCCTTGTACCACAGATCAGAGGTTCCAACGACCCCCTTCTTAGCTTTAATTAATTTGCTCAAGTGACTCATAGAACTCACAGAAATATTCTATTAACTAGATTAACCGGTGTATTATAAAATGATAAAACTCAGCAACAGCCAGATAGAAAACATGTATAGGACGAGGTATGGGGAGAAAGCATGGAGCCCACTCTCCCCAAATCTCCATGTGCTCACCAACTGGGAAGCTCCCTGAACCCTGTAGTTGGGGGTTTATGGAGGCTTCAGTACACAGGCGTGACTGAATGACTCATTGGCCATGGGCGATTGAGCTCAATCTTGAGTGGCTCTTCCCTGCCCTGAGGTCAAGGGGGTGGGACTGAAAGTTCCAACCTCTAATCACAAATTTGGCTCCACAGGCTGCCTGCTCCCATCCTTAGGTGCTTTCCAAAGATCACCTTGTTAACATATAACAAAAGACACCATTATCATCTCATCACTTAGGAAATCCCAAGGGTTTTAGAAACTGTGGCAGAAACTGGGACAGAGACCAAAAATATAAATCTTATTACTCCTAAAGCACAGTTATCTAGGTAAATGTTTGTATCACCCCAAACAGGCAGTAGTCACCAGGGAAAATAAGTTAATTGCCAGTCTTTTCTATTAATTTTTAAAAATCAGATTTAAGAAGAGAATTTTTTGAATGGCCAGTGAAAATGTCTCTTACTTTAGCTCTTACCTTTTTCTACTTATTATTTATTTTTTCAATTTTTCGTTTAGTTTTGAAAAGTGTCTTTAAGTTATTTTAAGGTTAGAACCGAACCTTCCAGGGTTAAAAAAATATTGCGTCTCTTGAAAGAGATTATTTTAGACTTAGTGAAATGGATTTGATGCTAGAGAACATGTGACATCATACATTTGACCTTATTGAAATGATTTACATTATATCAGCTACATTTTAAGTCCAGCAACTGTAACCCAAAAAAAGAAAAAAAAAACCCTACTAATTAAGGCAACTTTGCAGATTGATGGCAGTAGATTATCAATTAAGATCTCAGTTTTAAACCAGATTTTTCCTCTAAATAGTGATCCAAGGAACACTAGTTTTATGGTCAGTCTAATTAGTCAGACAGCCTTCTGATTGTTTAGTGCCTTCACTTGAAGTTTGTTAAATATTTTTGAATAGCACCTATGCTCCCTTGGGACATTAGTGAATGTGAAGTCAACAAAAAAGAAAAAAAAAGTAAGAAAAAGGATTTTGTAGTAAAATAAACTTGAGAAATCCTGGGTTCAGGAAATTTAAACATGTTTCGTGACTGGAGGACTTTTGAGATGTGGAATGAGCTATAATGTGCTCTGTGAATTTCACTGTTAAGTAGAGTTTGGTCTGAAGTGTTTTTAAACTTTATTTGGCTCTACAACCCTTTGTCAGTGGAACATTTTAAAGGACTCTTTGTTTCTAGCAACTTTGGAAAATGCTGTTCTGGTCTCAGTTAAGCCCTTGAAATCTTAGCATTTGGAAGGAGATCCACACACAAGCTTATCCAATTTCTGGTACAGAAATCTACCATGTATCCATGCTATAGGCTCACTCAGCTGTGGATGAGTATTTTGATAACAAAATGCTCACTACACATAAATCAGCTGATTCTGTAGTCGGAATGCTGGTCTGTTAGGAGGTTTTAACCTTTTAAGTGCCTTTTACTCTTAGAAAATTTTAAGTTTTTTTTTTTTTTTTTTTTTTTTTTGCGGTACGCGGGCCTCTCACTGTTGTGGCCTCTCCCGTTGCGGAGCACAGGCTCCAGACGCGCAAGCCCAGCGGCCATGGCTCACGGCCCAGCCGCTCTGTGGCATGTGGGATCTTCCCGGACCGGGGCACGAACCCGTGTCGCCTAGCATCGGCAGGCGGACTCTCAACCACTGTGCCACCAGGGAAGCCCCAGAAAATTTTAAGTTTTAAAATATTGTCTATTGGACCTAGATCTGATCTCTGGATTAAGATAAGTCCTACTCAAGTAAAAGAATCCTTATTTTTCAAGGATGATTTGTACATGAAAAAAAAAATCCATATACTTCAAATCATCTGTAAATAGTGACTGAAGAGTAATTGAAAATACATTTGAAAATAATTTTCATTTGAAATTTATGTCAAAATATGTTATTATATAAACGAATCCAGTATACTTTCTCTTATAGCCAGTAAAATTTAGGTTAAATTTTAATTAAGCACAAGTGCTACAATTAAAAAAAAAGAATTACATTTTGTTTTGAGTGATTATTTCAGCAAAACTGGTTTATGGGACAGTAAACTGTCCTTCCCTGCATGTTCAATGTTAGCAGCTCAAGCAGGCTAATTCTGGTAAAAATTTAAGTTTTCCAAGGCCTTCTCTTAATTATTTGATACTCAATTGTTTTTTCTTTTACTTCTATTGTATCTCTTTTTTAAATTGTTAACTACACATCCTCATTTATCAGTGGCTTTGTATGTTTAACCCTGCAGATCTCTGGTATTATTTACAATGGCTTCATGATATTATATCTTTAAAATTCAGAATTTCACTTTAAAGTTGATTTGAATTTTATTTCTATTATACGGTATTATGTTTATGTTATGAATCCATCAGTGAGTAATTTTCTGAAACAGGATGAGCAGTTTGCTGACTTAGAAGGGCTGGAATCTATAGACACCTTAAAATTAGGATGTAGATAACGAATAGTTGGATGACAAGAAACTCTGTTATATGAAAACAGGAATAATAATGAGTGTTCCAAATCTTATCTTTTCTGTTCTTACTTTTCTCCAAAGGTTAGTTCTAGAGTACTTAATTCTCCATTCAGTATTAAATGATTGACTATTTGCAGCCTTCCCACCATTCTCCCCACTTTTAGGTCTGAGTTGGATAAACCTTTTGGTTTCATCCTTTCTTTGTGAAGTAGTGTTCCTAGTCAAGCCAGAAGGCTGTTCCATTAAAGGTTTAGCATTTTAGTGATTTTAGTAGTAATGGTAAGGATAAGTGGTCTTCAACCCGTCACAGTCTTCCACCCAACCTTTCTTCAGATGAATTTCCTGCAGTAGAAAAATCAGACAACCAGGCTGAATGATTGAGTCCCTGACTATGACTAGCAATGAACTACTCAGCCCTGGCTTCCTGGGCATGCCATCCTTCAAAAACAGCCTGCCAGATGGAATCTCAATCCCCTAGCTTGGCATTCAAGATACTCATACTCTAATCCACCAAAATCCAGTTCCAGTAGTTCTCCCCACTTCTTTCATACAGCAAATATCCATTCACCCAACTGCATTCACTTATCTGGAGTACAAGTTCTTTTCCTTATATTCCAATATATTCCTATTTCATCTGCCTAGGAAGTCTTTCAAATTCTTCACAATCCTAAATCCTACATGGTCTTTACTTTCCTACCTTTACAACTTGACCTTAAGAAAATTTTTGCTTTCCAAGATCTATGAGTCAATCAATCAATAAACCATTAATAAGTTCATAGGCTGCTTCAATACAGTTCTCCTCAATACAAATATAGTTGTCAATCTTTAATAATAACAGCTTATATTTGATCACATAGAAATGTATTTTAACTCACATATTTGTTATCTAAAATGATAGTATAGCACTCTTCATTTTGTTGGTTATTTTCACATGTTTTAATGTCAGTATCACCTCTTTGAAGACTTAAAGTATATGTTGTCCATTTTTTCAGTATTTTAGTATCCTGCCCTGTTTTACACTTAGTGGGTGTTCAATAAATGACGTTGACACTTCACAGAATGGAGAAGATTTTCCCTAATCCTACCTAATCCTACAAGCGTTGACCCTCTCTGACTTTGCACATCACTTGTTAATGGCAGCTGGGTAGTTGTGTTTGATAGAAATTCAAGAAAAAATTTCTACATGTTTCAAGACCAAAGCCACAGTCATATGAGGACCTTAGTCAGCATCATGAATATATTCTTAAACATATACAATGGAGAATTGCACTTTTATGATTTTGGGATGAATCACATGTAAAACAGTCATTCACATTTTATTTACTTATTTATTATTTTTAAATATCTTTATTGGAGTATAATTGCTTTACAATGGTGTGTTAGTTTCTGCTTTATAACAAAGTGAATCAGCTATACATATACATATATCCCCACATCTCCTCCCTCTTGCGTCTCCCTCCCACCCTCCCTATCCCACCCCTCTAGGTGGTCACAAAGCACTGAGCTGATCTCCCTGTGCTATGTGGCTACTTCCCACTAGCTGTCTGTTTTACATTTGGTAGTGTATATATGTCCATGCCACTCTCTCTCTTTGTCCCAGCTTACCCTTCCCCCTCCGCATGTCCTCAAGTCCATTCTCTATGTCTGCGTATTTATTCCTGTCCTGCACCTAGGTTCTTCAGAACCATTTTTTCTTTCTTTCTTTTTTTTTCTTAGATTCCATATATATGTGTTAGCATATGGGATTTGTTTTTCTCTTTCTGACTTACTTCACTTTGTATGACAGACTCTAGGTCCATCCACCTCACCATGAATAACTCAATTTCGTTTCTTTTTACAGCTGAGTAATATTCCATTGTATATATGTGCCACATCTTCATTATCCATTCATCTGTCGCTGGACACTTAGGATGCTTCCATGTCCTGGCTATTGTAAATAGAGCTTCAAAGAACATTCTGGTACATGTCTCTTTTTGAATGATGATTTTTCAGGGTATATGCCCAGCAGTGGGATTGCTGGGTCGTATGGTAGTCCTATTTTTAGTTTTTTAAGGACCCGACATACGGTTCTCCATAGTGACTGTATCAATTTACATTTCCACCAACAGTACAAGAGTGTTCCCTTTTCTCCACACCCTCTCCAGCATTTATTGTTTGTAGATTTTTTTGATGATGGCCATTCTGACCGGTGTGAGGTGATACCTCATTGCACTTTTGATTTGCATTTCTCTAATGATTAGTGATGTTGAACATCCTTTCACGGGTTTGTTGTCAATCTGTATATTTTCTTTGGAGAAATGGCTGTTTAGGGCTTCTGCCCATTTTGGGATTGGCTTGTTTGTTTTTTTGATGTTGAGCTGCATGAGCTGCTTGTATATTTTGAGATTAATACTTTGTCAGTTTCTTCATTTGCAAATATTTTCTCCCATTCTCAGGATTGTCTTTTCATCTTGTTTATGGTTTCCTTTGCTGTGCAAAAGCTTTGAAGTTTCATTAGGTCCCATTTGTTTATTTTTGTTTTTATTTCCATTTTTCTAGGAGGTGGGTCAAAAAGGATCTTGCTGTGATTTATGTCATAGAGTATTCTGCCTATGTTTTCCTCTAAGAGTTTTATAGCGTCTGGTCTTACATTTAGGTCTTTAATCCATTTGGAGTTTATTTTTGTGTATGGTGTTAGGGAGTGTTCTAATTTCATTCTTTTAAATGTAGCTGTCCAGTTTTCCCAGCACCATTATTGAAGAGGCTGTCTTTTCTCCATTGTATATTCTTGCCTCCTTTATGAAAAATAAGGTGACCATATGTGCGTGGGTTTCTCTCTGGGCTTTCTATCCTGTTCCATTGATGTATATTTCTGTCTTTGTGCCAGTACCATACTGTCTTGGTTAGTGTACCTTTGTAATATAGTCTGAGGCCTGGGAGCGTAATTCCTCTAGCTCTGTTTTTCTTTCTCAAGATTGCTTTGGGTATTCAGGGTCTTTTGTGTTTCCATACAAATTGTGAAATTTTTTGTTCTAATTCTGTGAAAAATGCCGTTGGTAGTTGGATAGGTATTGCATTGAATCTGTAGATTGCTGTGGGTAGTATTGCCATTTTCACAATGTTGATTCTTCCAATCCAAGAACATGGTATATCTCTCCATCTGTTTGTATCATGTTTAATTTCTTTCCTCAGTGTCTTACCGTTTTCTGCATAAAGGTCTTTTGTCTCCTTAGGTAGGTTTATTCCTAGGTATTTTATTCTTTTTGTTGCAGTGTTAAGTGGGAGTGTTTCCTTAATTTGCGTTTCAGATTTTTCATTATTAGTGTATAGGAATGCAAGAGATTTCTGTTCATTTATTTTGTATCCTGCTATATAACCAAATTCATTGATTAGCTCTAGTAGTGTTCTGGTAGCATCTTTAGGATTCTCTATGTATAGTGTCATGTCATCTGCAAACAGTGACAGCTTTACTTCTTCTTTTCCAATTCGGATTCCTTTTATTTCTTTTTCTTCTCTGATTTCTGTGGCTAGAACTTCCAAAACTATGTTGAATAATAGTGGTGAGAGTGAACAACCTTGTCTTGTTCCTCATCTTAGAGGAAATGGTTTCAGTTTTTCACCATTGAAAACGGTGTTGGCTCTGGGTTTGTCATATATGGCCTTTATTATGTTGAGGCAAGTTCCCTCTATGCCTACTTTCTGGAGGGTTTTTATCGTAAATGGGTGTTGAATTTTGTGGAAAGCTTTTCCTGCATCTATTCAGATGATCATATGGTTTTTCTCCTTCTATTTGTTAATATGGTTTATCACATTGATTGATTTGCATATATTGAAGAATGCTTTCATTCCTGGGATAAACCCCACTTGATCATGGTGTAGGATCCTTTTAATGTGCTGTTGGATTCTGTTTGCTGGTATTTTGTTGAGGATTTTTGCATCTATGTTCATCAGTGATATTGGTCTGTAGTTTTCTTTCTTTGTGACATCTTTGTCTGGTTTTGGTATCAGGGTGATGGTGGCCTCATAGAATGAGTTTGGGAATGTTTCTCCCTCTGCTATATTTTGGAAGAGTTTGAGAAGGATAGGTGTTAGCTCTTCTCTAAATGTTTGCTAGAACTCGCCTGTGAAACCATCTGGTCCTGGGCTTTTGTTTGTTGGAAGATTTTTAATCACAGTCTCTATTTCAGTGCTTCTGATTGGTGTCTTTCTATTTTCTATTTCTTCCTGGTTCAGTCTCAGAAGGTTGTGCATTTCTAAGAATTTGTGTGTTTCTTCCAGGTTGTCCATTTTATTGGCATAGCGTTGCTTGTAGTGATCTCTCATGATCCGTTGTATTTCTGCAGTGTCTGTTGTTACTTCTCCTTTTTCATTTCTAATTCTATTGATTTGAGTCTTCTTCCTTTTTTTCTTAATGAGTCTGGCTAATGGTTTATCAATTTTGTTTATCTTCTCAAAGAACCAGCTTTTAGTTTTATTGATTTTTGCTCTCGTTTCCTTCATTTGTTTTTCATTTATTTCTGATATGATTTTTATGATTTCTTTCCTTCTGCTAACTTTGGGGTTTTTTTTGTTCTTCTTTCCCTATTTGCTTTAAGTGTAAGGTTAGATTGTTTATTTGAGTTGTTTCTTCCTTCTTGAGGTAGGCTTGTATTGCTATAAACTGCCCTCTTACAACTGCTTTTGCAGCATCCCGTAGGTTTTGCGTCATCGTGTTTTCATTGTCATTCGTTTCTAGGTATTTTTTGATTTCTTCAGTGATCTCTTTGTAATTTAGTAACATATTGTTTAGCCTCCATGTTTTTGTATTTTTTACAGTTTTTTTCCTGTAATTGATATCTAGTCTTGTAGCATTATGGTCAGAATAGGTACTTGATACGATTTTAATTTTCGTACATTTACCAGGGCTTGACTTGTGACAAGTCAGTATATGATCTATCCTGGAGAATGTTCCATGAGCACTTGAGAAGAAACTGTATTCTGTTCTTTATGGATGGAATGTTCTATAAATATCAATTAAGTCCATCTTGTTTAATGTGTCATTTAAAGCTTGTGTTTCCTTATTTATTTTCATTTTGGATGATCTGTCCTTTGGTGAAAGTGGGGTGTTAAAGTCCCCTCCTATGATTGTGTTACTGTTGATTTCCCCTTCTATGGCTGTTAGCATTTGCCTTATGTATTGAGGTGCTCCTGTTTTAGGTGCGTAAATATTTACAATTGTTATATCTTCTTCTTGGATCAATCCCTTGATCATTATGTAGTGTCCTTCTTTGTCTCTTGTAATAGTCTTTATTTTAAAGTCTATTTTGTCTGATATGAGAATTGCTATTCCAGCTTTCTTTTGATATCCATTTGCATGGAATATCTTTTTCCATCCCCTCACTTTCAGTCTGTATGTGTCCCTAGTATGTGTCTGAAGTGGTTCCTTTGTAGACAGCATATATAGGGGTCTTGTTTTTCTGTCCATTCAGCCAGTCTATGTCCTTTGGTTGGAGCATTTAATTCATTTACATTAAGGTAGTTATTGATATGTATGTTCCTATTCCCATTTTCTTAATTCTTTTGGGTTTGTTATTGGAGGTTTTTTCCTTCTCTTGTGTTTCCTATCTAGAGAATTTCCTTTAGCATTTGTAGTAAAGCTGGTTTTGTGGTGCTGAATTCTCTTAGCCTTGGCTTGTCTGTAAAGGTTTTAATTTCTCCGTCGAATCTGAATGAGATCCTTGCTGGGTAGAATTATCTTGGTTGTAGGTTTTTCCCTTTCATCACTTTGAATATGTCTTGCCACTCCCTTCTGGCTTGCAGAGTTTCTGCTGAAAGGTCAGTTGTTAACCTTATGGGGATTCCCTTGTATGTTATTTGTTGTTTTCCCTTGCTGCTTTTAATATTTTTTCTTTGTATTTAATTTTTGATAGTTTGATTAATATGTGTCTTGGCATGTTTCTCCTTGGATGTTTCCTGTATGGCACTGTCTGCACTTCCTGGACTTGATTGCCTATTTCCTTTCCCATATAAGGGAAGTTTCCAACTGTATTCTCCTCAAATATTTTCTCAGTCCCTTTCTTTTTCTCTTCGTCTTCTGCGACCCCTATAATTCTACTGTTGGTGTGTTTAGTGTTGTCCCAGAGGTCTCTGAGACTGTCCTCAATTCTTTTTATTCTTTTTTCTTTATTCTGCTCTGCAGTAGTTATTTCTACTATTTTATCTTCCAGGTCACTTTTCTGTTCTTCTGCCTCAGTTATTCTGCTATTGATTCCTTACAGAGAATTTTTAATTTCATTTATTGTGTTCTTCATCGTTATTTGTTTGCTCCTTAGTTCTTCTAGGTCCTTGTTAAGTGTTTATTGTATTTTCTCCATTCTGTTTCCAAGCTTTTGGCTCATCTTTACTATGATTACTCTGAGTTCTTTTTCAGGTGGACTGCCTATTTCCTCCTCATTTGTTTGGTCTGGTGGGTTTTTTCCTTGTTCCTTCATCTGCTGTGTATTTCTCTGTATTCTCATTTTACTTAACTTACTGTGTTTGGGGTCTCCTTTTTGCAGGCTGCAGGTTCGTAGTTCCTGCTGTTTTTGGTGTCTGCCCCCAATGGCTAAGGTAGGTTCAGTGGGTTGTGTAGGCTTCCTGGTGGATGGGAGTGGTGCCTGTGTTCTGGTGGATGAGGCTGCATCTTGTCTTTCAGGTGGGCAGGACCGCATCCTGTGGTGTGTTTTGGGGTGTCTGTGACCTTATTATGATTTTAGGCAGCCTGTGTGCTAATGGATGGAGTTATGTTCCTCTCTTGCTAGTTGTTTGGCATAGGGTTTCCAGCACTGTAGCTTGCTGGTCGTTGAGTGGAGCTGGGTGTTAGCGTTTAGATGGAGATCTCTGGGAGAGCTTTCGCCTTTTGATATTACGTGGTGCCGGGGGGGTCTCTCGTGGACCAATGTCCTGAACTTGGCTCTCCTGCCTCAGAGGCACAGTCCTGACACCCTTCAGAGCACCCAGACCCTGTCAGCCACACGGCTCAGAACAAAAGGGAGAAAAAAAGAAAGAAAGTAAAAAATAAATAAAGTTATTAAAATAAAAAATAAAAAAATATTAAAAATTTTTAAAAATTAAAAAGTAATTTAAAAAAGAAAGAAAGAAGAGAGCAACCAAACCAAAAAAGAAGTCCACCAATGATAACAAGCCCTATAAACTATACTAAAAAGCAAAAAAACAAAAGACGTACAGACAGGACCATAGGACAAATGGTATAAGCAAAGCTATACAGACAAAAATCACAGAACGTCCACCGCCTCAATTTTGGGATGATTCATTGTCTATTCAGGTATTCCACTGCTGGGATAGATTTCCCTTTTTCTTCTTTGTTCGCACAGCTCCTGGGGCTCAGCTTTGGATTTGGCCCCGCCTCTGCGTGTAGGTCACCTGAGGGCGTCTTTTCTTCACCCAGACAGTACAGGGTTAAAGGAGCAGCTGCTTCGGGGGCTCTGGCTCACTCAGGCCGGGGGCAGGGTGGGGTACGGAGTGCGGGGCGAGCCTGCCGCAGCAGAGGCCAGCGTGATGTTGCACCAGCCTGAGGCACGCCGTGCGTTCTCCCGCGGAAGTTGTCGCTGGAATTCGGGACCCTGGCAATGGCGGGCTGCAAAGGCTCCCGGGAGGGGAAGTGTGGACAGTGGCTTGTGCTTTCACACAGGATTCTTGGTGGCTGCAGCAGCAGCCTTAGCATCTTATGCCTGTTTCTGGGGTCCGCGCTGATAGCCGCGGCTCGCGCCCATCTCTGGAGCTCATTTCGGCAGTGCTTTATTAATCCCCTCTTCTTGTGCACCCCGAAACAGTGGTGTCTTGCCTCTTAGGCAGATCCAGACATTTTCCTGGACTCCCTCCCAGATAGCTGTGGCACACTAGCCCCCTTCAGGCTGTGTTCACGCAGCCAACCCCAGTCCTCTACCTGGGATCTCACCTCTGAAGCCCGAGCCTCAGCTCCCAGCCCCCACCTGCCCTGGCAGGTGAGCAGAGAAGCCTCTGAGGCTGGTGAGTGCTGGTCAGCACCGATCTGTGCGGGATGCTCTCCGCTTTGCCTTTCGCACCTCTGTTGCTGTGCTCTCCTCCGTGTCTCCAAAGCTTCCCCCCACCCACTGCTCCCTGTCCCTACCAGTGAAGGGTCTTCATAGTGTGTGTAAACTTTTCCTCCTTCACAGCTCCCTCCCAAAGGTGCAGGTCCCATCCCTATTCTTTTGTCTGTTTTTTCTTTTTTCTTTTGCCCTACCCAAGTACGTGGGGAGTTTCTTGCCTTTTGGGAAGTCTGAGGTCTTCTGCCAGTGTTCAGTAGGTGTTCTGTAGTTGTTCCACATGTAGATGTATTTCTGATGTATTTGTGGAGAGGAAGGTGATCTCCACGTCTTACTCCTCTGCCACCTTGAAGGTTCATTCATATTTTAAATACTCTTCAGAGCACAATTTTTAAACTTCTATTTCTCGAAACATAATTATTTAATAATTAAGAGGTGTCAAAATATTACAGTTGGTTTTTCTTGTCATTCTGTTTGTTTGTTTGATTCCATATTGTATCTTGGAGATTTTGGGGCAACTTATATTCTGTAGCAGTATACAGTATATATGCACAATGTTTTAAAAATCTGATGTATAAATATTGAGTTTTACTGTCACCTAGATGGCAGATATGCAAAAAAATAAATTCATTAAAATATTTCTAATGTCCTGGTTTTAAAATAGGGAGCACTTTGTCAATGTTCATCTCCTCACATAGTCATAAAGTTTCCTACTTTAACAAAAGTCACTTGGTTCTCTGCGCACCAATGAACTTGAATGTTAAATTTACAAGTTCATGCTAATGTGTTCTCTGCTAAATTTGGGAAATTTTCTTTCTGTGTGTCCATTGATATTTCACTATTTATCATGGTGGTGTAAATGCTTGGGTTAGCTTGACCTAAAGGCATCCAAATTCATGGAAATGAATGTGGAAATGGGACGATATAATTAAATATCACAATTAATGGGCTTGATGCTCCTATTTCATTCTTCACACATATTAAAAGTAGATTTTTTTTTTATTATGTAAGACTTGGTTCTATATATAGTTCAGCCAGAAGTAAAATTATTCCTAAATCACCCTGTCTCTCAACCTAATGCATCAGCTTCAGCCTGTACACATAATGACAGTCAGACCTTGATTGGCTTTTTTCTCTTCCAACTGGCGGTGTAGACAGCAAACAGGAACCCTGTCTGAGAAGAGTTTGTGTATAGACCCAGAGAAAAATTTTAACATGGCACTGTTGTTTATGTTATGATCAACCAAATTTATTGATCCAGTCATTTATTTATTTGTTCTTACAAAGTCCTGTATTCATCCATCCAGCACATTTCCTGAATACTTACCATGCACCAAATACTGAAAGTACAGTAATAAGCAAAACAGACATAGCCCACGTAGTCCCGGATTTCCTAATTTGGAAAGCACAGCTGGACTAGAGTTACCCTTAGGAAAAATACGTTCAAATATAATTAGATAATCACACAAATATGTGAAATGAATAATAAACATATGATGCTGTAAAAGCAACGAGACCCAGTATTTTCAGGAGGTCAAAGAAAGGCTTCTTTGTGTCAGTGGCATTTGAACTGAGATGGGAAGGACGCATTAACTAAACAGTGGCGGTGATGGGGAAAGTAATCACTAGCTATCTGACCTCAGAGAGGTTACTTAACCAGTTTATGCATCAGTTTTCTCATCTATCAAATGACAAGGTTAATAGTACCTACTTTATAGGGTCTGGTGAGGATTTGGTAAGAGTTTAGGACTATGTTCACTACATGGGCTCTATGTAAATATTACATATTGTTGTTACATGGCATTTTTACCCATAGTTTGCTAAGTTAGAAACATACTGAAGAAAATAAAAATACTTAAATAGTACTGAATGTTGATTTCAGATTTATTCAAAGTAAGATGCAAGTGATAAATAAAACTTTCCATACAAAAAGTCACAATTCAGGTAGGGAGACAACATGGAAAATGTTGAAAGCGATGAAAATGATGATGTGAACTGCTTACAATATATGCATTATGAAATGACACCTAGGAAAACTGGAAATCAATGAAGTTGTGTTAATTGCTAGTTTTTCTGGAAAGGGAAGATGGATGCTTGCAATAAACTTAAATGAAATGTTTTTAAAAATGGTGCCCTGGGAACAGAGAGGCACAAAAGCATGCTCATAATTTTGTGGCTTGGGCTGAAGCATTTCTCAAATGTCCTTGAAAGTTTCCAAAGACAGTCTTTCCTCAGGAAAGTATTTCTCCTGTGAGTAAATAATGTTCTTGCCTAGAAATGAAATGCAGTAATATATTACATTGCAAGTGAACGGTTAGCAAGACTGGCAGCAGAAGTTCAGAAACAAATGTCGCATTCCAATCTAGAGTTTGAGGCTCTGTATCTGAACTTCCATAACTTCTAAAGGGATGCCCTTTGTATGAAATCAAAATAGTCCAGAGAGGAATTTTGACTTCTCTTTACTTAACTATTAGAAGGATTTATTTGGAATTATTATTGTGTCATGCATGTTCTGCCTTAAATTTTCTGTGGTTGAGTTGCACAATTGATAAGCTAAGGTTTCTTTCCACCATAAAAAGGCTCCTTTTAAGGAGTCCTATAATAATGACATTTAAAATACTTGCTTGCTTTTGAAGAAAGCTTCATGCTTTCCAAAGTGCTTTATAAACGCATTTCTATGAGGCAGGTGGAACATGTCCTGTCAACAGTATTTTACAGAAAAGAAAATGGAGGCTGTAAAGGAAAGCTGCTTGGTCGAGGTCATTCAGTGTGTTAGGCGAGTTTTCATCACAGGAGTACTCACAGTTGAGCAGGGAATCCAGCAGGGAAAGCTTAAGGCTTTAGTCTATCTTTACACACGTATTTTTGCATAAATGAAAAATTTACCCAAAATGAAGTGCATTAGGTACCTAGTACTGCCTTCTTGTTCCTTAGAGTCTAGTGAGGGATATAGACTGAGCATATTCTATCCCAATGAAGATAACTTAGATTTTTCTGAGGATGATCACTTGGGCTTCAGAATCTGAATTCCAGCTTGACCCCTTACATGAAGGAAGTTACTTAATCTTTCAGATCCTGTTTCTCCATCCCTTAAATGGCAATTTGAATGCTCTCTTATATGTTTATTAACTCATTCACTTAACAAAGCACCTGCTAGATCTCAAGTACTCTGCTAAGAATGGTGAAGCTTTTCTAGGAAGCCAGAAGGCATCCTTCAGTGGATAGCGGAGGTCAAGAGAGGTTAGAGTTAACATTTGAATTTGACAGTGGGAGAAGATGAAAGGTTCACACGGCAAGGAAAAGAGAAAAAGACTATTATACAGGTTAAAGAGCTAGACCTGGAGATATTTGGAGTGACAAAATTTCTGAATTTTGATGTACCATACTTCCTGCCTCAGTTTCCACATCTTGGAAATGGGAATAATGATTAAACATGTTTCACAGTATTCATTTGGTAGAGATTAAATGAGGATTAAATAAGCATGGAAAGTGGCATAGGACAAATTTGATAAATTATTATGTATGGAAGTGTGTATAAATAAAATCAATTGCCATGACCCCTCTTCGTACCAAGTGATCACAGCACGCTTTAATTTTCTAGCTGAGTCTGGATGTGGATTCGTAACTTTATTCAAACAGTGTATCAGGCACCACTTAACCTTTGGATTGGCTGGAAATTTTTGCTCCTCTGCTCTACTACAATTTAATTTTAATTTTGGTTTTTAAGGTACATACATGGGTATAAATAAGAAGAGTGTTAAAGAAATGTATTTCAGATTTTAAATTCAAAAATGTAGAAAAACTTTCTTTTACTATTTTTCATTTTACCTTTGGGTGCACTGATCAGCTACTTTTTCTTCTGCACCCAGGCAAAAGGGATTCTGAAGAAAACACTTTAAAATTTTGATTTCATTTATAAGATAGTGGGAGCCTCTGCCTGCTTGATTTACATTTGTGCTCACCTTCCACTTTATGTGGGAGGGGGCATACGAGTAAAGGAAATTTTTATATGATTTCAAGTTATTTAATTCCTGATTTTATATTTAGCCATGATAGAGTGTTATGATTTGCCTACAACATCCATCCTTTTCTTGTACCTTACCTTGTTCAGAGAGGACTTGTGCCTGTTCTGCTTTGAATTTCTCAACCAGTTCAGCTGCTAAAATCACAGGTGAAGCTTAGTTTCTGCTGATTTAATCCACCCAATCGAGATAGAGTTTCTCATTTTATTCAGCAAATATTTACGATGCCTTAAAAAAATATTTTTAAAAAAATGCATGGTCTTATTTGCTAATGCTGCTGGGAATTAATTAAGTTTTAGGTTCACAGTAAAATTGAGCACAAGGTACAGAGATTTCCCACACATTCCTCTGGTGGGAATGTAATAAATTGGTACAGCCACTGTGGCAAACAGTACGGAGGTCCCTCAAAAGCTAAAAATAGAATTACCATATGATCCAGCAATCCCACTCCTGGGCATATATCCAGACAAAACTATAATTCAAAAAGATACATGCACCCCAATGTTCGCAGCATCATAGAGGCGTTATTTACGATTGCCAAGACGTGGAAACAACCTGAGTGTCCATCAACAGATCAATGGATAAAGAAAATTATATATATATATATATAATTTAAATTTATATATTTGCATACATATATATATAAATACTACTCAGCCATAAAAAAGAATGAAATTAATTTTGCCATTTGCAGCAACATGGATGGACTTGGAGGGCATTATTCTAAGAGAAACAAGTCAGACAGAGAAAGATAAATACTGTATGATATCGCTTATATGTGGAATCTAAGAAATAAAACAAACTAGTGAATATAACATAAAAGAAGCAGACTCACAGATATAGAGAACAAACTAGTAATTGCCAGTGGGGGAGGGGGGAAAGGCAATTTAAGAGTTGGAATTGGGAAGTGGGAAGTACAAACTATTTGGTGTAAAGTAGGCTCCAGGATGTATTATACAACAGGGGGAATATAGCCAATATTTTGTAATAAATGGAAAGTAGTCTTTAAAATTGTATAAAAATATTTTCTTTTTTAAAAAAGATACTTCTTAGCTGATAGAAGCTTTAGAAGTCTACAGAGGCAGATAATTTTTAAATTGCAGCATATAACTTCTGGAGCCTGGCTGACATTCTCATAGGAAGCCGCATGAAAATTACTTTCAAAGGCAGTCATCACCTTAGCTTGCAGGAGCCTGTTCCTTCAGTGTGTATTAGTCCATGGTGCATCCTTACTTTGACTTATCTGTGAGGTTCACTTCTCGCCCCCAGGAACAAAGCCTGCAGAGGGGCAACTTGTTTGGCTTGGGAGCCTGCCCAATATGAAAAGTTTGCAGGCAAAATCAGAAAGAACAGCTGCAGGAGGAGAGATGAGGTTTGCCGACAGCTAACGATTCAGAAAGCAATTTGCATGAGAGCCTTCTGCTTAACAGGAGGCAGCATGTGCAGGGCAATGGTTTACCATCCACTGCCAAGCTGGTTTCTACACCCTGAGTCCTCTTTCCATCAAAACACATGTCCTGAGGGAACGCCCAGCCACCAGCTTCCACTTACCTGAGTTAGCAGGACCTGCCATCTAGAATTTCAGAGAGCTTTTCATTTATTAACTCACATGAATCTACTTTATCCTGAGGCTCTGGATACTAGTCCCATGCAAACTGACTTAATAACAAACATTTAAGTGCAAATCCAAGGTCATCTAGATAATATTCTTTGACAGCTTATTGCATATGAGGCACTGCACTGTGCACTTTTTATACCATATCGGACTTCATAACAGACCTCTGAAGTGGGTGGTTAAGTTTCCTGCCAAGGGATCCATACACAAGAAACGATCATCAGAAAAGACCAAAGTATTATTTATTACTAGTGAGCTAGTCGCTGTTACTTCATTTTGGAATTCTAATTGAGGCTTTCCTTCTCTCACTCTCTTGCCCCCAAATCACAGATGACTAGGTCATGGGACAAGCTTAAGCTAACATGCCTTATTCTGTGAATCATAAGCTGAGCTACTGGGACAGAACCATGTGACACGTTTGTCCCTTTCAAATGTAATAATTCTACCCATTGCTCCATAGATGTTCTGGTGACTGACCAATAACGTTAACAATTCCTCTTCCAAGAATAGGATGGAGGGGAAAGGCACTGGATCTCCTATGCCTCCCAAACATGTGAAGGCCAAAGCATGGTGGGAGGAGAAGCATATCTCTTTGTAATATGTTTTATTCCCTGTTTTATAGATGTGCATATGGAAGATTAGAAAGGCTGAGTAACTTGTCCATGTCATGTAGCCCATGCTTTTAACTTTTTTATTATACCACTTATCCTTCTCACCTATCAATTTGCCTTTTATACTGATGTCCTGAGAAACAGACCACTGTATGGTATAGAAATGAACAACCATAAATAAGCTGGAAATGCATTTCTATTTACATTAACTAAGATAGTCACTTGTTTCTTTTAAGTGAGGTCCTCCACCTTTTTAGGGACCTGAGTAAACTAACGATGTGCTTCCATTGATTAAACAAGAATTCTCCAATATTCCATAGAAGAATCATACATTTCTTTAAGCCCTGTGTATGCTTCTAGGGTTTAGATTCTAAATCAAATAGGTTTCTGTTTTTCATTAAAAAAAACGAACACAGGATTTCACTTGTAAATTTATTAACTTTTTTTTTCTGTCTAGCAGCAAGCAGTGACTATTGTTGGGTTGGTGGACATAGTAGAGATGGCCATTCAGAAAATCACAAATTTTAGGAACTCTAGCATTCATGTAGCTCAGAACTGTAAGAAGAGACCAGAGGAAGATCAACATGCTTTAAAGTATATTACAAATCAATATTGAAATAGAGCTTAACATATAATTCATCTGGAAAGAAGCTCAGAACATAATTGCCAGTTATTTAATATTCTGGTCAAAGACAATGGAAGCACTATTAAAGTATGGCATTTTGACTGCCATTGGAAAGGTCAGGTTTCAAACAGCAGTGCACTAGTTGTGCTCAAAATGACTAAAGAATGATGAATAATTAAGTGAAGAGGAAATGGGAGACCTGCACTCTAATCTTGTTTTAGCCATTGATGGGAATCATGTGGACTTTAAGCCCATCACACAGTCATTTACGACCTTGGCTTTCTCACCTGTAAAATGAGGGAGTGACTATAGTTCTTTAAGAATCCTTGATGATCTTTAGTGCTATGATTCTAGAAGCATCTTGATTTAATACAGTTTGAGGATTTATGTCTAAACTCTAGCAAGCAGAAAAACGTTCTTTTATTTCTAAAATGGACTTGACATTGCGTTAACAGAGCAAATGAAATCTTTTGAAGATTGTTCAAAGAATCACCAACTTAAAATTCATCTCCATTGTTGGTTTTTATTGTCTGTTTAACTTTTACTAGATCTATAATAGTTCTATTTATTTTCCTTTGCACCTGGACTGGCAGCCTGTGTGGTTGGAGAAACACACCACCACTTCTTTTAGATACTTTGTTATCAGAGCCAACTCTGTAATCTTTGCTCTGCCCGTGAATTATTTATTTAATTTGATGTGTTTTTTCCTGGATTCATAGAATTTCCATTTGTCATGATGCTTCTTTCCATTTATGGGACTGTAAATACAGCTGACTAAACCTCTCTAGTGGCCGATACATATCAGGTCTTTTGTGTGAAGGATGCTAGCTAATCTTCCCGTTCATAGGCTGACTACATTTTTATTCATTTGCTTTTTTTCTACTCACCCCTGACAGTAGTATCTGTGGAATAAATAAAATAATGATACCTACTACTTATTTAACTCGGATCAGAAAACTTGACCTTTTCCTAATTTTTTACATTTGCTAGCTTTGTGGCAATATGCACCCCTATTTTTCTCTGAATCTCAGTTCACCCTCTACATGGGAATAATTGCGCCTACCATACAACGTGGTGATCATAAAAGAAATTCTGCCCATCTACTACCATATTGGGGAAAAATATTTGGATTGACTTTGACCAGACTTGGAGGCACATGTTTGCAGTGGCCTGTTTGAAAATACTGACTACATGGGGTACAGTGGGATACTCTGAAGCCACCTTACAGAGGTAGATAATATCTCTCCCAGGGCATCAACGCTAAAAGTGAGAAGCATTTTGATTTCTCATCAAGAAAGAAATGTTCTATGATGTTAATGGTTCTTAACTTTTGGTGATTCATTGAAATCTCCTGGGGAGCTTTTGATAATCTTAAAGCCCAGCCTGTAATTTATACCAATTAAATATGAATTTCTGGGGGTTGGACTGAGGCATTGGTATATTTTAAGGTTTGCAGGATGTAATGGTTAATTTTAAGTGTCAACTCTCAACTATATCCTGAGATACACAGATATTTTGCTAAACATTATTTCTGGGTGGGTCTGTGAGGGTGTTCCCAGATGAGATTAGCATTTGAATTGGTAGATGGAGTAAAGCAGATTTCCCTCTCCAGTGTAGGTGGGCCTCATCCAATCTCTTGAGGGCCCCAAAAGAATAAAAAGTCAGAGGAAAGGAGAATTTGCTCTCTCTGCCTGAGTGTTTGATCTGATCCCCTGCCCTCTGACTGTGGCTTACGTCAGTTCTGAAAACTACACCCCTGGATTTCCTAGTTTCCAGCTTATATTTCATATACAATATATTTAATATTTAATATGTTTAATACCTATTACATATGTTAAAGCAATTACATACATTACATTATATTTATTATATATCTCCTATTGGTTCTGTTTCTCTGGAGTACCCTGACTAATATGGTGCTTCCAATACACTGTAAATATTGAGAACTACTATATATGTTAAAATACTATGGCTAAGGTATTACAAAAGTGGATGCTCTGACAGTGTAGTTCTGCTTCTTAAATAGGCAACTCAGTGAGGATAAGTAGCAATGTAAATTATTTTTTTCATTTTAAATGGTGGCCAGTCATATATATATAAACACTTCGGGAGGCTATAAGACACTAATTAAAAGAACTTATAGGATATAAGCACTAAAACCACATCGACTCACCACTCAGTAGAAGGAATTCTAGGCCCAACATATAGAAACCTCCATACCTGAATCATTGGAAAAGATGTAGAAAAGACTCTAAAACGATTGAAATTTTCAGAGATCCCTTGTGACCCTTTTGGAGGTCATGATATCAGGACTCACTGTCCCCTGAGTCTAGTTTTGTAATACAGAGAGGGACCCACAGTTACATAGTAAATTGACACCCGAGACTTGTTTTTTTTTCAGCTAGAAGTGGAAAGGAGAAATATCTTTCACTGAAGCAGAGAGTAGAGGTATAAGTGGGGAAGACAAGGTAAAGAAAGAGAAAAGAATCCATTTAGAGAAGACTTTCTCTTGGGGCAAGCCCTGGACATATAGTCATTTATATATCCTATTTCAGGATACATTGCATGCTTTACTGTAAGTAAGCATTTAATGATTTGTCTTCCACATACTTTGCTTCATTAAAGAGATTCACTTCTGCTGGCATTTTGTTTCATGGGATCCCAGGCCCTTAGCATAGTCCCTTAGTAAAGTATTTGTGGAATGAATCAGTCAATATGTCCTCAAACTCAGTACCCTTCTCAAATCAGTTACCTGCTTTATACCATAACTGAGATTATATTATCATAGTGTTAGGACTCAAAGGGAAATATGATCTCGATTTTAGAAGTTGACGTCATCTGTTTTATCACCTCATCCAATGTAAGAATTCATGCTATAAAAGTACTGGTAATCTGGCCTCTGTTTGAGCACTCCTCGTATCTTGAATGCTCTACTTGGTGAGTTAAGTCGTCCAGCATACGAACAGCTATAATTTCTACGAAGTACTTCCTTATAGTTGCCTTCCTGAAGCATGTCACCCATTGGTCTTAGCTTGACCTGATGGAACTACAGAGAAAAATATTTGAGTTTCAAATACCTATGTTTGCACGTCACATCTTTGTAGTCCATTATCACACAACTGAAGTCTACTTTTCTTCAGGAAAACATCTGTTTTTTTCCTAAAAATCCTGTGAAAGTATGTCTAGGCCTTTCCCCATCTTGTTTATTGATGTTTGTAATAAATAAAACTATTTCATGTGGCCATCTGAAACATCAGTGATTTACATGTGTTTCTTTTTTTTTTTTTAACAGATTTGTGTGTGTGTGTGTGCCCATGATGAAAACATCATTAAAGTAAAATATCATGAATAGACTCTTAAGAAGCAGAGTCTACTGAAAGTCCTGGAAAATATGAAAGCACTAATATTCATGGACAGCTCTACACTCTGAAAGTTACTCCAAATGTTGTTGATCTCTCTTTTGTCTAGGAGTTTTTCAAATTTTCTACCATGATCATTTGTTAGTTTTATAATTACATAATAAAGGCATTACATCATACAATCTTTTGTTATCCATTGCAGTTTTAAAACTATTCCTTTCCTTGTCCTCAGCAGATATGTCATAGATTATTAGTACACAAGCAAAGACGTTCAACGTAACAGTACTTTATAGTGAGAAGAACTATACTGAGCTATCTCTATCCTAAGACAATGCACTACGAAAGCACTAGGAATTCTTAAGCACTAGGAATACAGAGACGATCAAGGGGCAAGTTCCTTGCCTTCGAGTATACATGATCATTACAGCAAATGCTTAAATAGCACTTAGTATGTAACTTACCACAGCAGTCTTATTATCCTACTTTTTAATAGGTGAGCAGAGGAAGCCACAGGGAAGTCATAGGGTAAAGCCAGAATTTGAACCTAGGTAGACTAGTACACTCTCCACGGCTTTAACTACTACATTAAAATATATATATATATATATATATGTTATATATATATATATATATATAAAACTCCAAGTATTCCAAAGTTACAAAACACTTATCTACCAAAACTCAAAAAGGAGCACACAAACTTGCACAGAAAATAAACATGTAAAAGTTCATAAATAAACCACAATATAACCTGCTCCACATAATATACTGACTGCAGTGTCCTGGGCCTCTCCCATCCTTAGGTAGCTGGAAATTACAACAAAATAATACTTTTCACCTTTGGAAGCCACACCATCTCTCATACCAAGCAACCAATTACTTCCTTAGAGAGAATAGGAAATTAACCTGAATATCATAAAAAAAATATATATATATAGCATTACTGATGTAGAATCTTTGTTTAAAGACAATAATTTCAATAGCAGAGGGAACGTTACCATTGCAGGCTTCAGATAACATGTATATTTCTCAGATTTCATGCTAAATCATATAATGCCATATTGTGTCTGAAGCTATTTTTTCAATAGTCCATTTTCTTAAATGGACTAGCAATGCCGTAAATACTGAGGAATATTTTGGCTCCCAAATCCTAAAGCCATTCTGATTATGCCTGGGTGATCATGGGGACGTCATCGGAACTACCAGAGGACTGGCTGAAATACCAGTGTTCTGGCCAGCTTACAAATTAGAAATTATACAGAATCCAATTTTATTTTTTTGTTAAGTAATTCCTGTGAGGCTTTTGGGAGGTCAATGTAAAGTCCTTTCATGTGTAATCTTTATCCATTAGATAGGGAACAATGCCAATCCCCGTCATAAATACTTTCACAACCTGACACTGAAAATCCACTGTAGGGCATAGGACCTGCAAATAGGATGTGAATCACACACATCCACTCATTCAGACAATCCACAAATACTCATTTTTAAGTCTACTATATGCCAATAATGTACCGGCCTCTCAGATGCTAGACCATGCTAAATGCTGAAACAGACATACTCAGTTCGGGCCCTCTTGGAACTTGTTACCTACAGAAGTGCCTTCATTGTAAATGGTCAGGTCTCAGCCAATGCTATTATCATCAGCAGGTGACCAAAGGATAGAGCTTGCTTTCTAAACAAGCTCCACACTCTTTGCTTTCAACATTTTTGCTTTCCTTCAAGGCACAAAATCCAGTGGTCAGTTTCTCCCAGTTAGTGAGGTTTGGGGAAAAGGTACCCAGTGAACAATTCCTTGTGGCCTCACTCTTTCCTCACACTCTCCTCTGTGGTTTTGAGCTAAAGAGACCTGGATTAAAGTCACTTGCTCTAACCTTATTATTTTAAAATACGGCTGCTCCTGCTTTGAGGATTTCCACTGGACCAACACAGCAGCAAAGCAGCACTGAATCAGAAGCAGGTAAATTTCAAAATGACAGCTCTAAACATATCCACTCTCCTTTTGTTCTCCTCCTATCCCTTTGCTCTGAACACCTCTGCCCTGAGGTTTTGCCTTTACCCTTCTCTGATTACTGCTCCAAAAGGGTTTCCAAGAGCGGGGAGTATTTATGGTTTCATTTGCTCCCAAGTCCTTGGTGGAAAAGGATGCTTGCTTCCTGATTCTTACTAATTCCACACTCACATCATCAACACAAAAATCATCATTAAAAAAAAAATTTCCTCAGCTTCATATTTCTTCTGGGCCAACACTGAAAGAATATTTTCAAAGAAACAATATCCTCTCTCCTTTGCTCTTCTGAGTTTCACGTTCTTACCTCCAGTCTCATTTTCAACCCTTATTACAGGATGCATCACAAAAACAGAAGAAAGTTCTTTGTGCTGTCCTGTACCAGCTAATTATTCTAATTTGTTCTGTCTCTACCAAACAGAATGCGAAATCAACACAAAGGCTGATTATGCGACCTCTTGCAAGGGAATGGTCTGAGAGTTGTCTATTTACTAATGAAGCTCAGTGTGTATTAAGGGTTGACTGAAACAATCATCAGGAATTTTCATCCCTTAAATTAGTCTTTTCTACCAGATGCACATCTTTCATTTCGGATAATATAACTTTTAAGTTCAGGATACAACTGGACAAAAGAAAAGAAAAAAAGGTAACCAACACAACATTTGCAGTAATAACACAGTAACAGTTATCATCCTTCCCTGAGGAATTCAGCCTACTTTATGGACACAATTTAGTACACACTCATAAGAAAGCTAACAAAGCCCCAAACCACTTCACAAGAGCATAGAGAGGTAAAGGTCAGAAATTATTACTGCCAGACCCAGCAGACAATGGCACCTACCGGAAAGAGCACAGGACAGGAAAACCTGGAAGCCTGTGTTCCAGTTTCGGTTATTCCTGTAAGCATTAGTACGATCTGAGTGAACTCAGCCTGCCCTGCTTTTTCCGTTTATAAAAACCTACATCATCCTCTCAGTAGAATGAAATGCCACATCTGAAAAGTTGCAGATCTCTTTAGGAAAGAAAAAAGCTCATGCTTTCCAACCAAAATGGAATAATTCAGTCAATGGAGACTTAATAAAAATCTGCCATAAAGCAATTGTTTACTTGAAATCTATCTTTTGTGGTATATTTATTGGGGTAAGGAGTGTAAGCAAATCGTAATTAGAGTTACCGATTATTCCAGAAATCAAGGTCATTGAGTTCAGATTCCAACTTTGACCCTGACCCAGGCTTACAGAGATGTAAGATGTCCCAATACCTCATATCCAGCATACATGGGAGAAACAAGGTATGCAGACAGATCCTCTTATAAATATCCCATATGTCGTGGTTTTAATGCAGGGTCTCAGATTCATTGCCATTCTTCGCATCCAGATGTGGGCATTTTCCCTTGAATTTAGGCAGGCTTTCCATGGCTTCAAACAATAGAGCAGGGGTCAGTAAATTATGGCTGGTGGGCCAAGTCTAGGCCTCTACCAGCTTTTATAAATGAAGCTTTATTGGAACACAGCCATGTTCCTTAGTATATGTATTGTTTGTGTCTGTTTTCACATCACAGCAGCAGAGCTAAGTAGTTGCAAAAGAGACTGTATGGCTTGTAAAGCCTAAAATATTGACTGTCTGACACTTTATGGAAAAAGGTCTCCAACGCCTGCAATAGTATATAATGAAAGTGATGCTATGTAACATCTAAGACTAGGTCATAAAAGGTCATGCAGCTTTTGCATGATTCTCGTGGAATGCTTCAACCCTGGACACTCATTCTCTTGGAATACTCTATCTTGAATCCTAACTACCACGTTATGAGAAGTCCAAGCCACCTGGGCAGCCATCTATAGGCACTCCAGTCAACAGTCCTTGTTGGGCCCAGTCTTCAAGGGCCAGACATGTGAATTAAAATTATCTAGATGATTCCAGCCCCAGCCATCTGAATCCTCATGAGCTGAGGTTCCAGACATCAGTCATGGAGCAGAGACAAGCCATCTCCTCTGTGTACTGTTTGAATTGCTGACCCACAGAATCTGGGCACATATTAAAATTTTTGTTTATTTCACCACTAAGTTTGGACTTCTTTATTATGTAGCAATAGATAACTATAGCACTGTGTCTGTACACAGGATATCTACATTTCACAGAGCACAGATTTTTAGATGTGAATGTTGACTGCTCACTTTCTAAGAAGAACGTATACACACACATAGGTACAAAATGTTTATGCATATGTAAATATTAGACCTATATAAACTAATCTATATTATCCATAAAATGAGGGGGCCTTGATAATGGCTAACATTATTTTTCGGTATTTATTGTGTTCCAAGAACTGATAAATTCTTGCATTGTATGAATTTTCTCTTTCACCCTCATAGCAACTCCCTGAGAGAAGTAATGGTATCTCTATTTTATAGATGAGAAAACTGAGGCAAAAACAGATAACATGCTCAAGAGTACTCAACAAGTAAATTTTAGAGTCAAGATTTGAACCCAGGTTCTCAAGTTTTAGATCCCTTACTCATACTCACCAAGCTATATACTGAGGAAGGGGATGAAAGCTGACGCCATTACCTCATGCTCAAGAAGTTAGACAGAAACTTAGCAGGTATGGTTGAAAGAAGACAGGACTTGGAGTCGTAAGTCCAGAGCCTGAGTTATGAGATGAATTCTCCTCTCATCTAGATATAGGTTTGTTTTTAGAAAATGAAGAAGATCACTGCATATTTTGATTGTTAATTTCTGTACTTAATGATTACCAAAGAATGGAATTTTACCAGGGAGGTATTTTGCAATGACATAAATTATTGATTCAAACTCAAACCTTTATTATAAATTATTGATTCAAAATCAAATCTTTATTAAGTCTCCCTTGCATCAGAAGTTTTTCCCACTCTTCATTTCTTTGAAACCCTTTCCTGTCTACTCTTGGCCAAAGCTTGAAGCCTAATTTAACACTTGGAAATAAAATAATGAAATAGTCATAACACAGCAATTCCAATGCCTACTGAAATGGAAGCTCTAAATAATTTTTCAGATAATTTAGGAAATTAAAAATATTTACATCATAGATGCAAAGACAGAAGTTACTTGTGTAATGGTGAGACAAAAAGTTTCTGGTCAAGTAGATTTGTTTAAATATGATCACTAATCTGAGTTCTACCCCTGTGCTAAAACCCAGTGACAGGTTGCATACAGCTTCTAAAGGGATAGTTCAGTGCATTGGGTCAAATTCATGCCATAAAATGTGGTATTAGTACTAGAAGACAGAGTGACTGTCTTCTTTGGGACATAGATGAAGACCCCAAGATAGACAATATCAAGGACAAATTATGTAGAATAAGATATTATCTCAGTCCTTGGAACATGTCATCCAGGATAGAACAAGAAGTAGATTTATTATCAAGTACATGAAGCCAGAGACGGTAAGCAATGAGTGGTAGTTGGTTAAAATAGACAGGTTTTAGAAGCAGAGGCACGGATGTAGAAAACAAACTTAGGGTTACCAGGGGATTGTGGCAGGGAGGCTAAATTGGGAGATTGGGACTGAAATATACACACTACTATACATAAAATAGATAACTAATAAGAACCTGCTCTTCTTATTAGCCCAGGGAACTCCATTCAGTACTCTGTAATGGGCTATTTGGAAAAGACTCCAAAAAAAAAAATAAAAGTGGGGCTTCCCTGGTGGCGCAGTGGTTGAGAGTCGGCCTGCTGATGCAGGGGACACGGGTTCGTGCCCCGGTCCGCGAAGATCCCACATGCCGCGGAGCGGCTGGGCCCGTGAGCCATGGCTGCTGAGCCTGCGCGTCTGGAGCCTGTGCTCCACAACGGGAAAGGCCACAACAGTGAGAGGCCCGCGTACTGAAAAAAGAAAAAAAAAAAAGTGGATATATGTACATGTATAACTGATTCACTTTGCTCTACACCTGAAACTAACACAACACTGTAAATCAACTATACTCCAATAAAAATTTTTAAAAAAATAGGTTTTAAGAACCATAGTCAGGGAGCAGTGTGGATTGGAAAGACCTGGCAAGAAAAATTTCTGCATCCTCAGACAATGCTCCCCAAGCTGGCTATTGCAAGGGTGAGCATTTAAGAGATCTTTGACCTAAGGAGGACGTGAGATTAACAATCTATCCCAATGTGCATGAATTATTCTCCTCAGTGCTATCAGAAATCAGATGGCATCCTAGAGCAGGGGTCAGCAGATCTTTTTTGTAAAGGGTCAGATAGTAAATATTTTGGATTTTCTGTACCATACGTCTCCATTGCAACTGCCCATCTGCTGCGGTAGCACAGAAACAGCCATGCACAATACGTTAATGAATGAGTGCGGCTGGGTTCAAGCAAAACGTTATGTACAAAACCAGGAGTCAAGCGAGATCTGATCAGTGGGCCAGAGTGTGCGGACCTCAGTTCTGGGTCAGTGTTCACGGCTGAATGAGTCATGAGGCCTTAAGTTCCAGTTCTCATTGTACTACTTTCTACCTGGGTGAACTTGGGTTCGTCCTTTTATTTATATGGGCCACTGTATTAGTCAAGGTTCTCCAGAAAAACAGAACCAACAGCATGTGTATACAATGTGCCCATATATACTGACAGATATAGATCTAGATATCGATATTGATACCTAGATCTATATCCATATCTATATAAAGATAGAGAAAGAGAGAGAGATTTTAAACAATTGGTTCACACAATAATAGAGGCTTGGTAAATTCAAAATCTGCAGGTTAGGCTGTCTAGAGACTCTCGGAAGAGTTGCAGTTCAATTTCTGTAAGTCTTCTGGCAGAATTCCTTTTTGCGACAGGGAGGTCAGTCTTTATTAAGAGCTTCAACTGATTGGATGAGGCCCATGCATATTATGGAGGATAATCTGCTTTACTCAAAGTCCACCACAAATTTAATTATGAATTTCATCCAAAAACACCATCACAGGGACTACCCTACTGGCATAGTGGTTAAGAATCCGCCTGCCCATGCAGGGGACATGGGTTTGAGCCCTGGTCTGGGAAGATCTCACATGCCGTGGAGCAACTAAGCCCATGCACCACAGCTACTGAGCCCGTGCACCTAGCGCCCATGCTCTGCAACAAGAGAAGCCACCGCAATGAGAAGCCCGCACACCACAACAAAGAGTAGCCCTCGCTTGCTGCAAATAGAGAAAGCCCATGTGCAGCAACGAAGACCCAATGCAGCCAAAAATTATAAATAAATAAAACATAAAAATTTTAAAAAACACAAAAACACCATCACAGAAATATCCAGAATAATATTTGACCAAATAACTGGGCATGGTGGCCCAGACAAATTGACATGGAAAATTCACCACCTAAGCCATAGTTTTGTCACCTTTTACTAAGAAATATGACTTATCTGAGCTATTTTGATACCTAGAAGATACCTTCTAGAGGTAACACCCTCAGTATTTTACATGGTAGGCAGTAGAGGGAATGAGCCCATTTGCCCAGTCATATGACACCTAAAGGATAAAATTCTGTCTTCTCTCTCCAACCCACAAGGATGAATGCCAAAAATACATCACTTATATCTGCTTTAGCTAACATAGGATAGGTCTGGAACAGACCTATGCTCCCAGTAAGTCTCATGAAATGCTGTTTCATTAAGGAGAGACTTTACTTGCTAAGATTAGAAGCAAAAGAGGGTGGTGGATGAAAAACTGCCCGAGGATATAAGCTCATGCAAGGAAGCAGGAGAGAGAATGGGTATCCGAAGATGTGCGCTCTGAGCCAACACTAATTCCACAGCATCAGGTTATAATTCAGGCAGCCCAACCGCTGGGTTTTTTTTCCCCTTCTTTTCCCCCAAAGAGGGACAAGCATACTGACAAAGGAAGAGCATCAGTCACCACAGATAAATTGCTTTTTAGAGGTGATCTCGCAAATGATTTGGCTCAGTGTAGACTATGATTTGGCTCCCCAAACCATAAGCTAGAGCATTTCATTCCAGGTCCCTCCTCAAATATCCATGATAGGTAAAACTCTGGCATCAAGTAGGTCTTGAAATCTCCCCAGGTGATTATAATATGCAACCAGGGCTGAGAATCTGGAGATGTAGAGCAAATTTAAATTGAACTTTAGTTAAACAGTAAAACAAGCTCTGACTCTACTGGCTGGAGCTAGACAAGGGATATGGATTTAGTGGGATGAGAAGATAAAGGACACCAGGGAGTAAATCAAATGCTTTACACCTGTGCTTAGCTAATTGTTACTCAGATAATTCAGACAATCTTACAGCACCTGAACCCTGAAATTCCTCAGTTCTGTTTAAAAAAAAGTAACTCTTCAAGTAACTGAACTCTGAGAATCATGCCAATCATAAAGAAAAAGAAGAAATCTTATTTTTTGAATTAGTTGATTTCATATATACTGTTTCACTTTCATGATATTAACTAGTTATCTTTCCTTCCATTTTATGTTTGAGGAAAGTAAGGCTTTAAAGTCTCAGTAATTTTCTCAAGGTCACTTGTTAAGGGTGTGGTAGGCAGCATAATGGCTCCTAAAAATGCCCTCACCCTAATCCCTAGAACCCAATAATATGTTACCTTACATGGTAAAGAGGACGTTGCAGATATGACTGAAGTTATAGGCCTTGAGATAGAAAGATTATCCTGGATTACCTCATGGAACAAATCTAAATGCATGAGTCCTTAAAAGCAGAAAACCATTCCCAACTGTAGAAAGAGAAAGAGAGAGATGTCCTAATAGAAGCAGAATCAGAGAGATGCAACATTTTGGGGTTTGTAGGTGGAGAAAGGGGACTCTGAGTCAAGGACTACAAGTGACCACTGGAAGCGGATAAAGTCCAGGGAACAGAAACACCCCTAAGAGCCTCCAGAAAAGAATGTACCTCTGCCAACACTTTTTTTTCTTTTTTAACCATCTTTATTGGAGTATAATTGCTTTACAATGGCGTGTTAGTTTCTGCTTCATAACAAAGTGAATCAGCTATACATACACATATATCCCCATATCTCCTCCCTCTTGCATCTCCCTCCCACCCTCCCTTCCCTATCCCACACATCTAGGTGTACACAAAGCACAGAGCTGATCTCCCTGTGCTTTGTGGCTGCTTCCCACTAGCTAGCTCTTTTACATTTGGTAGTGTATATATGTCCATGCCACTCTCTCACTTCATCCCAGATTACCCTTCCCCGTCCCTGTGTCCTCAAGTCCACTCTCTATGGCTGCGTCTTTATTCCTGCCCTGCCCCTAGGTTCTTCATAACCATTTTTTCTTTTTTTTTTTAGATTCCATATATATGTGTTAGCATATGGTATTTGTTTTCCTCTTTCTGACTTACTTCACTCTGTATGACAGTCTCTAGGTCAATCCACCTCACTACAAATAACTCAATTTCATTTCTTTTTATGGCTGAGTAATATTCCATTGTATATATGTGCCACATCTTTATCCATTCATCTGTCGATCCTGCCAACACTTTTACTTAATTGAGACCAATGTCAGACTTGTAAGGTAATAAATTTACGTTGTTTTGAGTCACTAAATTTGGTATAATTTAAATAAAAGCAATAAAAAAAAATACAGAGGTCCTACAAGAGCCAGGCTATATATTTATACTTAAGTATTTCTGAAATGAATTTAACCTTGTGATTGACAGCAGCAGCAGCAGCAGCTTCCAAGGGATCCCACCACACACCTGAGGCAAAAGGAGCCTAATACAAAGCAGTGACAGCAGCAGGTCACTGCCCCACACTTGGGGTAGAGGGGGACTTGATCTACTGTAGCAGCAGCATAGCCTGAATGGGAACCCATCCTCCTGTGGCACTAGTCCCATCAACATTAGTCTAATCTGCTAGCATCTGCTGTGCCAACAGGCCCAACATATACAAACCCTCCAACTCAGTAGCATTAAGTGAGCCAGGCTCAGTGTTTCCTGAAACTCATATCCAGTTGCACTGGAAATCCAAGATATCACCTACTGTTATGAAAACATAAACAATAACAGAAGACTGGGAACTTCAGAAAGAAAAGGGGAACAATGGAATGGGTGAAAACAAATGGGGTAAATATAAGAGACTATCATTAGCCTCATGAGTTTCTTAAATTCTATATGATGGTCAAAGCAAAAATGATGACACCATCTGATGGGGTTCTCAATGTAGAGAAAGGAAATACTACAGAAAATCATACTTTAACTTCACCTGAAGTAATGAAACACTGATTCCAGTAGGCTATGATGTTACATATGTATACTGTAATGCCAAAAGCAACCACTAAGAAAACTATACAAACAGTATACACAAATGATTATAAATGAATTAAATTAAAATGGACTTATTAAAAAATGTTTAAGTAACCCACAAGAAGGAAAAATAAGGGAAACACAGGATTGAGAAACTAAGGTAAAAGACAAAACAAAAAATAACATGGTAGACCAAATCTTTGACATGGCAATAATTACATTAACGGTAAATGATCTAAATAACCAAGTCAAAGACAGAGATTGGAAGAGTAGATTAAAAAATCGCAAGCATGATCCAACTATATACTGTCTATAAGAAGCTTACTTTCAACATCATGATATAGGTAGTTCAAAGTAAAAGGATGAAAATGATATATCATGTGAACATTAATCAGAAAAAGCAGAAATGGCTATATTAATATCAGATAAAGTAGACTTCAGAGCAAAGGAAATTATTAGGGGCAAAGAGGGTCATTACATAAAGATAACAGAAATAATCCACCTAGATGACCTAGTGATACTAAATGTGTGTGCACCAAACAACAGAACTTCAAAATGCATGAAGCAAACACTGAAAAAGGTAAAAGGAGAAAGTTTTAAATCCACAATTATTATTTGAGACTTCAACACAGCAATTTATACAACTACCAGAGAGAAAAATCAGCAAGGATATGGAAGAACTGAAAACATCATCAATCAACAGGATATAACTGACATTTAAAGAACACACTCAGTAAGAGCAGAATACATATTCAAGTGTCCATGGAACATTCACTCATATACCATATACTGGTGATAAAAAACCATTAGCAGATTTAAAAGAATTAAAATCATAGAGAGTATGTTCTCTAGCCATAATGGAATCAGACTAGAAATCAATAAGAGAAAGACAACAGGAAAATCTTCAATCACATGAAAACTAAACATCACACTTCCAAATAACTCATGGGTAAAAAAGACAGCATCAAGGAAAAAATTTTTAAATGCATAGAATAAAAGAAAATGGAGATATAACAGATCAAAGTTTGTGGAATGAAGTGAAAGCAATGCTGAAAGGGAAGTTTATAGCACTAAATTGGGAAAGAAAATATTTCAAAGCAATAATCTAATTTTCTATATTAAAATAGTAAAAAAGGAAGAGGAAAAAACACTAAACAAGCAGAAAGAAGGAAATAATAAAGATGAAACAGAAATCCATGAAACTGAAAACAGGAAAATAGGGGGGAAAATCAATGAAACAAAAGGCTGGTTCTTTGAAATAAGCAATCTAACCAATAAAGATCTAGAAAGACTGATAAAGATTAAACAGAGAGATGGCACAAATCACAGATATCAGAAATGCAACCAGGGATACCATGACATATCCTGCAGGTTAATGAGGGACAAGTTACTATGAACAAGTCTACACTATAAATTCAAAAATGTAGATGAAATGGGCCAATGTTTCTACACCCAAAACTACCAAAACTCAGCCAAGATGAAATAGATAATCTCAATTTTCCTGTAACCATTAGAAACACTGGTTTTTCATTTAAAAACTCCCAAAAGAAATGTTCAGGCTTAGATGTTTCACTTTTACCCAAGACTTAAAGAATTAACACCAATTTTACATGATTTGATAAGAAATAGAAGTAGAGGGAACAGTTTCTAATTAATTTTATGAAGCCAGTATTACCTTGATACCAAAACCAGACAGGGATAGTATAGAAAGAAGAAACCTACAGACCAATATTTTTTATGAAATTGGCTGAAAAACCCTCAGCCAAATATTAGCAAATTAAATCCAGAAATATATGAAAAGAATAATATACCATGACCAAGTGGGATTTATTCCAGTTATGCAAAGTTGGTTAAATATTTGAAAATTAAACAGTGTAATCCACCATATCCAATAGATTAAGGGGGAAAAGTCATGTGATCCTATCCATTAATGCAGAGAAAGCATTTGACAAAATCCAATCCCATTCATGATTTTAAGAAAAGAAGAAAAAAAACTCCAAGCAAACTAGGAATAGAAAAGGAGCATACTGAAACTCATAAAGATGATCTACAAACAACCTATACCGACATGATATTTAACTGTGAAAGACTGGATGCTTTCTCTGTAAGATCAGAAACAAGGCACCGATATCTGCTCTCACCACTTTTATTAAATATATCACTGGAGGTTCTAGTAAGAAAATAAAGCAAAAATAAATAAATACATAAATTTAAAAGTTAAATTTTTAAAAAGTTTATTTAAAAGATAAAAGGACTATTCCTACTACGTTGCATAGGAAGGAACATATCCTACTGAATGTTGAATAGTAATATATCCTATTATACTGAATAAGGAAAAGTAAAACTGTCTGTATCTGAAGATGAGATGATAATCTAAATGGAGAAAATACCAAGGAATCCACAAAAAGCTTGAGAAATAATATTAGTTTGTAAATGATTTAGAGTACAAGATCACCACAATTTTATCAAATTATATATTAATAACAAATGTGTAGAAGCTTAAATAAAACTATGTGATGCCATTTACAACTGACCTAAATAAATACTTAAATATAAGCCCAATAAGACATTTATAGGACCTCTAGACTGAAAATTACAAAATGCTGATGAAGAAAAATTTTTAAGTCCCAAACAAATAGGGAGACATACCTTGTTCATGGATTAGAAAACACAACATGATAAAGATGTCAATTCTCCCCAAGTTAAGAGGCTTAACACAATTACTCTTAAAATGCCCTCAAGGTTTTTGTGGATATAGACAAGCTTATTCTAAGATTTATATGGTAAGAAGAGGCTGAAGAATAGCTAAAACAACTTGTAAAGGAAGATGAAAATGGGAGGAATTAATCTACCCAATTTCAAGAGTTTGCAGTAATGATGGAGGGTAGATACATAGATCAATGGAATGGAATAGAGAACCCAGAAATAGACTGACATCAATACATATAACTTGTTTTTGACAGCAGTGCAAAAGCTATCAAGGAAGAACAGACTTTTCAAAAAATGGTACTGAAACAGTTGGACATCCCTCGACAAAAACAAACAAAAAATGAACCTTAACCTCCACACCTTACACAAAAATTAAATCAAAGTGGATCATAATCTTAAATGTAAAAGCAGGACATTTTTAGAAAAAAAATAGGAGAAAATGTTTGGCATCTAGAACTAGGGGAATAATTCTTAGACTTGACACCAAAAGTATGATCAATAAAGGCAAAAACTGATAAATTGGATCTCATCAAAATGAGTTAAAAATGCTTCATAGAAGATCCTTTTAAGTGGATGAAAACTCAAATTACACAGTAGGAAAACATATTTGAAAATCCCATATGAGACAAATGACTTGTATCTATAATATACAAAGAACTCTCCAAACAACTTAAAAAAATCCAACTAGAAAATAGGCAGAAGACAGGAACAGACATTTCATGGAAGAGAATATACACATGGCAAAGGAGCACATGAAAAGATGCTCATTAGCCATTAGGGAAATGCCAATTAAGACCATAATGAGATGTCAGAGAGTAACTAAAATTAAAGTATAGTGACAACATCAAATGCTGGCGAGTACATAGAAAAATTATATCACATCACTGGTGGGAAAATAAAATGGTTTAGCCACTCTGATCAACAGCTTGACAGTCTCTTTTAATCCTAAAAGTAGATTCACCCTACAACGCAGTAATTGTACTCTTGAGCATTTATCCAAAAGAAACAAAAACTTAATTAAGTTCCCACAGAAACTTACACATAAATGTTCATAGCAGTTTTATTTATAATAGCCAAAAACTGGCAACTACCCAAATGTCTTTCAGTGGATGAATGTTGAAACAAATTGTGATAAACCTTATGATAGAATACTACCGAGCAACAAAAAGGAACAAATTATTAATATACGCAAAAATTGAAATGAACTTCAAGGGAATGATGCCGAGGGAAAAATTTTGAAAAGCCGATCTCCGAAGATTAAGTAATTCATGATTATGTTTACATATTATTCTTAAAATAACAAAACCATGGAGATGGAGAACAGATTAGAAGTTGCCAAGGGTTAGAGATGGGGGTAGAAGGTACAGCGGGGGAACTCTGTGAGGTTTTTGTGGTTCCAGTACAAATAATACAGCAATCTTGGTTTTAATCCCTAAAGATTTCTAAAAGCAATTCCTAATAAGAGGTGTCCAGATATTTAGCAATGGCAGATTAGAGGTATAGCTCCCCAACATAACAACTTCAAAAGAGAACATACTAATTCAATGCATATGTTAATTTCAAAAAAAAAGGCCAGTCACAATACTTAAATGGTATATATCTTAACTATATTATTCTAAGTATCCAGCTATACCAGATGGACTAGCAAGATTTTCTGTACATTCAACCTTATTTAAGACAGTAAATCTTATAATAAGACAGTTAGAAAAAGAAAAAAAAAACAAACCTCAACTACAGTTGGATATTCTCATAGGAAGATGAGGTGAAAATATGCAGCAGCGGTTCAAAAGCTTAAGCAGTGGCACCTAAATTTGGTTGTGCATTAGAATCATCTGAAGCACTTTTTAAAAACCCTCACACTGACGGTTGGTCATCGTAGACCAATAAAATCATTTTAAATCTCCTCAGACGATGCCAATGTCTAGCCAGACCTGAGAACCAGCGGACTAAGCAGAAGGGGATGTTTCTACAAAGATCTCTTAACAATAAGTCCTTTCACCCAATCAGATTTACCTCCCCGCAAAGGGCTAAAGAACGCTAGTGTTGTCCATACTTGCTTAGCTTTAATTAGCACTTGTGACTTGCCCAAAACCTAGATCATGTTTCCCCTAAATTTCATGTTATTCCCTATGTTTTTCAAACCCAGGGCTAAGGGGTTTGCCAGGATGAGATTTTAAGTGCTCACACAGGGCAAGTCCCTGGCAAACCAGGACAGCGGTCCCTCTACATTGAAATGTAAAGCATCCTAAATAACCCTGCCACTGCTCCCAGATCCTAGTCTGTGCCAACCAGTGGAGAAAAGGCATTCTCCATTACCACCACGGCAAATGCTGCTGTACTTGCCTTGGCTGGTCCCTATCTTTTCCAGGCACCACTCCCCTTCACCTGCTGGTGGACGCTGTGGCCAGCTGACAATGCAGATATTTTCAAACTTTGTGAATAAAAATCATCTGGAGGGCCTGTTATAACAGAGATCACTGAGCCCCACCAGAGTTGCTGATTTCATAGGGCTGGGACAGGGCCCTAAAACTTGAATATCTGACACATTATCAGGGGACGCTGGTAAAACTGGTCAGGTTGTTACCGAATGCAGGTTCGTGTGTCTGAAGCACAGTGAGGCCAAACAAACCTAAAGGTTGGAGTCTGGAGCAGAGAAAGGTTTATTGCAGGATCGAGCAAGGAGAGGGGTGGCCCGAGTTCCAAAACACCCTGAAATCTCCAAAGGATTTCAGCAAAGCATTTTTAAAGGCCAGGTGAGGGAGGGACGTCCCAGGGAATGTGATCAGCTCGTGCACAATCCTCTGATTGGTTGATGTGGAGGCCACAGGGCAGGTAACATTATCCATCCTTAGGTGCCAGAAGGTCTGGGGGCTACGTGCTCATGATCATCAAGGAGTTAATTTCTTCCATTGGGTGGTGGTTTTTAGCATCTGAAAACTCAAGAAATATGCCTGAGATACTATTATCTGAGTACTTCAGAGAGGAACTACAGCAGAGGATATGGGGGATGGGTCTGTCCTAGGAAGACCCCATAGGGTACTGCTTGGTTACAAGGTGACCATACTTTGAGAACCACTGCTCTAGTGGCTTGGAATGTTCAGAAAGTAATGGAAGAATCCCTTCCCAGGTCTAGATTCTAGTATCGCCAGCTATTTTGGTGGGGGGAAGGGTAAGTTTTGTCCTTGCTTGGACTTCTGGTTCATTTATATCAAAGCCTATTTGAGGCAGTGCGCTCGGCAGTCCTGCAGTTCTGTCTTTTGCTTCAACAATGTTTAGAATGAACAGACCCAGGGACGCTCCTTGCTCCAGCCCCCGACCACCCTCCAACCTTTCTTCCTGTCGCAACCTTTGGAATCAGCCACTCAGCTATCCTCAGCCTCCAGGACAGGCCAACACCGTTTTTTGAGCTTAGCTCCTTATCACTGATCAACCACGAGTTCCCAGGTTCGTCAGAATTATTCCATCGAGGTGGAGGCCGCCGTCCACCGCCTGTTCAACATGCATCTGGGGACACTTACCTCTCTCTGAGCTTCTATTTCGACAGCAACAATGGGACTCTGGACAGTGTGGGCCACAGTTTTCGCCAACTGGCTGAGGAGAAGTGTGAGGGCGCCCAGCGTCTCTTGAAAATGCAAAACCAGTGCTGTGGCCGCGCCCTCTTCCAGGATGCGCGGAAGCCTTCTCAAGATGAGTGGGGTAAAACCCAGGACGCTGTGGAAGCCGCCATTCTTAGGGAGAAGAGCCTGCACCAGGCACTATCACATCTGCGCGCCCTGGCTTCCGCCCGCGCAGACTCCCACCTCTGTGACTTCCTGGAGAGCCGCTTCCTGGAGGAGCAGGTGAAACTCATCAAGAAGATGGGCGACCACCTGACCAACCTCCGCAGGCTGGCTGGTCCGCAGGCTGTGCTGGGCGAGTATCTCTTTGAAAGGCTCACCGTCGAGCACAAACAGGAGTCTCTGAAGTCCAGCGGCCTCTGAGGAGCCCCTCTGGCATCAGAGCTTCTGCCTGAAGCCCTGCTCTGCAGCTACTAGGCAGCTTTGTAACCGCCCTGGAGCCCTCTCCCAAGCCTTGGACCAAATGGAAACAATAACGCTTTTTGCAGAAGGAAAAAAAAAAGCCTATTTGAAACACAAAAAGAATAAAGAGGAAAAAAAGAAATATATATATATGTATATATATATATTCATGTATTTTTTCTTTTTTAAAAATTTATTTTACTGAAGTATAGTTGATATACAATGTTGTGTTAGTTTATGCTGTACAACAAAGTGATTCAGTTATACATATATATAATTTTTCATATTCTTTTCCATTATGGTTAATTACAGGACATTGACTATAGTTCCCTGTACTATACAGTAGGACCTTGTTTATCCATCATATATATAATAGGTTACCTCTGCTAATCCCAAACTCCCAATCCATCACTCCCCCACCTCCCCCTTCCCCTCGGGAACCACAAGTTTGTGTGCTATGTCTGTGAGTCTGTTTCTGTTTCATGGATAAGTTCATTTGTATCATATTCTAGATTCCACATATAAGTGATATCATATGGTATTTGTCTTTCTCCTTCTCACTTACTTCATTTAGTATAATAGTCTCTAGGTCCAGCCATGTTGCTGCAAATGGCATTATTTCATTCTTTTTTATAGCTGAGTAGTATTCCATTTTATATATATCACATCTTCTTTATCCATTCATCTGTGAGTGGACATTTAGGTTGTTTGCATGTCTTGGCTATTATAAATAGTGCTGCTGTGAACATAGGGGTGCATGTATGTTTTCGAATTATAGTTTTGTCCAGATATTTGCCCAGGAGTAAGATTGCTGGATCATATGGTAGCTCTATTTTTAGCTTTTTGAGGAACTGCCATAGTGTTTCCATAGTGGTTGCACCAATTTACATCCCCACCAACAGTGTAGAAGTCAGTCAGAAAGAGAGACAAAACCGTATGCTAACACATATATATGGAATTTAAGGAAAAAAAATGTCATGAAGAACCTAGGGGTAAAACAGGAATAAAGACACAGACTTACTAGAGAACGGACTTGAGGATATGGGGAGGGGGAAGGGTAAACTGTGACAAAGCATGAGAGAGGCATGGACATATATTCATGTTCTTTTAACATATGAATTGCCCCACTTTATCTGTGTGAAATAAGTTTGTTGCCGTTACTGGGCTGCTTCTCAAGCTTTGCTGCTCATTTGAATGACCTAAAGAGCTTTTAAGAAAAACATTGGTGTCTGGGTCCCAGCCCCAGAGATTTTGATTCAGTAGGTCTAGGGAGGAGCCTGGGCACAGGGAGGGCTCAGAGTTCCCCAGGTGATTCTAATGTGCAGCAACTTTGGGAACCACCTCTTGGCTTCAATCCAGCTAGTGATCAGATATTAAATCTAAGACACATGGGCTAGTGCGTGAGCTCTAGGAAGATTCGTGCCAGGGAAAATGATCGATAGTTGTGTTACTTCTCTGAAATGGACTGAAATTTCCAATTAGCATGAACAGGGGAGGGTGAATGGGTGAATGCAATAAGGTGTATCATTTACGTATTGCCCTATGTGTATGGCTAGAAGCTTTTGCAACTGAGGTCTGCCCTACTTTTCATGCTAATGGTAATGCTTGTCCTCCTAATGCAGCTGTAAACTTTATAAGCCCATAGGTGGACAGCATCACAAAATATTTACCCCTCCCCACTGGCCCACTCTCAAGCTTCTCTCCCCTTCCCCAATACACAAATGTACATCAATGCTCTTGAGACCACTATCAACATATTGACCTTTAATTCTTCTACTTTGCAGCTTCCCTCTTATCAGGAGATGTCAGCATTTAGTGCAAGGACAAATGCTTGCCTCTTGGTGAGTAATGTAGGCAATGCCTCCAAGAGACAAAAAGCCCTTAGGGAGGGGGAAAAAGTCTTTCAAAAAGGTTGATGCCCAGAGGAGGCATTTTCAGTCATCTCAGCTTAGAGGTCAAATATCCAAAATTAAAAAGGTTAAAAAAAAGAAAAGAAAGCAAGGAAGAAAAGAAGGAAACAATTTTCTTATCTCATAGTAATAAGGCAGTTTTCCTTAAAAAAAAAAGACTTAAGCCTTAAATTCTCTTTCCTAATCAAAATGTGCTTTTCCGTCTTTAGACTATTCCTCTTATATCCTGTATTATTCATGACGTTTAATTCTTGAAATAGCACATGGCTGAAAACAGAAGCTAACTTCTTGTCCACTATGAATTAAATCTTCTTTTCCTAGGACCTGTCTACAGTGTACAATTTGGGGTTTGCCAACATAATTATTTTTTCTGAAATAAGTTACAGCATTTTGCCTTTTCAATATATAGTTATACAATATATTGTTAACACAACATAGTTAATATAGTCAATATAGTCAATACAACTATAACACACGTGATATGATGCCACTTTGGTGATTTTCTTCATCCATGTAATTCTGAAATTTGACAGTATAGTTTTCATATTCTAATGAGCTGAGTATTACCTTTGCAAGGAGAGAAAAATAAAATAAATTCATAATATTCTTGTGTGGTTTGCCCCTGGGGTGGATTACCATAATGGGGGGATATTTGAGCCTTTCCCCAAGTCATTAAAAAACCTCCAGCGAGCAGCCCCTTGTCCTCTCCAGGGAGTGGGGGGCAAGGATCTTTAATCATAATAATCCTGGGGGGAGAAATCTCAGAAATAAGACATCTGCTTCTGTGCCTTGTTGTTTTGCAGAATAGCAATGATTGCTTTAGCAGCTTCTATTGCCATGTGTGTACAATAAGTAAATGAACATAAAATTGAATGAACGCATAAAAGAAGGATAAACCCACCCAGCTTAACGAATCCACTCTCTCACCTGCTGTGCCCTGAAACATGAAAGAAAGAATCACGGGATCATAAGGATTAATAAAATAACAGTCTCTGTTAACAATATTGACAGAAGGTATAGGAAAATTTGTCTGATGTGGGACCAACAGCTTAACTGCTTAATCCTTTTTTTTTTTTTAAGGGCAACTCATTCATTTATTGTTTAAAGATTGCAAGAAAACTTCTGAATTTCTGTAGCACAGTTTAAATGTTTTACTTTTTGATAAATCAGAGTATAATAGAAAAAACAATTAGTTTCCAGTAATATCTATATCTCTATTCAGAATTAAGTCTTCCACAGACATGTAACCTGGAAACAAAAGCCTGTTACAATAAGCAAAGCTTCAACAGAGCTGCTACTTTTCGGGCCAGGGAAAGGTTCATCCCTATAGGAGGAGGATGTGCTATGTAAAATGGCTGCAAGGTCACAGCCTTGAGGGCACTGGAAGTCTATTATCCTATCCCACATTAAGTAGTTTGGTGAACTTCAAACGACCGTTCATCTGCAACCAAGCTGGCAAACTTTAACTGATATTTCAAGCAGGTAAAAAATAAATTAAAAGAAATCCTTACACTGATGTTCCTTGATTCACACTGTTAAATGGTTCATTAACATGTAATTCTGGCTAAGAATTACATTTGAGACTCCTTGCTCAGATTTTGGTTAACAGTACAAATCTTTGAGAAATTCAAGTTCTTATTAATCAATAATTTGTCAGCTAGGCTACATTCAGGCATCAGCTGCAACTACAGAATAGGTGCACTGCCTCAGCGCTTTAGAAAGACATAATCTAGAACACTACTAGCAGACAAAATATCTGTTACTAGACAGCACAGGTGCAGTACAGCAAGACAAAAACATATATTCATGTGAGCCGCGGACCAGCCGGAGAAAGAGGATCTCACCGCTCAGGGTCAGAAGGGAAGGGGTAAGGAACTGAAGTAGCACCGACGAATGTGGTCAGAAGGACCAAGACAACTGATGGTTGCAAGGCAAATTTTATTGCTCTACAGTTGCAGATTATCTAGACTAGAAAAAGGAAGGTTGCCAGATGGTGGTTTACATTATCTACAGACTGTCTCGGCTCAAGGTTAACTTCCCTGGGAGGAAACCCATAAACCCAGAAGCATCAAAAATAACCTGCATGTGCAGGGGGAAGACAGCTTTGCTTGTCTCATTTTACATTCTTTCTGATCTCTGGGCCCTGGTGATTTATCTCCCATGGAATGGAACAAGGAGGGGAACAAGGAGGGACAGTCCCTTCGAGCAGCGGCGGCATGCCTGGCATGTCCTTACCTGCTCTCAAGGCTGACTGCTTCCCACAGGTCCCCCCTTTTTTATTTTTTAACTTTTGCTGCAAAATAATTCCATGAAGTTTAGTGCCGAGAGTAGTGTACTGTTGCATGAGGATATGAAACAGACATGAGAAGATTATTATCAACAATAGGCAAATTATGGCCAGGGTAATAAATCCTGACAACCTTCCAGTAATCCAAGACTGAGGGTTTAACCACTTTAAATGATCCAGTAAAGTTTGAATTACATCTTCTGGTGAAACATCATCAAGATGTGTATTTTGTATATCCTGAATTTCAGCATTTAATTTCTTAAGATCAAGACTAATATTATTATCTGACCAAACACTCAGCAGATGCATTTTTACTTTTTCCCATTCCCAAATACAGTCACTGTACTTTTAAGGAGTAACACACATCCATGTATACTTTGCATGACAAGCTAAACGCATCCTCAATTTTAATGCTTCTATCTGATCTCCAATCCCCAACATTGCATTTTTAAATTCATCTAACTTGTTATTAATCCGTAAATATATGTGACTTTGTAAAGATAAAGCAAGACTGGTATGTTGAGATAACCGATTAGCAAAGTGAGCATGATTAATACTCTGTGAAAGAGCAAGACCGGCAGTAGCCACAGTAGCAGACAGAGCAGGCGACGCAAGTAAACTTACTATTAGCCACCCAAGAAAGCGTCTCCTTCTCTGCAAGGCTTTAGAGACTTCCACCCATGCCTGTACTCCAGTATCTTCATACCAAGGTTCTCTCAGATGTACAGGCACCATAACATACATGGGTTGCTTTAGTATAAGCACAGATTGCGTTCCTGCAGAAGGGAACATACAACTGCTAAAAATACAATTAACACAGCTAATATTATATCCTCCTTTGGAAGAATTACCAATGTTAATAGAACCAAACAAAAGTGTATATGGAGGAGCAACACAAGTTGTAACAGGGGTATTGGAATAAGTTAGAGCTAGTTTCCATATATCCCAGTTCTTTTGAAATGTGATGGGAAAAGAAGAGATAAGAATTGACACCTTGGTATAATCTATAGTACACCATATTTGGTTATTCTTCCAAGATGCACCTTGGTATAATCTATAGTACACCATATTTGGTTATTATTCCAAGATGCACTGCAATGTTCAAAAGTGGATCCAGGAAAGTTAACGGTCATAAGGGGAGGCAATTGATTTTTTGATTTTCTGTTAAGCATAGTAACCTTATGTCCAGCTATAAGTATCCCTTGTCCTCCAAGTAAATGCTTCATACAGAAATAATTTCCTGAATCTTCACCTGTAACCTTGGCTATAGTAATAGCAGAATCCCTAAGTGGTGAGGCGTATGAGATTTGACCTCTAATATTAATAGCTTGCCCATTTTATACCAAATGATGGTATCCTTAAGATCCTCTCGTCGGCTGGTAGCCGGGCATGTAAGAGTAATGTTGGTTCCTGTAAAACGAAGGATGCCTGGGAAGGCCCTGGGAAGAGTTTCCCGACAGTGGTGGCCCATCCTTGTGGGCCACTGAGCAACAATCTTGTGCCCAATGTTTTCCCCTATTGCATTTAGGGCATAAACCAGGGATTTTCTGACCATCTGGAGGTTTTTGAGTAGGGAAGGAAGGACTAGGGTTAGAATTAAAAGATCTACATTCTCTAGCAAAAGGACCTGCCTTTCCGCATTTAAAACAAGTCTTTGTTTTCTTTTGATTGTTTTTAAACCCCACTTTAGTTAATGCTGCAGCCACAGCAGCACCCTGTATATAAGTAGGCCCAATGTCTGCACAAAGGTGAATATAATCCTCCAATGTTCCCCGTTTTCTCCAAGGTCGAATCGCAGCCTGACACTCATTATTAGCATTTTCAAAAGCAAGTTGCTTAACTACAATTGTACCAGTGAGTCCGTCCACAATGAGTCTCCCCACCGCCTGTGACAACCTATCTACAAAATCAGCATATGGTTCATCAGGTCCCTGTCTAAGTTTTGAAAGATCTTCAGTTTTGTGTGTAGAAGGACATTTCCTCCAGGCTTGTAATGCCAAATGATTTATTTGAGGATAAGCAACAAAGGGATAAGTTAATTGATCTTGTAAAGAAAGATACTGTCCTTCCCCAATCAGCATATGATAATCAACTGGAATATTATGGGCAGCATTCTTTTCTGCTTGTTCAGCAGCCCCTTCATAAAAATCAAACTTCCATATTAAATAATCTCCACCATTTAAACAAGCTCATGCAATAGACTTCCAGTCAGCGGGGGGAAGAGCTTCTCCTGTCAACCATAGCAGTAGTAAAAGGAGCAGTGGGCCCATATTGAGCACAGGCACATTTTCAATCTTTCAAAACTTTCAAAGGGAGAGCCTGATGCTCCCTAGTAGCTTGTTGAGGATTATTAGGATCAGGTCTTTCTATGACGGGACAACAGAAAATAGGATCTTCTCCTCGTTTTATTGCTCCTTGTACAGCACGCTGCAAGGGACTGAGCATTTTTACAGATGTAGATTTTTGAGGAAGACAGTCCTTATTAACCTGCAGCTTTTTCACTGACTTATCTATCACAGCCATTAGAAAATCATCCTCAGGATATTTCTCTCTTTTATGTTTACAAGCCTCATCTGTTAAGTCAAAATGTTCCTCTTCATCTAAAATATTTAAATTAATTAGCTCTTTCGGTTTAGGAAGTGGCGACACAGTAGTTGATAATACAGTCTCTCCTTCTGTCAGAGGCTTATGTTTTTCTGACTTTACATTCAAATCAACACTATCATGAGAAGAATTTAAACATATTTTTATCAGATTCCACAAACTATATGTAACAACAGGAGTATGAGTAGGCCCTCGAGACTCGTAATAATTTTTTAAATCTTCTCCAACTTTCTGCCAGATTTCTATGTCACCAGAGCCGCCATCAGGAAACCAGGGAGATACACCATGGATATGCTGTAAAAATTCAGTCAACAATAAAGTTCAGAAACTTTATTACCCCGAGCTCTAAGCATCGAAAGTAAAACCTGAGCAAATAATTCATACATCTTTGAGCCCTTCTGCCCCATCTTATTTTACTTCTGACTATTGCCTTATGCCTCTATTAGTTCCACTTTTACTGGTGGCCACACATATTTTGCATAAGGGTTCTCTTACCTGCACTTTCTTTTTCTTTTAATTGCCTTCACGCTTCAGGTCCCTGTTCGAGTGCCACTTGCCGCGGACCAGCCGGAGAAAGAGGATCTCACCGCCCAGGGTCAGAAGGGAAGGGGTAAGGAACTGAAGTAGCACCGACGGATGGGGTCAGAAGGACCAAGACAACTGATGGTTGCAAGGCAAATTTTATTATGCTACAGTTGCAGATTATCTAGCCTAGAAATCGGAAGGTTGCCAGATGGTGGTTTACATTATCTACAGACTGTCTCGGCTCAAGGTTAACTTCCCTGGGAGGAAACCCATAAACCCAGAAGCATCAAAAATAACCTGCATGTGCAGGGGGGAGACAGCTTTGCTTGTCTCATTTTACATTCTTTCTGATCTCTGGGCTCTGGTGATTTATCTCCCATGGAATGGAACAAGGAGGGGAACAAGTAGGGACAGTCCCTTCGAGCAGCGGCGGCATGCCTGGCATGTCCTTACCTGCCCTCAAGGCTGACTGCTTCCCACACGTATGTTGCCTTGTTTAAGCCTCAAGCGCTCGATCCTTTGTTGAAATACAATAATTTCATTCCTATGGTTTTCAATACCAAAAACTCAACCTCCAGGAGGGCTAAAGTATAATTTGTACTCCAAACCAAGTAGCAGTGCAGTTCGCTACTACTGAGACTGAATCCATAAAGACTTCAAGACCACGTCCAGAAGACAAGTTATTATATATAACACCCTAGAAGGTCTGAAACATAATTATCATATACATAGCTGGTCCTTCAGAGCTTTTTACCTATAACATGTTTTTTGATGAAAGTCATTTAATGTACTGGAGATAACTGTGACTTACTGATCAAATATTTGAATACTTATACTTACCTGGGATTTCATTTCTGCTGATAGAAAAAGGTAGAACAGGACTCACTAAAAAAAACAAACATTAGAAATGAAAGTAAAAATCTTAACACACACTATCACTTTTGGAAGCAGCATAGAGGGGCAGTCAATGGTAAACACTGGTGAAATAGGTCAAAACTCTAGGCCAAAAATCCATTATTATTATCATCAGTGACAGTACCACAACTGTGCCCTTCAGAATTAATAATCACTCCTAAGAATCTTCATTTGGCACCAGATGATGCGGTTAAGAGAAACACTCTGGGAGGTTTTGAATCAGACTTGGTTTTTTGTTAGCCAAGTTACAGGAGAATTTTTAAAGTGGGGGGAAGGGAAGAAGGAAATGGACCAGGAAAAGAATTTAAGCCATCATCTATAAACCAACAAAGCACTGATACTTCCGAACATTATGTCAGACACTAAAATGACTGATATAGGCTCAAGTGGTTTACAAAACCTATAAAAAGACTACACCAGCAAAGTCCCCATTTATCTGTAGAGTTCAGAAACTAATACAAGGAATATTTTAGCTTAAAACCTTATCTCAAGAGAATCATACACACTTCACATGAATAAAAATACCTGAAACCAAACATTTTTAAAAGCTCCAATACCCAAAATATAAAGAAAAATATTAATTCAGAAGACTCAATCAATCCATGATAATCACAAAACGGCTGGGCAATCTCTATCTCCCTTCCACACTAACCATCCATCCCATGGAAGACCAAGGGAGATCAGACCTTCCAGACTTACCTTCCAGACCTTCCAGACACCTGGCTGCTGCAAAATTCTATGGAGACTCCTTGTGCAACAGCAGTTTCCCATCTCTTGTGTCTCTCCCTATCGTGATCGTGATCATGCAGGAAGCAAGTCTGGCTGTGCTATTTCTTATCATTGTCTGTCACCCATCTGCAGCATGGTATTGTACAGATAAGGAAAAAGTAGTTCCCTTTCCCCCAGAAGGTTGAGGCTCAGGTACAGGGTAATTCTCCTGTGCACACAGTCATTATTTAGGCCGACTCAGTGACTTCAACAGGCTTAATCATGTGATCAGGTTTGTTGCCAGCTGCGTAATGCTCCCACATCTGTAGATAGAGCCGCTCTAGGTCCATTGTGTATTGTTTGGTGTTGAACAGAGGGCTAGATGTTCTCTGCTTCCAGACTTTGCCACGAATTTTCTTCAGGTATTCTAGATCAGTTCCCAGTTTCACAGCTATGTCTTCATATTCTTGTCTATTTTGAGCAATAAGCTCAAGACAGCCTAAACAAGTGAGCTGGGAAGCTGCAACTCGGAAAGCAAGAGTCTCTCCTGGCATAGTCACCACGGGTGTCCCTGACCAAAGGACATTCATCCCTGTGGTGTGTCCATTACAGAGTGGAGTGTCCAAGCAGACATCAGCCAGCTGGCCTCTCCGAACATGTTCCTCTTTAGGAGCAACAGGTGAAAAAATGATACGCTTCTGGGGAAGGCCCATATTTTGTGCATACTGTTGAATATTAGGTTCTCCTACTGCTGGAAAACGCAACAGCCACAGTACACTATTGGGAACACGCTTCAGAATATTTGCCCACATCTGCAAAGTAGATGGGTCAATTTTATATAACTGATTGAAGTTACAGTACACAATGGCATCTTCGGTAACCCGTACTGAGAACGTGTGGTTACAATAATGGTACGGGGAACCTCCTCTCCAGTGGCAGCCTTAATGTTGATCTGGGTAGTTGCCAGTCCATTGCTAAGACTGAATCCATTAATTGTTATCTGAATTTGTCCTCTGTTAATCATTTCAATAACTGCCTCTGCAATAGTATTCATAGGAATGACAGGCATATTAAGAGCCGTATTACTGCTGTCTGCGTTGTCTCCTCCATCAGGACATTTCATCTTGACAATCTGCACATCTGGGAGACTATCAAGAAATGCTTTGAGGTCGATGCCATTCAGCACAATCCGATTGTCATAAATGTGCCCATTGGACTTAAAATCGATGACTGCCTTCTTCTTCAGGTGAGGGAACATATTAGCATGATCACCAATAAACAAAGTATGGGGCATATAAGCCAGTTTCTCAGAATACTGCTCAGCAACTTCAGCAGGTGAAGTTTCCTGATCAGTGATGATATAATCCATGAAAAGCACGCCACTGGTCCCAGGGTAGCCCAGCCACATTGCCTGAATAGGAGCTGGCCTGAGAGCAAAGAGTTCATTTCGAGCACCCCTGGTATAACCATTCATATTTACAAGGATGTGTATACCATCTTGATGGATGCGATCAGCTGCTTTCCCATTGCATGGAATCTGAGAAAGATCAATGAAATGATGGGCTTCTGCCATCACCTTCGCTCGGAAGTTTGTGCCATCATCTGGGCTCAGGGCGTAACAGAATACCTCAAATTTATCAGGATTGTGCATGCCTGGAATAGACTGCATAAGATGAGAAGTAGGATGATTCCCAAAGTCAGAACTCACGTATCCTACACGCAGTCGACCATCACTGAGCTTCAAGTCTTTTGGATGTTCGTACGGTGGTTTATGAAGGACACTGATCTCATCCAAGCAGAGGTTCCCATGGCTCTCAGCAATAGCCTTCCTGAAGCCATGAGAAAGAGGATAGAGCATACTATGATGAGGCTGCACAGAAGGCAACCTATTCTTCTCCAGCTGGCCAGCCACAATGCTGACCAACTTCTTCATTCACTCACCATAGTCTGTCCAATCACAGACAATCTGCAGGCAATGAGCCAAATCACAATAAGCGTCAGGAAAATCAGGTTCAAGCTTCAGAGCAGTGCGATAAGAAGCAATTGCTTCTGGAATATTCCCTGAATACTTGTGAATGGAAGCCAGATTGCTGTGGGCATCCGCAAGTGCAGGGTTAATCTGAATGGCACGAGTATAACACTGCAAGGCTCCCTGAACATCCTGCATCTCCTTTAGAGTGTCTCCCATGTTACAGTAGGCATCAGCAAAGGTAGGACTGATTCGAACAGCCTCCTTATAATGCATCAGAGCTTCCTACAGTTTTCCCTGCTGCTGCAATACACTTGCTAAATTTGAATGGGCAACAGCAAACTCTGGGAAGACTTCTAATGCTTTACAATACAAGCGAACTGCCTCTTCAAAGTTTCCCTGGTCTCCTTTGATATTGGCTAGGTTATTCAGAGAGTCTGCATGGGTGGGACACAGCCGCAGAGCTGTATTATAACACTCTTCTGCTTCGGCAACACTGCCCTTCTCTTCCAGAGCGTTGGCTAGGTTGCAGTAAGCATCAGGGAAACGTGGTTGCAATTCAATAGCCCGCCTGTAGGTGTCTACTGCCAGATCCATCAGGCCTTGCTCATAGTATACACAAGCCAGGTTGGCATGTACCACTGCATGATTTGGGCTCAAGCTTAGGGCACAAAGGTAAGCTGCCACAGCTCTGTCAAAAATCCGTGCCTCTTTCAAGACATTTCCTAAATTGATATAAGCATCCAGAAAATTGGGGTCAAGGGTGACAGCCTTTTCAAAGTGATGAATTGCAAGCCAAATCTCCCCTTGTGCATTGAAAACACAGCCAAGATTACTCCAAGCTACTGCAAAGTTCGGTTGCGTCTCCATTGCTTTCAAATAACATGCCTTGGCTCCTTCCAAGCGACCCAGGGCTTTGAGCAGGTTCCCCAGGTCACTGCGAACACAGTACAAATCAGGACTGCACTGAAGAGCAGAGACGTAAGCTTGTACTGCCCCTTCCATGTCGCCTGCTGCTACCAAAGCGGCTGCCAGGTTAATATAACCATCGATGAAATCTGGTTTGAGATGCAATGCATGCCGGTAATGCTCAATCGCTTCCTGCAACTGCCCTCTTTCCTTGTACACATTCCCCAAATTCGAATAGGCTTCTGCCAGAAGAAGGTTCTGTTTAATTGCCAGAGTACTAAAGTGGGCAGATCTGTCCAGCCTTCGACACTGGAAGTGTAGAGATGAAAGTAATAAAAGTAGTCCAGTATTGTCTGGCTCTTGTCTCCACAGCTGCATGCAGTGTCTCTCAGCTGCCTGAAAATCTCCTGCCTGATACTCTCGATGTGCCAACTCAGCTAACCCTTGGAAGGAAAGCATACGTTTCATTGGTTCTGTGCTGTCGGCCACGTTGCCCACAGAAGACGCCATCTGGAGCTTCTGGAGAGAGTGAGAAAAGGGGGTAATTGAGTCCCGCTGCTGCCACTACTGGCAAGAATGTTTCTAGAGGTAGCAAATACGAGGGCAGCAGCCGTACCACTGCTTTGGCAGGCGTAAGCGGCGGCAACAGTTACACGCACTGAAACTTAGGAACTCTGGTTGGCCATCTACCTCTCACGCTCTTGAAATCTTAATTCTTAACCCTGCCCTCTTCCACCATTTTTCTCCTAATCAGGGAATAAAAATTACCTATACACTTGCCTTAGAAGAAATCAAAAGTCAGTAGTCCAAACACTTTTTAAAATTTTGTTTTCTGTCCAGTTGGAAAGGAAATACATGATTGACTTTACTTCATCATTCATATAGTCAATGTGGAAAACATTAGGGCCGTGAATTTCAATACAGTAAGATCAGAAAATTTTAAATTGGCCTTCCCAAACCACTAATAAGTAACCAATGTTGTATATAATGCTAAAATCTTAGAGACTGAGTTTGATATTTTAAAAGTTCTGAAAGGATTAGCTAATTTCTCCTCATCATACTTCTCATGCCTCAAACCTGAGTATTACTTTTTTAAAATTAAATTTATCTTTATTTATTTATTTTTATTTTGGCTGCGTTGGGTCTTCAATGCTGCATGCAGACTTTCTCTAGTTGTGGCGAGCGGGGGCTACTCTTTGTTGCGGTGCCTGGGCTTCTCATCACAGCAGCTTCTATTGCTGTTCCACAACTCTATGGGTTCCTTTTTAGGTCCTATGAAGAACCCTAGAAATTAGTTCATGGAATTATAAGTTTTTGCAAAATTGTCAAAAGTGAGATATTTTAACTTCCATCAGGTAAGACCAACGTCTCTTTCTTTGCCAATTTTCCTTCTATCATACTCCGCTATGTTGGATCATATTGGAATGGCCACAGGCTTTTTTGAAATCTGGCTAAGGAGATTTTCTTTTTTCTGTGGTACGCGGGCCTCTCACTGTTGTGGCCTCTCCCGTTGTGGAGCACAGGCTCTGGACGCACAGGCTCAGCGGCCATGGCTCACGGGCCTAGCCGCTCCGCGGCATGTGGGATCTTCCCGGACCGGGACACGAACCCGTGTGTCCTGCGTCGGCAGGTGGACTCTCAACCACTGCGCCACCAGGGAAGCCCTAAGGAGATGTTTTAAGTGAGGCTATTATGTGATTTTCAGACACCGCCATATGTAATTGACTATATACTATCGCATTACAGGAATAACTTCCAGTACTCATACTGACTACTCTACTGACTTAACCTAGCACAAGACACAGAAGCATAAGGACAAACACCACCTTACAATATAGCCATGTCTTGCACTTCACAGCTCTCAAAGCATGTGCGTTTGAAGAAGAAAAAAAGAACTGAAAAGTACAAAACCAGAAGCTAATCTGTGGAAAATTATTTCAATCATCAGGCATGTGAAAGATAAGTCAAAGATTCAGTTCTCATCAATGCTTAGTCAAAACGGAAATTTTCTTCTGTCAAGAATATACTCCAGGGGCTTCCCTGATGGCGCAGTGGTTAAGAAGCCACCTGCCAATGCAGGGGACAAGGGTTCGAGTCCTGGTCCGGGAAGATCCCACATGTCACGGAGCAACTAAGCCGGTGTGCCACAACTACGGAACCTGCGCTCTAGAGCCCGTGAGCCACGACTATTGAGCCTGCGAGCCACAACTACTGAAGCCTCCGTGCCTAGCGCCCGTGCTCTGCAACAAGAGAAGCCACCGCAATGAGAAGCCTGTGCACCGCAACGAAGGGTAGCCCCCAGTCCCTGCAAGTAGAGAAAGCCTGCGCACAGCAACGAAGACCCAACACAGCCAAAAATAAATAAATAAATGAATGAATGAATATACTCCATCAACAATGTGTGTAATGGAATGGTATGAATGAGTATTTTATCCCAATCCCTGTAATGCACAAGCCTATAGCAGTACTGAAATCAGTAATGCATTTATAATAGTAAATACTTATGAGGAAGTAATCCATAGAGGTTTTCTCAAAGTTAACAATGAAAATTAATGTGACATTATCAATAATAAATTGTGAAGCTGAAATAAACTTTTCTAAACTATTAATAACTAGAAGCAAATTCTAATCAACCATGTTACAAGAAATCTATGTCTAAAAACTACAAAGTTTATTTCTTAAAATTTTATTTCGAAAATACATAAACTGTCATATGAGGAGGCAGTTAAAGAATATATAGCTAAAAGAGTGGGGGAAAAGTTTTATAGAGACACATCTGGCAGTAGTTAATTTTTAAATGTCATTTTTCTAGATTATGTGACACCTATAGTATTGATATTTGAAAGCATTTAAAAAATTGTAATTTGAAGATTTGCTACTTCCAGGTAGAATAAAATATTTTCAAGCAAAACAACGTTTGCACTGAGAAAAACAAAAAAAGCCAAATAAAATAGCCAGCATTCAATCAAAAAGTTCTAGACAAACCAAGAGATAGAATCATATGGCTAAAATTCTAAGAACAGATAATACAAAAATATTTATATAAGATATTGTGTGTCTTTATCAGGAAAAGTCTTTATCAAGAAAAGACTTTAAAATCATCAGAATTAATATTATATTTTATTTATTTGTATATTATATTTATATATAGATATTTATATATTTATATAAAGAACTTAAAGATAAAGCCCTAGTTAAGGCAGTGACAATAGCAGTAGCAGTGGGAGTGAAAAGAAATGGTTAGATTCAAGCATATTTTATCAGGAAAAGTCCATGATCAAATGTCTGACTGCATACATGGGATGGACAGACGGAGTGGGAAAAATCAAAGTTAACTATAGAGGTTCTAGTGAAGATGGGGTTGCCGTCACCCAACCCAAGGGGCTGCGATCATCCCCAAGGTCTAGGAGACTCAAAGGGAAGGTCATGGTCAGAGGCAAAGTTAATTGGTGGGAAAATAAGACTCCCAGTCTCTCCATCTCCTTATACCAGTTTTTTTTTAAACATCTTTATTGGAGTATAATTGCTTTACAATGGTGTGTTAGTTTCTGCTTTATAACAAAGTAAATCAGTTATACATATGTCCCCATATCTCCTCCCTCTTGCATCTCCCTCCCTCCCACCCTCCCTATCCCACCCCTCTAGGTGGTCACAAAGCACCGAGCGCATCTCCCTGTGCTATGCGGAAGCTTCCCACTAGCTATCTATTCCTTATACCAGTTTTGTTTTTCTGCTCATATACGTAGCAGCATTTCATTCAAGGGGAAAGTCATTGATCTGACTGGTCAAATTAAACAACATAGTTCAAGGCACATTTACAGTGGTTAGTTCCTCCACAATTTAGAAAGTCACATTCATAATTTCCCTCTTCCTACGCCGCGGAACACATTGGCCATTCCTCCAAAGTTGCCACTCCACAGAGTGGACCAGAGATGACGTGAGCCCAGAACTGAGAGCTTGGCCTGAGATGGTGTCAGCCCCATGTAGAGCTCTGGCATAAGTTATAACCCAACCCAGCTCTACAGAGAGCTCTGCATGGAATCCTGGGAGTAAACTCAGCCATAATAATGTGATTCTGTTTTTCATTTGCTTTTCTTCCTTGCTTAACTTTCCCTGGCCACTCTGACAAACAAACTTTCAGGCATTCCTGGGCCACTCACTAACTTTATTCCATTTTATGTCATCCAGATTCCCAAGAAAATTACTAACTATAAGGAGGGAAATTTGGAACATGGTGAGTTTTAGATGCCTGAAATATGCAGGTCATTGAATCCAGTTAAGTAGCAAATTATCTGGATCTCAAATATGCCAGTAGAATAGCAGACTAAGCTCAATTTAATGTACTCTTACTGGAGACACATGTAAATTCTGGGTCAATTTTGAAAAAGTTAAAAGGACATAGCTGAGATTAAAAGAAAGAAAGGAACACCTGCATGTTTCAGAAAGTAACAGAGAAATTAAATCCAGAGAAAGAAGAGCGGACTGATGTCTGTGGGTTCCGTTCCTTAGTATAGGCCTTATGTAAATAGGGGCTGGAGCTAGAAATCTAACACTACCTTGTGGCCAGGAATTTATAGACTCAGGATGGAACAATATTGAGAAGTTGGTACAGATATCCTACAGAAATTTCATGAGGAACTGCTTAGTCCATTAAGAGGGCCAAGGGCGGTGGTGAGGAAGATTGATATCTCTTGAAAACCTTCAGGTACAGAAAACATCAACACCTCTGAAAAGTAGGCCTCTCCTTTCCAGCGTTGTGATGGCCAGGTTGTCACTAACCTGTAAGGCCCTGTATGAATCAGAAACTGCAAGGAGAGTAATTCAAAGAAAAACAGATGCAGGATGGGTGTGGCAATAAATCCTAGGACCCTATCAGAAACAAAATTAAAACCACTCTAAAGGGAAATTTTAACAAACCAGAGCAGATAGTATCCTAACCAGAATAGAATAATAATTCTGAGGAAGTTACTTTAGTTATTTAAGTAATATTCAACATCCAGAGCAAAATTCACTTAAGTACTGTACTGGTGGAAACTAGGCAGCACTATGGAGACAATAAAAAGTTGTTTACCATCAAAAAACATCAAGGTAAGAAAGATAATGTCTAATTTTTAATTATCCTGTGGTTTATTGAAATCTTTTGGAAACCCAAAATAGAGAAAACCTAGCAGGCAATGAAGACTTAAATCTTTAGAGATTTATCAACTCATCTATAAAAGCTTTATTAATCTCTTCTTTTAATACCACTCCTGAGAGGTATAAATGTGTCCAGTGATAGGGTTGAAGAAGCCTGAGAGAATTTCAATTGTTTACTATTCTTGGTCAGCTATTAAGACCTTTCAGGAGCATCTTGATTTTCATGGCATCATCCAACAAAAAGCAGGATATTTTACAGAAAGTCCTGGTCCACTTTTTGGCTTGCTTTTGTGTTTATGTTTTTGGTTTTCTCACATTGGGCGGTACATTAGGCTACCTACTGCACACTCCCTCATTCATGCATGCATTCATTCAAACAATATTTACTGAGTTGAGATATTTAATTAACACCCAATAAATGATGTTTAGATGAATTAATGCGCTTTTTATCAAAGTAAGTGTAAGTACTGAGAAAAATTACAGAATGTATGATCCCAGCCCCACAAAAGCGTATAATTGTGTTGAGGATATAACATATGCTGGTGAAATAACTAATATATCATATTGGACAGTTTCTAAGTTCAAAAATGAGTTTTTGTAAATAATCAGAGCCTAAGGAGGACAAAGAAGGGACAGTTCATTATGGGTTGAATCTATCAATAAATGTACATTTCAGATGAGATTTGAGATTGACCTTAAAGAAAGAAGAGGACTTAGATATATGAACAGAGAACAAAAAAGGCATGGTGATAGCATGTGCATAGATAGTGTGGCCAATATTTATGTTCTTCATTAAAGACAGTCAGAGATAACCCAAATGTAACTGTTTCCATGGGTCCATTCTCAGTACCCAAACAAAACGGCAAATCCTATCTTAGTAAAACTAATGAAAAACACAGTCTTTAACAAAGACATTGTGAAGGAAAGGGGGAGAGAAAGGCTTGCGTCCCACACCACACAACAAAACTTATTTAATTATTTGTTTCATTTTCTCCCTCTGAAAATTTCCTCTCCCTCTCTCTGTACGTCTCTCTTCTCCCACCACATCTGGCCACACTCTACCAGCCACCTTTCCAGATCTTTCCAGAACTCTCCATCCTAGTTTCATTATGCCACAAGTTAAACATCTCACAGGTCTCCAGGATGCATCCTCATCACTTATTCCACAAAGACAAACAAAGGACACTTCTCAGGATCAAGTTTCTTGGAAGGAAGAGGTCACGAGGAGTGATTATAAATAATATAAGGTGGAGAGCACTGACTTAAAATACCATTTTTCCTCTTAGAATGTGAATACAGGGAACTTTGGGAAACTAGAAAATCTAGAAAGGATTCATTGATAATTATTTATTTTCAATGAATAAAATAAAATGTAATAATACGGCTAAACTCTGACAGATTAACTTTTTCAAAAGTTGCTTTCACACACCTTCACTATTGGGATGTTTCATAAACACATCTTTCTTCTTTCTTTGCAGATACTGGTACCAAACTTTCAAACAATAAGAACCTTCCCATAAGTCCCTTGCCAGGCAAGATTAAGGTATAACAATCCAAACAGATTTTTGAAGAAGATAACTGGTTGAAAGCACAGGAAAAGAGCTGGGTTTCTCTTTTTCAACAGTCACATAATGAGTAATGTGGAAATTGGTTTACAAAGTCTCTCTCCATGAGGGGCTAAGGTTAAGATTAGAACTTCTGAGGCCAGAAGAGCAAAATAACTACAACAACACACATAGTTTCAAGAGCCGCCCTTTGGATGTGAGGGATTGATTTTTCCCACGCTTTTTTCAGCAGCCCACCTGGTGTCTTTAGTAAATGACATAAGAGAATACAGTGTGGCCAAGAAGGCTTAGATTTCCTTAGCCCCAAGTCAGATATTCTCAAGTGACTGTCCACTCAAATTAAAAAGAGAGATTTACAAGAGGAAACTGGATACAACTGAGTGTACTTTTATTTCAATGCTTTACCTGAATGTTTTGTTTTGATTTCAGTTCTCCACTGAAGTTGCCTACATTAATATATTTTTAAGAACATTTCCTTAAGTTGAAGTATTCATTCAGTATATTCATTTACTATAATTGAGAAAAGCCAAATGACTTAGGCAAATTCATTTCTATATTGCCACAGCAGTGTACTGTGAACTAAATGACACCTGGCAGTTCTTTACTCAGATACTAACTCAATTAGAAGGCAGAACAAGGATACCTACCCATTCAGGGAAGGAAAGGTCACTTAGCCTCTGTAGCTGTCTTAGGTCTCTTATCATCACAGTAACAAACTGAAGACTAAAAACCATACGATCATCTCAATAGATGCAGAAAAAGCTTTTGAAAAAATTCAATATCCATTCATGGTAAAAACTCTCCAGAAAGCGGGCATAGAGAGAACATACCTCAACATAATAAAGGTCATATATGACAAGCCCATAGCTAACATACTCAATGGTGAAAAGCTGAAAGCATTTCCCCTAAGATCAGGAAGAAGACAAGGATGCCCACTCTCACCACTTTTATTGAACAGAGTTTTGGAAGTCCTAGCCACAGCAATCAGACAAGAAAAAATAAATAAATAAAAGGACTCCAAAATGGAAAGGCAAAAGTAAAACTGTCACTGTTTGCAGATGGCATGATACATAGAAAATCTGAAAGACACCATCAAAAAACTATTCGAGCTCAAACATGAACTTGCTAAATTTGCAGGATACAATAGATTTCTATATATAAATTTTGTATTTCTATACACTCACAGTGAACTATCAGAAAGAGAAATTAAGGAAACAATCCCATTTACAATCGCATAAAAAAGAATAAAATACATAAGAACAAACCTGCCTAAGGAGGTAAAAGACCTGTACCCAGGAAACTATATGACTCTCATAAAAGAAATGAAAGATGACACAAACAGCTGGAAAGATATACCATGGTCACGGAGTGGAAGAATTAATATTGTTAAAATGACCATCATACCCAAGGAAATCTACGCATTCAATGCAGTCTCTATCAACATATCAAGGGCATTTTCCACAGACCTAGAACAAATAATTTTAAAGTTTGTATGGAAACACAAAAGATCCTGAATAGCTAAAACAGTCTTGAGAAAGAAGAACACAACTGGAGGAATCATGCTTCCTGGCTTCAGACTGTGCTACAAACCTACAGTAATCAAAACAGTATGGTACTGGCACAAAAACATCCATCACTGGAACAGAATAGAGAGCCTAGAAAGAAACCCATGCACTTATGGTCAATGAATCTATGACAAAGGAGGCAAGAATATGCAATGGAGAAAAGTCTGGGCTTCCTTAGGGATGGTTTCATCAATTAATTTGTTTTCTTAAATGGACCATACTTTTCCATGTCTTTGTATACCTTGTGAGTTTTTTGGTTGAACATTTGGCTTTCAAATATTGTAATGTGGTGTCTATGGAAATCAGATTCTCCCACTTTCCCAAGGTTTTCTGGGCTTTTGATTGTTGAAGGCTGTAGTAGGCTGTTTGTATAGGGACCTTTCCAAACTAGTTTTGCAATGACTGTACCCCTTATCGTATGTAGGCACTGAAGTCTCTGTTCCTTTAGTTCATGTTTAGCTAATGTTTTGACAGAGATGTCCTTGAATTCCTGCACCTAAGACAAACAAAAACAAATATACACAAGCACATCCACATGCACACTCAAAACCACACACCTCTCCCCATTGTGCAGATTGCTGGATCACTCCTTCAACATTTAGCTGACCTGCACTGAGTTCAGGGCTCAGCCCATGGTAAAAGCTTAGAGACTCCTCTGGTGTTTTCAGAGCATGCATCTTATCTTGAGTATGCATGTGGCTTTCTTAATTTCTCTGGACACATGTGTACTTTTTGTATGTTCTAAGTTCCCAAAGAATCTCCCCCAACTTTTGCTCCTGCATCTTATGTGGTCTATTGTATTTCAATGCACAGTCTTCTGCCCCAGCCATCTGTGCTTTGTCAGTTCACCTTGCACTTTTTTTGAGCAATGACCGCTGCTTTTCCAGACTGTGTTCCAGGTTAGCTAAGACAGAGATAAGCATCTTGTGTCAGTCCTTCAGGTAGCTCCCAGACAGGTTAGAACAGATACACATAATAGTCCGAGAGTATGGTCTCTTCTGCTCCCTCCTGAAGCAGGATTGAGGGCCCCATACTACGAATGGTCTGCTGCTACTTTAAGACTATCACTGCATTAAGACCCCACCACTTTAAGACCACCACTACACTAAGAGTAGATGGGGCAAGGGCAAGTAAAAATGCCACAAAGCTTTCCTGCCATTTTCAAATTGCCTCTTCCCTGGTTCAGTATGTGTTTGGTTGCTGTAAATCTTTGCCTGATTTCAGGACTAAGAGAAACTCAAGGAACGCCACAACAAGAAACAGTATAATCAAACTCTCAGATGCCAAAAGACAGAGAAAGAATCTTTACTCCCATAGGAGAAAGAAAAAACAAATTTGTTACAAAGCAGGGATCCTCAAAAAGATTCATAGCTAATTTCCTATCTGAAACCACGGAGGCAAGAGGCCAGACATATTTAAAGTGCTGAAAGAAAAAAACTGTCCACCAAGAATTCTATATTTGGCCAAACTGGTTTCAAAACTTAGGGAGAAATTAACACACTCCCAGATGAACAAAGGCTGAGGGCGTTTGTTTTACAACTTCCTAACACTGCCCTATGACAAATGCTAAATTGAACCTTCAGATTGAAATGAAAGGGCACTAGACAGCAACTCGAAGCTGTATAAAGAAATAGAAATCTCCAGTAAAGATAAATATATGGGCAGATACTAAAGCCAGTATTGTGCTACTGGCTTGTAACTCTACTTTTTATTTCTTACATGATTGAAAAAACAAATGCATAAAATAATCATAAATCCATGTTATTGGGCTCACAAAGTATAAAGGTGTAATTTGTGACAACAATAATGTAAGGAGGAGGAATGGAACTGTAGAGGAACAGAGTTTCTGTGTGCTATTGAAGTTGGTTTCAATTCAAATGATATTGGTTGAACTTTAGAAGGGTAAATGTAATCTTCTTGATAACCACAAAGAAAATATCAATAGACTATATGCAAAAAGAAATGAAAAAGGAATCAAGAGTTCACGACAACAAAATCGGCTAAGCACAGAAGAAGTCAGTAATGGAGTAAATGAGGGGCAAAAAATGCATAAGACATACAGAAAACAACCAGGAAACAGACAGAATTAAGTTCTTCCTCATCAGTAATTTTTGAAAAAGTAAGTGGATTAAGCTCTCCAATAAAAAGATAAAAATTGGCGGGCTTCCCTGGTGGCGCAGTGGTTGAGAGTCCGCCTGCTGATGCAGGGGACACGGGTTCGTGGAGGATCCCACATGCCGCGGAGCGGCTGGGCCCGTGAGCCGTGGCCGCTGAGCCTGCGCTTCCGGAGCCTGTGCTCCGCAACGGGAGAGGCCACAACAGTGAGAGGCCCGCGTACGACCAAAAAAAAAAAAAAAAAAAAAAGATAAATATTGGCAGAATGGACTTTAAAAACATCCATAATCCAAGTATATGCTGCCCGCAAAAAACTCACTTGATTTCAAGAGACACAAGTTAGTTGAAAGTTAAAGCACAGAATAAAATATCCCATGCAAATAGTAACAAAAAGAAAGAAAGAGAGAGAGAGAAAAAGAAAGGAAGGAAGGAAGGAAGATAGATCTGGGATGGTTAATATCACACAAAATAAACTTTAAATCAAAAACTATCACAAGAGGAAAAGGAGGCCACTATATGTTGATAACAAGTTCAATCTATCAAGAAGATATAACAACTATAAACATATATGTACCAAACATCCCCCAAATATGTGAAGCAGACATTGACAGAATTGAAGGGAGAAATACATAGCTCTAAAATAATAGTTGGAGATCAATACCTTGCTTTCAATAATGGATAACACATCTAGACAGAAGATCAGTAGAGAGGTAGGGGGACTGAATAACACATTTAACCAACTAAACCTAACAGCCATATATAGATCACTCCACTCAACAACAGCAGAATACACATTTTTCTCAAGTACACATGGAACATTCTCCAGGAAAGACCATATGTTACGCCACAATACAAGTACCAATACATTTTTAAGAAACTGAAATCATACAAAGTATCTTCTTTAGCCACAGTGAAAGGAAGGTAGAAATCAATAACAGAAGCATTGGTAGCCATTTCCCATCATGCCTGCCACACATGATATAAAGCAATGAAGGGAAAAACATAATTGACCATTTAGAAAAGTGGGAAAGAGGACATATCATTGACACAGAGTGTGTGCTGTTTCCCATTGTCAGAGATAGAAATAAATTAGCATCATTTATTCATTAGTGTGTTAATTTCTTGGTCAATCATTGCGCAGCCAGTGTTTCTGCCTGATGGGAAGATTTCCTATACTCAGTGTTGAGTGGAGACAACCTTGAAAGGGACATTTAAAAGGATTATACTGTGATGGGCTTAGCAGTACCCTTCCTCCTATGCCAGTATTTAGGCTGGGGTATTTCCATGCAGTGTGTACAACCGTAGGCCCCAGGTCACCAGAATTTAGTTGGATTCGTTTTGTTAATACATTCCCTCAGTACTTTGTCTTTTATTTGACTGTTGCATTTACTTCATTCTTTATTATCACTGCGAAACAACTTTGTTTCCTGTTCAGATGCCAAAAAGTGGATATCAATACCTCCTGAGTTTTACACATCACAGATCTGTTTTACATATCAGAGACAGAGACAGCAACTATTTCCAATGACTTTGAGACATGCTTTGAACATGCGATTAACATGTTGAGTGTTGAAATGTGTGTCGAGCTCATTATACTTGCTCTAAAAGGTTTCAAACTGCAAAGATTTAAAAATCTTTATCTTTGAATAGTTTTCCTGTGCTGTCCCTTTGTGTCAGACTGTTAATGTGCAGTCTGGCACCTTCAAATAATGTGGCTTTGTAACCAATTATTTACATGTTGTTTTATCCACAGAAAATCTTTTTTTTTTTAATAAATTTATTTATTTTTGGCTGTGTTGGGTCTTTGTTGCTGCACATGGGCTTTCTCTAGTTGGGGCGAGTGGGGGCTACTCTACATTGTGGTGTGTGGGCTCCTCATTGCTGTGGCTTCTCTCGTTGCAGAGCATGGGCTCTAGGAGCTGGGGTTTCAGTAGTTGTGGCACACGGGCTTCAGTAGTTGTGGCTCATTGGCCCTAGAGCACAGGCTCAATAGTTGTGGCGCACGGGCTTAGTTGCTCCGCGGCATGTGGGATCTTCCCAGACCAGGGCCCGAACCCATGTCCCCTGCACTGGCAGGAGGATTCCCAACCACTGTGCCACCAGGGAAGTCCCCACACAGAGAAGCTTAAGGTAAAAACATACAACTCGATTAACTACACGTCCTCCTGTTCACATTTCCCTCGTCTTTTCTTCATCTTCTATGTTTCCTTGGCACTGTTTATATTAAGTGCTTTTGCCATTCTATTTGATTGTCTGTATTCCGGTGAGTTACCAGAATGCTTTATGAGACACGGTAGGATATAAATGCATTTAAAATATATATATTATATATATATTATATATATGTATTATATATATATAATATATATATAATATATATATATAATTTGCTTTAGTGCAGTGTTTTTTGTTTTCTGTACTGAATTCATTAGCATGGGTCGGTATAAAATTTAGCATAGGTCAATATGTAATTTGTAAACTAATAAGGTCTTAAAAGTGAGGAATTAAGTCTTTTAAATTTAATTATTTATTGTAAAGAGCAGAATATCATACATAAACAGGTGCCTAAGGAAAACTTGTATTCTAATATGGAACTCTCATGAACACCTTTTTTTTTTTCTTCTAATGGTATGATAGTAGGCCATTTGATTATTTTTATGGCTTTAACTTTACAACAATGAAATATTCGTAAATTTTAAAAAGTATTTTTCTTTATTTGATGCGGGTGGGATACTGGAGAAATGAAAGGTCAAACACCTATTGAGGAATCCATACTTGTCTATATATTGTGTACTTTTATTTCAAGAACTGATTTAAAATTCCTAAAAGGATGCTATAGTAAGTTATTATGCCATTTTACAGACTGAATTAAGTGAATTTCAGGGAGGTATGAAACTTGCCTAAGGCTATCCAGCTACCAAGCGGTAGAAGTGAGAATTAAATCCAGGTATACCTATCGCCAAAGTTTCTGCTCATCTCTTTACATCATCCACTTTTAATAGCCAATGCTTTCCTGCTTACAAATATGACTGAGGTTTCCAGACAGTCAACAGTCCTTTTTAATCAGATAGAAAAATTACTGTTGATTCTCTAAAGACATATTCCTTTTCCATTAAGTGACTTTAGTTGTTCAAATAATACTTCCAGACAGTAGTAATCATACAGTTGGAGACTAAGAACAGAACTCAGGGATGTGTCTAGCAGTCAGTAAAGACCAACTGGGTTCACTGATGATATTTATGGTCATTTCCTCTAGACTAACATAATCTTATTATAAGACCCTAATAATTCACAGTACTGCCCTTGCCTGATTGTTTGTTCTTCTCCCTCTATCACTCTCTCTTTCCCCATATTATTATTATTTTTGGCAATTTTTGGTGAATTAAATTCAGGGATTAGTATTCAGGAGTACTTGTCACAAAAGCAGAGAATCTTAGCTCACACCAAAGGAAGAAAATAGAGAAAAAGTATAAATTATATGAATACACACACATACACATGTGTGTGCCAATTATATGCTGCACTTCTCCAAAATCTATTCAGTATCTGCACATTTACTGTATATTAGCAGTAAGACCAGAAATGAGCGTAACGCTCTGTTTACAAGGCACAGAAAACAGACCCAAATATGGAAATTACTAGCAATGAGAATGGGGAAGAAAGACTACAACAAGGAATGTAGATGATATTTTTGTTTCCTAGCTATGATGCCAAATATTGAACTTTCAACTTGAGACAAGGAGGCCATAAAAAGTTGTATTAGTTTCCTAGAGCTGCCATGACAAAGTACCAGAGACTGAGGAGGTTAAACAACAGAAATTTACTCACTCATAGGTCTAGAGGCTAGAAATCTGAGATAAGGTGTCAGCAGGATTGATTTCTTCTCAAGTATCTCTTCTTGGTTTGTAGATGCCATGTTTTCCTTTTGTCTTCACATGGTCTTCTCTCTGTGCATGTCTGTGTCCTAATATTTTCTTTTTATAAGGACACCAGTCATATTGGATTAGAGCCCACCCATTTGACCTCATTTGACCTCAATTACCTACTTAAGGGTCTTATCTCCAAATACAGTCATATTACGAGGTATTGGGGGTTAAGACTTCCACATATTAACTTGAGCAGGACACAATTCAGCGGATAATAGAAGATAAGAGTAATTTAAGCAAGTAAGTAACTATTGTTTACAGTGAGTTGCTTAAGGATATGAATTTACTCAAGAAAAACAAGAAGAAATTACATAACACTGTACGTTATACAAAGATATTAAATTAATCATCATAACATCCTGTGAGATGGGCATTAAATTAGACTAAGCAAGATGAAGCAACTTATCCAGAATTGTATAGTTGGTACTTTCCAGAATTTAAACCAGGTATTTTCCCAGTTCCACTCTACGTTATATATTCATTTCATTAGTTGAAATGAATTTTGAGTCTTCATTTTGCTTAGTTTCTGAAGTTACATGGGGATAGAATGGAGTTGGATATTTTCAGTGACATTCACACATGGGGAAGGAAATTGAGTCCAGAAGCTTCAGCAATGTTTCCATGGAGAACACTAACAACAGAACCAGAAACACCGTTATCCTTTTGGTTCAGTGATCTTTCCTGAAGCACTACAAGAATCAATCTTAAGAAGCCCAGTGCTTTCCAAACTTTCACCAATGGGCTCTGTAGGGTCCTCTAACAGTATCTAAGAGACTAACTAGTTTCACATCCCAAGCCACTTAAGACAAGGAGTTCTGATTGTTCTCTGTGAGGAAATCAAGTGACAATCATAGCTGGTGATTTAGGATAGTTTCTTCAGGGCCCAGGCAAAACCTAATACACAGTAATAATCATTGCTAACTGCATCTTTGACAAGGATTAATCAGGTATCAAAGAGGTCTATAAATTGGGAGAAATTATGATCAAAGAGAAACATAGACCACAGATATTTAATTAATGCTCAATTTTTTATGAGTTTAACTTCGGTTAACCTAATTTTCCTTCTTCTAGACAATTTCCAATTCGTCTCCACAAAGAGACCAGAATAAGCACCTTCCAATACAAGATTTATTGTGTTGCTTTAATTTAAAGCATACAGTGACTTCTACATTCACTCCACCAAGTTTTGCCAGGAGAGAAAAGGAGATGTTATATAGTTTGTCTTGAATTAGATATGCCACCATACTTGACTTAGCTCATCCTACTGGAAGCACTTTGAGGGCAGATTCTACAGTCTTGTCTTACATCCTCTATGGAATCAAGCCAAGGGAATCACACACAGTTACAGCTGGAAAAACATTTGTTCTGGGTTAATACTTTTAGCCTTTACCACCAAGACTTTATCACCAAGACCTACCTTTACAGTCTCTAAACAGGAGACCTTCTTGCCTTCCCTTTTCATATTGACTAGGAAGGTAAAGGGAAGAACTGAGAAGTACCCAAAGTCAGCTAGCAGCCAGCACAGATAAATCATCTGTGGAGATATTGTTTCTTTCAAAAGATATAAACATAAGAGGAAGTCCTAGTGTTTGAAGCAACTGTGCATAATAAAATTCCATGAAAACCTAGAAATCCAGATGCAGATCAGTAACATATTGGTTAAATAAGCTGTTATGTTCATGCAATGGACAAGTGTACATACATTAAGAAGAACGAGATACTCTTTTCTATGAGATTCTTTTTTCACTGAATTCATCAGTGCTGCAAACACAATGTTACATAATACTTTTTCTTTAACATTATATCGGGCATCCTCATCTTGTCCTGCATTTATTGCCAGTGTTACTAAAGTCTATCACTTACCTCTTTCTCTTTTAGACATATAATTTCTTCTTATTTTGGAAGCATTCATCAATCCCTATTTTACTCTTTCTTTTAAATTACAAATGAATATTGAATTTTATAAAATATATTTTGGGGGATATTTCAAGTGATTGTATACTTTTGCTCTCCTTTGACCTTGTTATATGGTAAATTATATTTTGTTATTTTATATTATGCTATTTATTATATATTGTATTATGTTTACTAATGACATTTATTATATTATAATTACATTGTTTTTAAGGTAGCATTTTGTTTTAGATAGACAAAACAACCAGTGGAATAGGAAGCATCTTAAAATTAGATGCAAGATATAAGGGAATTGAGATTAAAATAAAATTCACGTTTTGGATCAGCAGCAAAAATCATTCAACAAAAGTGGGAAAATATAGCTATCATAGAATTACTAAATTCTAGATACAGCAACTAGTTAAAAGTGAAAAAATAATGAAAGTGTAAAAGTATCAGAAACCTGGGAGACTTGAAATAAATTATTCATGAGGAATATCTTTCTAAGATACAAAGAAAAAAGGATACATTTAATTATATAAGAATCAAAATTTTCCTCATGGCAAAATGCACTACAAAGGTCAGAAAACAAGCAAAAGAAATTGGGAAATATATTTAGAAATGGATATGCCTTCTTTACAACTTTTGAGAGAAGCACATGTTTCTTTTTCCTTTAACCTGTTATGTGGGTATTAATCTATAATGTAAGTGCATGGTTCCTTTCCTTTAACCTGTAATGTGAGATTTAATCTATATGGTAAGTGCATGGTTCCTTTCCTTTCATCTGTAATGTGAGCGTCAACATGGGGCACTGTTTCCAAGCACAGACTTTGGATGTTCCTGTACTGGTCCCGTCACTGACCATCCACAAAAACTTACAAATGTTGCTTTACTTTCCTGGGGATTAGAGTCTTAGCTAAGAAATGGAAGCAAAATAGAACTTTCCCCCAGGGATGATAGAAGGTTTAAAGGAGTAAATATGTAAGTGACTTGGCACAGTGCCTAGTACAGGAGAGATCAATATAAGTACTTAGCAATTTTTTAAAGAGACAGAGGAAAGAAATAAAATGTGGTGATTTCAATCTATTGATATATATTCTTGACATTAAACTACCTTTTCATTCATTGGATGACCTAACTTGCTCATGCTTTTTCTTACTCTAGTGAACGTGGGTAGCTAATATCATAGTTTAAAATTTTTCCTTTTATATTTACAAGTAAATTTGACCTGTAAATTTCTTTTTCCTTACAGTCCTAATCTATTTTCAGTATTAGGATTATATAGACTTCATAAGATGAATAAAGGAGCATTCTTCCTTTGCTACTCTCTAGAAGTTTTTCTTTGTTAATATTGATGTTATCTGTTTAACAGAAGTTGGATAGAATTCACCTCCCAAATGATCTGGCCGGGTCTGGTATTTTCTTGGTGAAAGATTGTAAACTATTGACTTAATTCCATTACTGGTGCAAGAACTCCAGCTACAAATTTCCTTTTGTGTCAGTTTTGGTAAACTTTAGGAGCTAGGAAATTGTCCACTTTACAGAAATGTTCAAATTTACTGGCATTTCATATATTCTGTTTGTACTCTCTGCTATAACACTGTCCTGATTCTTTCTGTATATTGTTTACTTACGTTTTTGTTTTGCTTAATCAAAGTTTGTTTTTTTAAATCTTTTCAAAGAATATTCTTTTGACTTACTAAATCACCTCAATTTTATACTTTTTTCTGTTTTATTAAGTTCTGCTCATATCTTTATTGTCTATTTTTCTATGTTCTCAGGGTTTACTGTTTTACTCTTCTGATGTCAATTAAAACACTTGGTTATTAATTTTAATAACTCTTTTTACTTATAAATAGTTGAACTTTTTGAAGGTTCCAGTTTAGTTGTACGTATCTAAGGGTCAGCTCCTCCTCATAGTTGCTGGCCTAAGGTTTAGTTCACCCTATAGCAATGTATATATTGACATTTTTTCCCCTCAACTTTCTGTGTTTTGCTACTTCTCACTTCTCTTTGCAGAGAAGCCCTTTGAAATACCCTTAACTTATTTTACAGCCAATAAATCTTTAAAATACTGTGTATTTTTTAAGATAAATCAACTTATATAATTAGGCAGGAAATCTGATCTGCCATATTTTTAAAAACAGCATAAATTCACTCTTCTCCACGATTAATCTGCTGTATTACACGACCTTCGAGTTTTTAGCTTTATCAATGACATGTACTTTAAAAATGTTTGAAAGATCCTACCCAGTCTTTTAAAACATCCTTGCTCCTTGTTTCAGTTCTAGTTTTATGTATATTTTCTGCCTGGCACCTGATAATTCCAACATCTGATGGATGGTCTTGGGAATTTAATTCTGGTATTGATTGTTTTTGCTGATTCTCTCCACTTGTAGCTGATTTCTTCACTATTGTGTAAATTTAGATCATGAGCTCACGTTTAGCTAAACTTTATCTGTGGGAACGCTATAGGCCTGTGTTGAAGGTCTACCTCTCCAGAAAGGGTTTAGTTTTGTGTTTGGAATACCACAGATTTAGGAGCATTTTAAGTTAATTTCTTAGCTTCTGTTTGCAAGACCGCAAATAAATTTGCAACCCAAACACTGTGAACACAGATCTGCGGTTCAGAATTCTCAAGATTTCCTACCTGTTTCCTACCCAGAGCAGAGGCCAAGAGAATTTGCTCTTAGTCTCCCTTTGCCAGCAGATATTTTTTTCTCCTGGCACAGCCTTTCATTAAAGGTGAAGCCAGGGATAGGTAGGTTTAGTTCTAACTTCCCATCTAGTAGGGATAGAGTCTTACCTCCTGCCTCCCATGTGGTCATGGCCATTTAAAAACAAGTCTCTATACCAGGTGTGTCATTCAACTACGGCCTGTATTCCAAATCCAGACAGCTGCCTATTTTTTATGGCCTATGAGCTATGAATAATTTTCACATTTTAACTGGTAGCATTTTAAATGGTTACCTAAGTACCTAAATAACATCCTCAATTTTGCCTCTTTGGTCTACAAAGCCTAAAATATTTGCCATTTGGCTCCATAAAAACAGGATTTCCAGCTTCTGTTCTAAGCTATCAAGATCTTCAATCCACTCTTAATAGAGCTATCACTCTCACACATGGACCACCCTTCCTTCATGGGTCCTGGAAATTTCGACTGCACACTTCCAAAATCAACCACGCACTTAAAAATAAGTTGTGTACATTTAACCTAGCATACCTAACCCATTTCTGTTAGGAGAGTTTTTCAAGTAATCTTGCCCACCGTATTCTTCAGAACTTCATTAATAATGGCAAAAAACTGGCCTTACCTGGTGGCACGGTGGTTGAGAGTCCGCCTGCCGATGCAGGGGACACGGGTTCGTGCCCCGGTCCGGGAAGGTCCCATATGCCGTGGAGCGGCTCGGCCTGTGAGCCATGGCCGCTGAGCCTGTGCGTCCGGAGCCTGTGCTCCGCAACGGGAGAGGCTGCAACAGTGAGAGGCCTACGTACCAAAAAAAAAACAAAGAAAAAACAAAAAAAGGCAAAAAATTAAAACAACATTCAACAAAAATGCGAAATGTTCATAACAATTATAGAAGCACATACAGTAGAAAACTATAAACTGTTACTGAAACAGTGAGACATAACTTTTTATTCTTAAAGAACTATATTTAGGTCCCTTTTGTTTAAATAAGTGTATTTCTGTGTATGTATGTATACAGTCATGTGTTTATATACACATACATTATTTGTATATTTATAGAAACATATGAAATACATACCTATACACATACCTTTGATTTATATTTGTATACATAGACAGGAATATAATTATATATTATATATTTATATACATTGAACTGAAAACTGGTAGTATACATATATATCGTGTATAAATGTGTGTCTACGTGCATGTGTAGAAAAGCGGGTTGAGAGATATGGAAGCATGAGTTAGACAGGGTTCAAGATTTTAAAAGTACTTATGTGTAGGTAGTGAGGTTAAGGCCCATTTGATTGAAAATATTGCATATTTTTACATCAATTGTTATGATGACCAGATTCCTATGTCAATAAAATTATAAATAGCTATACATACTCGTATGTGTAATGTATAACTAAAAGATATATAGTTTTATATATGTATTATATTTATATTATATAATACAATTATACTAATACATTATATATTGTTATATAGAATATATTAACTATAGTGTATTATATCAGATAATAATAATTATATATTTATATATTATGATATAATTGTTTTATAATCAATATTACAGGATATATCATATTAATATTATGAACATATTAACCATAGAAATACATTTCATTACTCATATATTTTGTATATAATATATGCTAGGCAAAAATATATATTAATATAATACATGTTATACACTAATATAAATATTAGTATATTATACTTATACATCAATATAATATTTAATATTGGTATATTTATATTATTTTTAATATATACATAGCTAATGCTCTTTAAAGCCATCTGCTACAAGTAGAGTAAGACCAGGAGTATGGCCAAAGCAAACTGTAAAAATATTAGATTACTTATATTCATTTATATGTCATTTTCCTGGAATCTGCATCTGGCTACTAGAGAGGACACACAGCAAAATCAACAAAAAGTGCCCAAGACATAGGATCCTTTATTCATTGGAACCTCAAAGGAAACACAGTGCTATTCAGTCCCCCTTCAAAGAGCCAAGAGCAAACCTTGAAGCACCCAGTAAAAGCCAATTCAAACAAAAAAGCTTTTCCACTTAAACTGGAAAAAGTTAAGTTCCCAAGAGACCCCCTACATCAACCACTGAAGCTCATCTGGCAGTAAAAACAATAATGTTCACCGAACAACAAGAAACGCAAAACAACAGGTGTTTTACCAAAAACACAAAAAACCAGCTAATTAGTGTCTTTCCTGTTTGAGAGAAGGGGGTGGGAAGTGGGCAGACGACCTGATAGGAAAGATAAAAAGAAAAGGAAAAGGAAAATAACAGTTTCCAGTTTGACACTCAAGCTGTCTTCTGCATCCATTTCGTCAAGACCACCAAGTCAATGTGGAGGCTTTTTCCTCCTTCCCTTTGCTTTTCATGAGACCGATCACAACCAGCACTGCAGATTCCATTGAATTAAGGAATGCTGTTGCCTACATGTGTGAATGAGCTGTGAGTAAAGTACTGAAGTAGAGGACACCTAAAGTGAAACGTCTTCATGAATGTCCACGTGGCTGAGCAGCAAGTTAACCTTTCATAGATGTGCTAAAGAAGAAGAGTTGGGTTTTATTTTATTTACTTTTCCCTGGACTGTGTTGAATGACTATCATCGACAAGTTCAGGCTACTTTTTGCTGAGGATTAATGCACTGGGAGAGCTGAGAGAACACTGAACAGTAGAGCTGTCTTTTTCTTGACCAGTTCACCTTAGTTTCCCAAACTCTAAGTCTTTCCCTAATTCTTTCTCCTTTTTATTGTAGTAAAATGAACATAACACAAAATTCACCATTTTGATCATTTTACAATTCACTGTACCATTCAGTGGAATTTACTACTGTCACAATGTTGTGCAACTATCACCACTGTCCAACTACAAAACATTTTCATCACCCCAAGAGGAAACATACACCCATTTTGAGGAGTCATTCCCTATTTCCCTCTCTTCCAAACCCCTGGAAACCACTAATGTATAATATTTTCCGTGTGTATGGATTTGCCACTGCTGGGCATTTCATATAAATGGAACCATACAATATAGAGCCTTTCGCGCCTGACTTCTTTCACTTAGTTGCATCCATGATGTAGCATGTATCAGTAATCCATTCACTTCTATGGCTGAATTCCCTGATCCTGTTTTCTTCATACTGTTTGAATACAAAATTTAAAATAAGTTGAGAGTGAAGCTCTGTTTTAAGGGCACATCTACGAGGCCAATTCTTTAAAAAAAGGTGAAAAGGGAGATATTGTTGTGAAATGATAATTGTTGAGAAGCCTCAGCCAATTTGATAATGAAAAGTTTGGGAAATGTTGCAAAAAATTATCTGCTTTATATTAAAAGCCTTTTAAGCAAGAATTCAGGAGACTGTCTTTTTCTTGCAGGTAACTTAAATGAGTCAGAAGGAAATAACTGCCCTTTAAAACAGATTTTGAAAGGATTCTATTTATTCTTAATAGACGAATGGGAGTACAAGTAGTTCACATCCAATGTGGACTCCCTGTCCAAACACTGTTTATCGTTTTAGCCACCACTATCGAATTATATTTCTTGAGAGTAAGGCAGCTCAATTCCTGCATATTACTTTTTTTTCCTGCATATTACTTTTTAAAATTCATCTATCAAATTCATCAATCCATTAATACAGTATAAACAAGAGATGTTCATGTTTCAGTGCAGTTCAAATATCAGGTATAAAGAACCACCAGCAAGAAAAAGAATCCTATATCTCTTGCCAGAATGTGGTCAGCTCTGGGGTGCTTTGCTAGCTGAAACACACTTTCATTGTTAAGAGGATAGAGGCTGTTTAAGAGGGATGAGAGCCAAAAAATGTTAACTACGTGTATGTGTTAAGAACAGTGCTAGGTTATTTCATATTCTATATCAGCCAAGGCTCACCATTTTACATATGTGAAAAGCGAAGTTAGAAGTGTTTTAGTAGGGCTTCCCTGGTGGCGCAGCGGTTAAGAATCTGCCTGCCAGTGCAGGGGACGCGGGTTTGAGCCCTGGTCTGGGAAGCTCCCACATGCCACGGAGCAACTAAGAGCATGTGCCACAACTACTGAGCCTGCACTCTAGAGCCCGTGAACCACAACTACTGAAGCCCACACACCTACACCCCGCGCTCAGCAACAAAGAGGAGCCACCACAATGAGAAGCCCGCGCACCGTAACAAAGAGTAGCCCCCGCTCACCACAACTAGAGAAAGCCCGCGCATAGCAAGGAAGAGCCAACGCAGCCAAAAATAAATCTATTTAAAAAAAAAAAGTGTTTTAGTAACTTACTAAAAGGCACACAATCAGTAAATTTGAGCAAGAATTCAATCCCAAATCTGTCACACTGAAGTTTAAGCTAATACATGAGATTAATAAAAACAGCACTAAATTAAAAGTTCAGAGATATTTTTAATTTCATACTCTTTCACTAACGCTCTTTGGAGATAAATCATTTCTTTTATATGGGCCTTAGTTTTCACAACTATAATAGTTGGAAGCTTGACTAGATGATCTGTATGTAGTCTTCCAATTCTAAAATGTTCCACTCATTTGGATTCCTACAATAATTGCCCTTGCAATACATGCATGCTGCCACCAAGCAGCCGCAGAGACTATTAGTTCCTTTTATATCCCTAGTGGGGAGTGCATTTTGACATCAGACTTACCGGTCAATAGTACAACCTGTTACTATAACTATAAAATAACAAAATAATCTGGTATTATTTCCTGTAAAGCAGAAGCTTTACATTGTCTGTGAATCATATCAGAATCACCTGTAGGTTTGTTTGGTTGTGTTTTAACATCTTTATTGGAGTATAATTGCTTTACAATGGTGTGTTAGTTTCTGCTTTATAACACCTGTAGGTTTTTAAACACAGAGGAAATCCATAACCCATTGAATGAGAATCTTCAGAGACAGGACATGGGCATCTGGATTTTTGGGCTCCCATCATTCGTATATTTTATTTTATTTTATTTTTTGCCTATGTACAATATTTGTCACATCCTCTTGAATCTTTAAATGTTTCTTTTTGTTTTAAAATTTTAGCATATTCCATAATCTTCACCTACTTTTCATAAGCTGTTATCTGTTATGTTTATTCGATCTTGTGCTTCTCCTGGTTAAGTCTTCTTTTTTTCCTTTTTTTTTGGGGGGGGGGGCCCTGCCTCATAGCTTGCAGGATCTTAGTTCCCTGACCGGGAATTGGACCCCAGGGCCCCAGCAGTGAAA